>NC_028646.1:54210458-54307958 GCF_001406875.1 Solanum pennellii | reverse complement strand
TGCAAAGTCCAAGGGAAAACCTACTTATCTATATGCAATTAATTCTTGCTTCTAAAGTACACATACTTGTTTGTTTATTTGTCTTTGAGTCATTTCATATTCATGGGTGATTGTTGGATTTTAAAAGGTGTGAATGAAAAATGAAGAGTTGTGACTTTTATGAAGAGTTGTAACTTTGATGAAAAGTTGCGACTTTTATGAAAAGTTGTGAAGTTGCGACTTTTACGAAACGTTGTTACTTTTATGAAAAGTTGCGACTTTTACAAAAAGTTGTGACTTTTAAATAATATGATGACCTTTTCGAAAGATTGTGACATTTCCAATAAGGCACAATAAGAACCTTTCCACACTACCTTTTTTTTTCCTATTAATTGAGGCATTTCCTTTCATTTAAAAAAAAAAAAGAATTTCTGGACTTCTTCTACTACTAATAAATCTAATATTCTAAGTGTATTTTAATGCCTTTGAGTGGCTCGCTGACACCAGTGTTTTGGGTATTAATACACTGGTGATTGAGTTCATGTTATCTTGTAAGGACATAATCCAAATCAAATTTCGAACACTAGAGGAGAATAATTTCCTTAAGGGAACATTGTGCATTTAGTGGCCTTGATCTTCTTTGTTGGTATGTGTTACAAATTTTGATTTGTGAAATTTCTGTTCTTCTGTTCTTCACTGGTTCATTTTAACTTTCATAACTTTGTGTTTTTGCAATGTTTGTTGAAATTAGTAAGATTCTTAAAACATAGATTGACAACAATTCTTCCTTGATAAAAATATTTCGTATATTTTTTAAAAATGTTTCTGATTCTTGTTTCTCTACTACTTTTATTTTTCTAGTTGTGAAAATATTTTTTAACTTTATTGTCTTACCAAATTTTTCAAAAAAAAATTCTAAGTATCTTAAAAAAAAAAATGAATAATAGTACCTCCTTGAATAATTTTAAAATGATAAAAATATTTCATTTTTTGGTCAATTTCACATATCAGAAAAGAAGTGCATACACATTCCAATAATTACCTACTAGAGTACATGTCAATTATTTAAATTTTTTTCATATATGTTATTTTTATTCATTTTTTTAACAACAAAAATTCTTTTCTTTTTCTACAATGGTTCATGTACGTTGGACTGCAGTAACCATGAAAAGCAAATGAAAAGTCTTTATCTTCTTTTTCTACATTGGTTCAGATATTTTCTCGTCAATTAATCATGAAAAGCAAATGAAAAAATATAATAAAATCTCGTGTTGGTTGTTCTCTAAATATAAGTTTTCATTTTTCAATCTATAAAGGTGATAAATAAAATGAAAAATTAGCAATTAAGTCATAATACATAACATATTTAGTCAAAATAACAACACTTAAAAATATTTCTTTAGAATGTCAGAATGACAATATTTTAACAAATAAAGTATATTCTTATATAATTTATTACCTTCCTTTTATTTCTCAAATTAGACTCACTTTTATACATATACATAGGAAAATAATTCATTTATATAATGGTAAATTTTATCCCTAATATATTTAAGAACAAAATAATTTTTGGTATATAAAATATAGTCATTTGTGACGAAATTTGATTTTTTGAACTACGAAATACATATAGCTTTAGAGACAATTGATTTCGTCACTGATTGAAGTAAAATAATTAGCCACGATATAATTTTGTCTGTAGTAATAACTTTTTAGTGACAGAGCATACTATTAACTACAAAAAATATACTTTTTCCAATAAATAAATTTGTCACAAATGTTTAAACATTTGGAGACGATTTTCTTTTTATAGTTAATATAATACTTTTAGCGACAAAAGACTAAATGGTCTTTGTATATTTTTAGAGACACATTTAGTGACGATTGAGTGACGGATGTTGAGTCCATCCCATTTTCGGTCAACTTTAGCTATTCAATTGCTACAAGCAATTGTTAAAAAGGAATAGTAATTGGAGTTGAAAATAAAAGATTTGGTGGTTGGCAAATTGGTAAGATTTGCAATCATTTTTTACTTTGCTATATTTACATATGTCATTAGTGACATAGGCATGGTTTTATCCTTCTATAAATAGAGCATTCTTGCTAATTTGTAGGACACACCAAATTAGGAAAAAACCATTTTGAGAGCAAAGTGAGGTACTCCATAGACTATAAAAGAAAAATAATATGTGAAGAAAAATAGAGTGTGAGCGATATTTTAGTAAGGTGGAAAGCAAAAGAGTGTTGCTCCTTTTGAGTGTGTAGTAGTCACTTTGAGTATTATACTCGTGACTACACAGTGTAAAATTTCTTACTATAGTAATATCAGTTGCTCCTCTTGGCCCATGGTTTTTCCCATATTTAGAATAGTTTCCACGTAAAATTCTTAGTGTCGTTATTTTTCTATTTTATTTTGATTACTTTTACCATATATATTGTTGTGTTTATCCGCGTTTTCCCAATAAACTAGTATCAGAGTCAAGGTTTTATCTGAGTATGCTCTGTGGTTGTAGCACAGTCTGAACTTCCACATCGAAAAAGATTTACTTTGATTTGCGATAACAATATTTTTTGGGGAAAAGGATGGAAGCCAATAAAAGTAGAATGGTTACTTTGAATGGTGTTAATTATGCCATTTGGAAGGGAAAAATGGAAGATCTACTTTATGTTAAGAATTTTTACAAACCAGTATTTACCACCACAAAGCCTGATAATAAAACAGATAAAAAGTGAAATCTGTTGCATAGACAGATTTGTGGATTCATTAGGCAATGAGTCGACGATAATGTGTTGAACCATATTTTTTGGGAAACACAAGCTCGAACTCTATGGGAGCATCTTGCATGTTTTATGCTCGGAAGACTGCCAATAACAAAATGTTCTTAATAAAGCAGATGTTGAATTTAAAGTATCATGATGGTTCTCCGATGACAGACCATCTGAATAATTTTCAAGGGATCATGAATCAATTATCTGCTAAGGGCATAAAATTTGATGAAGAAATTCAAGGCTTGCTTCTACTTGGTTCCCTACTAGACTCTTGGGACACATTTAGAACTTCATTGTCAAATTCTGCTCCGAATGGTGTGATCTCTATAGATTCCGCCAAGAGTAGTGTCTTGAACGAAGAGATGAGAAGGAAAACTCAAGTTTCTTCTTCGTCGGATGTCCTGATAACTGGCCCCAAGGGGAGAAACAAAACTCGTGGTTCTCAGTATCGAGAACAAAATAGGAGCAAATCCAGAGGCAGACTTAAGGATATTGAGTGCTATCATTATGGCATGAAAGAGCACACAAAGAAGTTTTGCTTTGAAGAGGGAAAACAAAAACAAAGAGGAAACTAAAGAAGATGACAATGAAAATTGCCTAGCCACCCGTTACCACCGAAGATCTTGTTACTGTCCTTGATGCGGATATGATAAATATTGCTTGTGATGAGTCAAGCTGGATTGTGGACACTGGTGCCGCATCTCATGTGACATCAAGGAAGGATTTTTTCTCTTCCTATACTCCTGGTGATTTTGGAACTTTGAGTATGGGTAATGAGACTGTTTCTAGGGTGGTTGGTATTGGTACAATTTGTTTGGAAACTAGTGTTGGAACTAAACTAGTTTTGAACAGTGTGAAACATGCTCCTGATGTTCGTCTGCACCTAATTTCTGTTGGTGTTTTAGATGATGAAGGATATGTTAGTACAAACGGTGATGGAAAATGGAAGCACATTAAGGGTTCCTTACTTGTGGCTCGTGGTAACAAACGTCGTGGTCTATACTGGACTATGGCATCTGCTTTTGTTGATATGGTGAATGCGGTTGAGAGCGATAACTCCTCAACGTTATGGCACAAGAGACTTAGCCACATCAGCGAGAAAAGACTTAATTTTCTAGCCAAGAAGAATTTTTTGTCAAATTTCAAAAGTGCTAAATTAGAGAAGTGTGAGCACTGCTTGGATGCTAAACAAAATAGGGTTTCTTTTAAGTCCTACCCTCCTTCGAGAAAGACAGAGTTGCTTGAGTTGGTGCACTCTGATTTATGTGGTCCCATGAAGACAAAGACATTGGGTGGTGCACTTTACTTTGTCACATTCGTTGATGATTGCTCGAGAAAATTTTGGGTCTATGTCTTGAAGACTAAAGACCCAGTGTTAGGTGTCTTCAAGCAGTTCCAGGCTTCAGTTGACAGAGAAACTGGAAAGAAACTGAAACTTATTCGTACTGATAATGGTGGTGAATATTTTGGACCATTTAACGAATACTACAAGCATCAAGGTATTAGACACCAGAAGACTCCTCCCAAGACTCCTTAGCTTAATGGTTTGGCTGAGAGAATGAAAAGGACCTTGATAGAAAGAGTTAGATGTTTGCTTTTTGAAGCAAAATTGTCGAACTCATTTGGGATGAGGCTTTATTAACCGCTACACATGTTATTGATATATCTCCGATTGCTTCTTTGCAAAGTGATGTACCAAATAGTGTTTGATACGGAAAGGATGTTTCCTATGACCATTTGAGAGTATTTGGTTGCAAAACTTTTGTACATGTGCCAAAAGATAAGAGGTCAAAGTTAGATGCCAAGACAAGACAGTGCATCTTCATTGGATATAGCATTGATGAATTTGGTTATAGGCTATATGATCCAATTGAAAAGAAACTTGTGAGAAGTCGTGATATTATTTTCATGGAGAATCAAACAATTGAAGATATTGACAAAGCGGATAAGGTAGAATCTTCATGTTTTGATGGTATAGTTCATCATGATGACGTTCCTCACACAAGTGTGCATGATGTTGTTGGGCTTGATAATCATGGTGACGCCCAGAATCATGTATCGAATCAACATGTTGATGTTGATAATAACAATGATATTGTTATTGATGATCTTGTTGCTCATGAAGTTGTGGACGAATCAAATATTCCGCTTCGGAGGTCCACAAGACAACGATTTCCTTCCTCCCGTTATTCACCCAATGAGTATGTGTTACTCACTGATGGGGAAGAACCTGAATGTTATGAGGAGGCCATGGATAATGAGCACAAAGATCAATGGATTGAAGCCATGCAAGATGAGATGGAGTCTCTGCATGAGAACCACACTTATGAGTTAGTAAAATTGTCCAAGGGCTCGTGGGTGTTCAAAGTTAAAGTTGAAGAACACAACTTGAAGCCCATGTACAAATCTAGATTGGTTGTTAAGAGATTTGATCAAAGAAAGGGTATTGACTTTGATGAAATATTTTATGCTGTTGTGAAAATGTCCTCGATTCGGATAGTTCTAGGTTAATTTAGAGATTGAACAGATGGATGTGAAGACAACTTTCCTTCACAATGATCTAGAAGAAGAAATTGATATGGAACAACCTGAGGGCTTCAAAGTAGATGGTAAAGAAAATTTTGTGTGCAAACTCAGAAAGAGTCTATATGGCCTAAAGCAAGCTCTTAGACTGTGGTACAAGAAGTTTGAATCTGTTATGGAGGAGCAAGGCTATAAGAGGACTTCTTCAGATCATTGTGTCTTTGTACAAAAAAAAAATTTGACAATGAATTTATCATCCTTTTGCTGTATGTGGATGATATGTTGATTGTGAGCAAGAATACTTCGAAGATTGACGAGCTGAAGAAAGATTGTGTAATTCTTTTTCTATGAAAGACTTGGGCCATGCCAAGAATATTTTGGGCATGAGAATTACTCATCTCAGAGATAAAAGAAAGATTTATTTATCCCAGAAGAAGTACATTGAACGTGTACTAGAGCGTTTCAATATGAAGAATGTTAAGCCTGTTAGTACACCTCTTGCTGGTTATATGAAGTTGAGCAAGAAGATGTGTCCTATCGCTAGGGAGGAAAAAGAGAACATGATCAAAGTTCCATATTCCTCTGACGTCAGAAGTCTAATGTATGCAATGGTATGTACTAGACTTGATCTTGCTCACTCAGTTGGTGTTGTCAGCAGATTTCTCGACAATTCGAGAAAGGAGCATTGGGAAGCTGTGAAGTGGATACTCAGGTATCTTAGAGGAAGCTCAGATGAAATGCTTGTGTTTCGGAGCATCAAATCAAATCTTGAAAGGCTATACATGTGATGATATGGCAGGTGACTTGATAACAGAAAATCCACGATTGGATATTTGTTTACTTTTTCAAGGGGAGCTATATCATAGCAGTCGAAGTTGCACAAGTGTGTTGCACTACTACAATTAAAACTGAGTATATTGCGGCTACTGAAGCCGGCAAGGAGATGATATGGCTAAAGAAATTTCTTCAAAAGCTTGGTTTGAATCAGATGGAGTATATTGTCTATTGTGACAGCTAGAGTGCAATAGACTTGAGTAAGAACTCCATGTACCATGCAAGAACAAAACACATCGACGTCAGATATCATTGAATTTGTGAGGAAGTGGAGAGTAAATCATTTCACATCAAAAAGATCCACACAAGTGAAAATCCTGCTGATATGCTGACCAAGACGATATCGAAAGACAAGTTCGAGTTATGCAAAGAACTTGTGGGTATGAGCTCTCTCTAAAGAAAATAAAGATACCTCCTTCCAGTGAATGGGACTGGAGGGGGAGATTTGTTGAGTCCATCCCATTTTTGGTCAACTTTAGTTATTCAATTGCTACAAGTAATTGTTAAAAAAGAATAGTAATTGGAGTTGAAAATAAAAGATTTGGTGGTTGGTAAATTGGTAAGATGCAACCATTTTTGACTTTGCTATACTTACATATGTCATTAGTGACATAGGCATGGTTTTATCCTTCTATAAATAGAGCATTCTTGCTAAGCTGTAGAACACACCAAATTAAAGAGAAAAACCATTTTGAGAGCAAAATGAGGTATTCCATAGACTATACAAGAAAAATAGTCTGTAAAGAAAAATAGTGTGAGCGATATTTTAGTAAGGTGGAAACCAAAAGAGTGTTGTTCCTTTTGAGTGTGTAGTAGTCGCTTTGAGTATTGTATTCGTGACTACACATTGTAAAATTCTTTACTATAGTAATATCAGTTGCTCCTCTTGGCCCGTGGTTTTTCCCTTATTCAGAAGCGTTTCCACGTAAAATTCTTGGTGTCGTTATTTTCCCATTTTATTTCCATTACTTTTACCATATATATTGTTGTGTTTATCCGCGTTTTCCCAACAACGAATTATTTTTCGCCACACAAGATTTTTAGTGACGAAATATGATTTATAAATAACGAAATTATTTGTCCCTGATAATCGAATTTGTTGTAGTGATATTGTTCATATATGCAACATACAGAGCAACACGTAGAGGTCCACATTACTATTTCTATACTCCCTCCATCCCATTTTATATGAATCAGTTCGACTTGGTACAGAGCTTAAAAAGAAAGAAAGACTTTTGAAAACTTGTGGTCTAAAATAACTGTAAAAAATTTGTGTGGCTAAAAAATTAACTTTAAAGTTAGATTGTTACTTAATATAGAAATATATCATTCTTTAGAAGATTGACTAATCAGAAAAGTAACTCATATAAACAAAGAAAGAGAAGGTATATAAAACAATCCCTTGTATATAATTTTATAAATAAACCAAAGGATCCCTAACAGGATAACCAAAAGAAAAAAGAAACCTAAAGGACAACACAAGAACGATAGAAACGATCACTTGTCACTTTTCGGCTTCTACTTGTGAGAAATAACCAATTTCATAGATTTCAGAATTGGTTATATTCAAAAGAGGATTTGAAAAGTGTCTACATGTAAATAAAATATCAAACATATATACGTATTACTTTATATATGTTGGTAGGAATAAACTAATGGAGCACTTCGCTGCTACTAGTTTCCCTAATAACAAAAACATGCATTTATTCTTTGACCAAGTATAAACAGCTTATTTATGATCTTTGACAAACAAGATTATTCCTAAAAACTAATTTGCTTTGACCATGGAATTATCTTGTTGTAGCTTTATGTTACTCTTCTCCTCTATCATCGCATTCTCTTTCTTGTCTTTGATAATATTGTTTTGTGGTGGTTTAGTTTTTATGGGTGGCCTTGGTGGTGGCCTCCTTGTTGTAGCCATGCATCTCCTGCAAATTAAACACAACAAATTTGAAATATATCACATGAATATACTATATATACCAATTATCCCCATCAATAACGAATTATGGAGCTCCAACATGAATTTAACATGTTAAAATACTTTACAAAAAAGGGCGTTCAGGAGTGTAACTTAATGGTCAATTAACTAGATTGACAATTATAATGTTTCAGGTTCGAATTCATAGATGATTTCATAGATATAGTAGACGGATATTTTTCACTAATTTTTCATTAAATAAAGATGATAGAAGATAGTATAGTTGTTAACTCACATGGCTATTATTGTCTTGTGTAGATATGGCTTGAAGGTGGGAAATGTTAGCATGGTTTTGAGCACTAAGCTACCTGAAAAAGCCATTAGCAAAGAGTTTTTGAAATTTTCTTGGAAATATATAAATGAGAGGAACTAGTCTTGTTATGGTGTTTTCTGCATATATAAGGCAAGACATAATATATATAAAGAGAAAATTTTCAAACTGTTATCAAAATTATTAGGGAAATTGAAAGTGAAAGGTCAACAGTATAGGCAATCATAGACCCCAAAAATATAAAATGTAAAAAAGAAAAAGAAGAATAATTATAAAGAAAGACTTACTGTTATTAGTTAAAAATAAATGTAACTTTTCACTACGACTATGGTGCTCTGAATATAAAATAATAACATGTCATACAAAATTACAAGTAGCCGATACCCATTTTAAATCAAATTGATGGTGTAACTTATATTCAATGTCAACGTCTCTGATTCAGTACATCTCAATTTATGTTACGTCAATATTCTTAGAATTTGAAGAGTCAATCAAATTTTTTTTATATAATCTTTTTTATATTTTAAATTACTGATTATCGTAATTTATAATATTTTAAACACAATTTTCAATATGTAAAATTAAAATTTTAAAAAAATATAAAAATTACAAAAATACTCTCAACTAGATGTAGACATGAGACGAACAAAGGATGCGTTCTTCTATAGAGTACCACATTATTGTAGTTGTGAAAAGTATATTCTTTTTTGACTACTTTTTCTTTGTTTATTTTTATGTGCATGCTAGTGGATAAGCATGTCTCACGATTTTCTTTATCTATATATATTAACTAGGGAATTTGGCCACGCTTTGCATGGTCCTTAAAATAAATATTAAAGATTATTTTTTTCAATCAATTACATAGCTTTTTTTATTTCCAAACGTAATATTATTAATTAATTTTTTATTTATATATTAATTATGAAGATAGTTTTAAAATGACGATCGAAATGAAACTTAACAAATTTAACATCTATAATCTATTAAATGAGGGATAGTACATTATTAATCAATATGTCAAATGTCAATATATATTTTCTTAGTAATTTTTTTGTTTGGACAGGTAGTTAATATGTCACTTTCTAGATTTTATTGGAATATCAATGAGTTTGAATCTTTATATTACAACATATACTGCGATGTACTTTTTTTCTTGAGTATATAAGAATTATATTATAAAGTAACTGAAATATACTAATAAAATACATCTACACGTCTTATTATTCTTTTTCATATTAATATGATAAAACTCCTTTGAATATTTCGTTTTTCAATCATTTTTGTTCCTTTTTCAAATATACAATTTAAATTTGTATGATTTTTGCATAAATCACATCTATTGGTATTTTAGATTCTTTAGTTGCATTTATATCAAAGACAATTGTTATCATTTGTCGAATTTGTTTTATTAAGAATGTTATCCAAAATGTTACGCTATTATTAAGTTTCAATATATTCAACCTCGAATGAGAATATATTTTTTAAAAAAATTATTAACTCGTTTACTATATTTTAATCTATATCTTTTATATGAAATATAAAGATAGATAGATTCATATAAACTACGTAAAAATATTTGATAGATAATAAATCTCTTCACATATTATGTGTATAGAATAATAAAATTCAAAAGTTAATTAAATTGTATATTCTGCTAATATGTTTTCATTTCAAATATATTTTTTTGCATTCTCAATCAATGATTGCACCTCTTTCTATATAAAATTAATACATGAACACCCTAAGATATATACTCATTACTTATTATATCAAAATAATTTAAAATTTTAATCATAATTTTATATTTATTCAATGGTTGAAGTAAAGGTATATTATTTATGGTACACTTTTTTAATATCTACTAAATATTTTTTTCCCTAAAAATATATGATATAGTCTATTATATTAGTAATCAATCACAAAATAAATGAATAAATATTTTTTTAGTATTGAATATTTTTAATGATATATTCTAATTGAGCACACCCGGTATCATTTTATAAGAATACACTACATTGTTGTTGTTTTAATTAAACATATAAAGTTTGTATTCGTTAAGTTAGTAATGAAACCGTATGAGAATATATGTATATATATATATATATNTATATATATATATATTGTGCATCTTTTCATCATCATCAACAACAACAATGAATGGAATAATCATTTTTTTGTTCAAAATGAAGAAATAAAATAAAAGAGAACACAATAATATTAGTTGAAATCAAAATAGTACAACAATGAATTTTGAAAATCAATCAAACTTTTATACTACTACAACTCACTATGCATGAATCTCCAAGATAATTAAGTTTCTTTCTTCATTTTGTTGAACTTGTACCAAATAATGTGATGAATCTTTCAACAGTATACCAATGATCTTCATCAAAGTGAAGATCATACCGTGACATCATCTTTTCTATGTCTTTTTTTTGATTACTTAACTACATGATTGATGAAGAAAAAGATGAAAATAAAATTAAAAGATTATAGTACTAAAAAGAAAGAATGAAAAAATGGAATTGAACATGCAACATCTCCATAGATGATTGATATTTATAGATAAAATCAGTCATAAAAATGGTTAAAAGGGAATCAAAAAGACATGCTATTTGAGTAGAAAATGTCAATAGATGGGGTTTTTTATAACTCATTTCATATGATTACAATATTAAATATAATTGAATTTTATAATTAATAAAAAATATTTTATGAAAATAATAAAAAAGAAAAAAGAAGAAACAAATGGAGGTCATATAGAGGTGCCACATCAACGATTTTGAATTCAGATTTATATATATATATTGATTGGTTGCGTTTATGCTCTTTCTCTAATAATATTAGTCCCATGCAACTATTTCCACAAATATCTGATTTATTAATTACTTTCTTGGATCTTTTCGATGAAGGATTAAAATTTTTGAGGCCATGCGGTTTAGGTTTTTGGTTGTCAAGTAAGCGTTTACATGAAAGATTAGTATGTTCTCATATGAGAAATGAGAGACCAATACGTTGATATATATTAAATTCTATTCATGAATTCTTGAAATCTTTATTGATTTTTGTTTTGTTGACAAGATCATCGATGTCGTTATCCTTTTCAGTGTGTATAAGTAAAAGATCCTCCTTCAACATAATAGTTTATAAATCACATAAAAATCCGTTTTCAATTAACCATTGCTAATATGAGGAAACAATTTTTATTTTTATAAATAATTAGACATATAGGCTTTGGTTATATATGGATGCACGAGCGCACGATAAATTTGATAGTTATCCATAATAATTTTGAACAAATGAGAGAAAATAAGATTTTTTTTCTTCTTTCATGATATTAAGGAATTCTCGCGGAAAAGCAATTTATAGCTTATAACTCCATAGATAATCATTACTGCTCAAAAAAACGACGGTCAAAACTCATAAGCAATGGGCATCATTACTGCTCAAAAAAACGACGGTCAAAACTCATAAGCAATGGGCAATGTGTTTTTTATTTTTTTAGCTAAAAAATAATGGAAAGTGATGCAGTCAGTTTCTTTGCGTTTGTCCTTGTTGCTTTTCAAAAAGCTACAGACTGTATTGTTTCTTTCTTTTTGTAAAAATAAATTTTCTTTTCTTCTTAAGCAACGTTTATTATTTTTAATGAAGATAGATAAGTATTTTGTTGACTATAATCGAAATTTCAGACATACTATTTAATTAAATTAAGGTGTTATTATCTCCTGATCTTTTTTTTTTTGTAATTTTTTACACTTTTATCTTACGTGACACACTATGTGCCTCCACGTAATTGAGACGCGTAGGAGATAATTAGATGTCAAAAGCTGCACAAAGTTACAAAAAACTAAGTTAAGGGGGTAATAGGACCTTAGTTTAGTTAAGATGTTTCTCTGAAATTTCGGTTATAATCTAGGCGGTACTTGTGCATTTTTTCCTTTTTTTTTTTAAAAAAAAAGATAGAAAAGCGATAGCCAGTTTCTTTTTTCTGCAATTTTGTTTTCCGAAAAGCGACGAAAGTTGAGGACAAGAGATCAAATCGGTCAAGGTTCAATGGGAACATCATCCGATTGAGGAGGCTACTAGGGACATAGACGGACATGCAAGAAAAGTATCCTCACTTGTTCGAGGATTCGGATAGTATACCCTCTTTTCTATTTCTTGCCCATCTTTTCTTGTTTGATTACTCGGAGACGAGTGATAATTAAATTTGTATCCATTGCAACAACTCATTCCGATCGTTATATCAAGGCCAATGGTGAAAGAACTCGGACCAGAAAACATTTAGGATAGTGATTTTTAAATTTTTTTTAGGCTAGACCAGTATCGGACTAAATCTAGGTAGGTGCAGTCTAGGGTCATTCAGGAATGGGTGTGTAAGGTCTAGGTTTGGTGATATTTTCTTATGCACAAGACATTAAGAAACCGGTAGGGCTTCACGGAATCAAAATTTGAGTGAGTACAACTCTCGAAATTGAAATCAACATGAAGGGAATAGTTTGGGATGTCAAGAGAAGGCGTGAAAAATTGATTTTTCGGAGATTTTCGAGTCTCTGAAGTTCTGATAGTCCACTATAGTGGGAGGTGACCCCTATAGCGTTCAATGTCATATTTTTCAAAAGATTGAGCTCAAAAGTGCCTATTTGTGAAGTTCACCCTAAGTGCAAAGTACATTTCATATTTTGGTAGGAAACTAATGGAGCACTTTTTCTAATACTAGTTTCCCTAATAACAAAAGCATTTTGTACTTTTAACAAACTTTAGACCAAGTACAAATGATTAACTTATTAATCCTAGAGATCAATTTGCTTTGACCATGTAATTATCTTGTTGGAGCTTTATGTTACTCTTCTCCTCTACCATCTTATTCTCTTTCTTGTCTTTGAAATTATTGTTTTTTGGTGGTTTAGTTTTTATGGGTGGCCTTGGTTGTGGCCTCCTTCTTTTAGCCATGCATCTATTGCAAATTCGAATACGTAGATTATCAAAATTTGGCAGGACTCTATAAGACGTAGTCAATTTTAATAAGGTTCTTGGAGGCAATTCAACCCTAATCATGTAGATATAAATGGAGTTCAAGAGTGTAACTTAGTGGTAAGTAAACTAGGTTGATAATCCTAAGGGTTCAGATTCTAACTCCAAGGTTATTTCTTCATAGCTGTCAAAATTCTTATGGATTGAATTACCTTATACTTGTGCTTATGGAAGGTAGCAGATAACCGATTGAATAATTAGTTGAGGTGCCCTCGAATTATCCCCAACACCAAAATTGTTTCATAAAATAATTTGAAAAAAATAATCAAATTTACCTCTCTATATTTTGACTTTAAGGGTTAGAATTATCCTTCGTAATACTTTATGTTACAGATCCATTAGGGTTAAGGATAAATACGAAATAAATTCTAACACTAGTGTACGAATGGCCCCAAAAATGTAATCAACGTGACTGAATTAAAATATTTCATATAATAGATGGATATACATTTTCTTAATGAAAATTTTGATGGTGATCTAGGCAAGGCAATACAAAAGGATTTTCCACACATAATAAAATTTTTAGGGAAAAAAAGAAAGGCAACTGTATAGGGCAATCATTGACCCAAAAAAAAGAATTTTTTTTTAATAAAGAAAGACTTTATTTTTAGTGATTAGTGAAAGAGACATTGGTCTTTCATTATTTGCTTTTATTTTTTTCCAGCCCTGTATAAAGTTCTTAATTCTTATTATCATAATATTACAATAATAGCAGTCATCCTTATTAAAAGTAAATATTGCTTCATATTTATCATTTAAAAAATTTAATCTATAAATAATGCTACTGTATTTTTCTAGTTTATTCTTATGGTTATTAGTTTTAAAAGTATGAATTTGACTAATATAAGAAAGTTATGTAGTAATTTATGTTAATTGATCAAATTATCGAATCGAACTGAATAATCTTAAATTTATATAAATATATTTTTTATTTTAACAATATGTTAAATTTAATATATAAATATATTTTATAATAATTTTAAAATATAAATATAACCTAAGTCCTAGGCATCTAAAGACTAAACAACTTTGAATCTTTACTCTTAAATTAACCTTTACTTAATTAAGTTTAAACGTTATGTAATAAATACTATATCAAACAATACAACAAAACATATGCAAACACTCCTATTAAAATGTTAAAGATCAACAATGTGGCAACAAGGCTTTATATTTTTATCTTCTTGATGAAGAATTAATGTGATTCTTCAAGAACATATTTGCGAAAGAGTTATCTTAATAATAGTATATTTTGAGATGATATATCTTAAAATAATTGAAAAAAATTAAAAATTAACCAAACAGTGTCTTAAAATGTATAAAATAAATAAATAAAAGTACAAAATTACAAAATACTTTTGGTTTCCAAGAGCACTACAACAAAAACAATTTTTAGCGGCATTAAATATTGACATTAATAAAAAGTGTTAAAGTCTTTATCGGTATTAGTTCATTCTTATTAGAACCAACTTTGCTAAAGGATTTAGGAATATATACAAAGAGTGTTAATTGCTGCTAAAAATACATATTTAGCAACTTTTTAACAGCAATTAGTAATTAATTGCCAATAATGTTTATTTTTGTTATAGTGAGTCAACTATATAGTGATAAAAAAGTATATTCTTTTTGAACTACTTTTTCTTTTTCTCTTTTTAGTATGTGCACAATGCACACTTGTGGATAAGCATGCCTCACGATTTTCTTTATCAATTGGTTGCTTTTCTCTTTTTCCCTAATAATTTTGGTCTCATGTCTCAAAAACATCTGGATTTTATTGCAAGACAAAAACAATTGCGGCATTTTGTCAATTATTTGAAAGTGATCTTTTTTCTTTTTCTAAAAAAGGTCCGTCTTACTCTTTTTTTTTTTAATGATGGGTTTGAATATTAAAATTTTTCTCTTTTTACGATGTGATTTTTCTTAATAACATTCAGCGTTTTACTTGCATAATGTACCAGATGAAACAATGTATCCTTCCTTTTACTATCACAGCAGGCGTCACTCCACTAGCATCACACATCAATTCAAATGGAAGACTCCAACCCGGTGCAACAATAATAGGGGCCAAAAGAAGTTCATCTTTTAAGACATGAAAATGCTTTCAAGCAAGCATTGTTGAATTCAAAAGCACTCCTTTGGAAGTAACTAGAAAACAAGATAAGCTACTTTGGAGAAGTCCTTAATAAATAAAGTGATAATAAAATCCCGCATAGCCTAGGAAATTCGGGACTCCTTTAACTGAAATAGGAAGAGGTAGCTTAGCAACAACGTCTACCTTAGCTTGATCCATTTGAATTCATTTGCACAAAATTTTGTTCCCAAGAATAATTCATTCCTTGACCATGAAATAACACATTTCTCAATTTCAACACGAGATTCATTTAGACAAATATTCAACACTTTACTCAAATGCTCAAGACACGTTTCAAAAGTATCACCCACCATAGAAAAATTATCCATGAACACTTTCATAGTGTCCTCCAGCATATCAGCAAAAATTGATAGCATACACCTTTGAAAGGTAGCGGGTGTATTACACAATCCAATTGACACTTGTTTGAAAACAGAAGTAGGTGGTATTTTCTTGATCTTCGGGTACAATGAAGATTTGATTATACCTTAAGTATCCGTCAAGGAAACAATTCCAACCTCTTTTTCCTAGTCGTTCCACCATTGGTCCATCAAAGGCATGCAAAAATGGTGTGTTTTTAGTCCAAGCATTAAGTTTTAGGTCGTACATAAAAACTCTCCATCCCATGAGTGGCCTCATCAGAACGAGTTTGTCACACCTAGAGCCTACCCCCGGATGTGGCCGACAATCGAAAACCATTTTTGATTCCAAAGTGAACCGTTGGCCTGACTGACTACTTAGCGAAAAACTCACTCAAGCAATAATAGTCTTAAAACAAAATTGTTTCTCAAAATAAAACTTAATGTCTGAAAGTACACATTGCAATAATTACAATAATTTGCAAAAATCATTAAAGGATACAAATATAGAGAGACTCATCAACTTTCTATCTATGAAGCCTCTAATGTAAAGATAGGTGTCAGGACAAAACCAACGATGCCTCAAAAGAAATAAACTAAAAGTAAATGTGAATTTCTACGGAATACAAGGAGTCTCACAAAAACTTTCTTAAGTGTAGAGTGATCTCAACGGAACGACTAGTAATGATCATGAACAAATTTAGGATCATGTTCTTCAATTTAGACCAAACCATGAACAATTACCATAAACAAGTTGAATTACATGTTATTCTACTCAATATAACCTACAGAAATCATTAGCAACTCAATTCGTAACTTTAATTTCGTAATTGAATGAAACCCATAAGAAAACTCAACTTTTGAAATCTATTTTGAAGTAACCCTTTGAGGAAAGAGTCTCAAAGGTGAATTAGATCCCATACCTTAAAGTTTGACAACAATTTAATGGTGAATTCGTCCATTTCCATCCCCCAAACCCCTATCATTGCTAGTCTTCAATGGTGAGTTCAAGTAGAGAGAGAAAGAAGAGAGAAGGAAGAGACTTTATGTGAGTTCTCTTTAAATTAATGAGGGTTGGGAGTATTTATATTGGGACTTAATCAATTTAATTAGTCTACCTTAAACCTCTAATTAATCACCTAACTCCCTAACTAATTAAATTTAACTAACTTAAATAGATCAATAAACTCGACCCTCAAAGATGAGACCCCGATCGACGGGCCGTCTGTGAGTCGACGGACCCTTCCCCTCTTGTTATGCACTCCTTCTATGAGTTCACAGACTATACAGGTGAAGGGCTTCCATACATTGGCTAGGTGTGGGATGACGGTGGCATCAACGCCACGTCAATCCACACACGGACCGTATCCTGCACCGCTACACTCCATCGATGAGTTCAGAGGTTTTGCGGATGAAGGGAACTTCTTCACCAGCCTAAGTGTGGGATGACGATGGCATCGGCGCCCCGTTGGTCCACACACAGGCCGTCTTCTTTCCCGTCGATACACACTGCCATACAGTGTTGTATCAAACTACAAGGGTCCTCCTCAAGGGCCCTTGGTTTGTCCTTAGGGAGTCTTACCCAGACGTTTCGACCATATAATCACTCCAACACCTATTTACCACCTTTTTACAATTTTTTGTACATTTTCGACTCCTAAAAGATAGTCAAATAGACTAAGGCACGCTAACATCCCTTTGAACCAACTTCCCGGAAGTCATGGACGTTCTTGGACGTTTGGGTTCTTAAACTTCCTAAATGACGTATATTCAATAAAATGGACTTAAAAGAGTACTTAGACCTTATGACACCTACGTTAGGCTTTACGAGATGTCTTAGATTTTAAAGGTGTTACATTATCCCCCCCCCTTTAGGAACATTTATTCCTAAATGACACTAAAACTCTTTTGAAGGAAGAAACAAACTCAAGACTAGCAGCCCAACCAATCAACAATATCAAATCAACATAAATCATGTCATTTCAACAAGGCAGATTTCAACACTTATAGTTTCACACGTAAGACTCAAAACACTTCATCATGAGACATTTCCTTCTCAGAACACTTATGAGCTCAACATACATTACATGAGTCAATTAGTACAAAGTTCAACTTAACAACATGCTACATATCATTTCATAAAGACTCACCATACTAAAATGCACAACATAACACAAATAAACCAAAAAGGCAAAATTCAAGTTTTAGAGGTACTATTTCAATGTAGTGATACCCCAAAATGCACATTTTTAAAAAACTTCATCAAAAATCAAGGAAGTTCAATTTTCTAGTCATATTTATTTTATTAAAACGAATGACTAACCTTAATTATCAAAAAGATGAGGGTAACGTGACTTCATGTTAGCCTCGGCCTCCCATGTTGCCCTCTCAACTAGATGATTCTTCCATAACACCTTTACGGAAACCACTTCTTTATTGCTTAACTTCTTGACTTGCCTATCAAGAATTTGAACAGGAACTTGCTCATAAGAGAGGTTTTCCTTGGCACCAAGACCCTCAATAGGAAGAATGGACTCGGGATCACCGATACACTTCTTCAACATAGAAACATGGAAAACTTGATGAACTGAAGCCATTCACTAGGAAGTTTCAATTCATAGGCAACCTTACCAACCCGTTGCATGATTTCATAGGGACCCACATAACGAGGACTCAATTTTCCTTTCTTGCGAAATCTAACCACCCCTTTCATGGATGAAATATTCAAATACACTTTATCACCTTCTTCAAACTCCAAATCCCTTCTCCTATGATTGGCATTAGACTTTTGCCGACTATAGGCCATTTGCAACCGGTTCCTTATGATATGAACCTTTTCCAAAGTCTTATAAATCAAATCGGGACCAAGAAACGATTGATCACCCACTTCAAACCATCCAATAGGAGACCTACACCTCCTACCATACAAGGCTTCATAGGGAGCCATGGAAATGGATGAGTGAAAATTATTGTTACAGGCATACTCTACCAAAGGTAAATATTTATCCCAACTCCCTTTAAAGTCAATGATGCACGCCCTAAGCATATCTTCAATGGTTTGTATCGTACTCTCCGTTTGACCATCCGTTTGGGGATGAAAAGTGATGCTCAACTTCACGGTAGTACCCAACCCTTTTTTTGAACGACCTCCAAAATCTAGATGTGAATTGTGCGCCCCGATCCAATATGATGGATACATAATGCCATGGAGGCACACGATCTCATCTAGGAAGATTCTTGTATAATACTCCACCAGATATGAGACTTGATGGGAATAAAGTGAGCGGACTTAGTCAATCAATCCACGACTACCCAAATGGAATCATATGACTTTTGAGTCCGAGGTAAACCTACTACACAGTCCATATTGATGTCTTCACACTTCCAAGTAGACATTTGGATCTCTTGTAGTAATCCACCCGGCTTTTGGTGTTCGGCTTTTACTTGTTGGCAATTCAAACACTTAGCGACAAACTCCGCTATAACCCTTTTTAGACCTTCGCACCAATATATGTCCCTTAGGTCATGGCACATTTTTGTCGACCCTTGATGAATTGAGTAGCGACACTCATGGGCTTCTTCTAGGATTCGATCCCTCAAACCATCTATATAGGGAAAACATAATCTCCCCTATTACTTTAACACACCATCCCCCCTAACGAGAATGATTCATTCAACTTATCGAGAACCGATTCGTTCATTTCCATTAATGCGAGATCAAGGTGTTGTTTGGAATTCACCTCAACCACTAGAGATGACTCGGAGTTAAGATGAACTATACCACCCTCATTCGGAGAACTTTCAAACCTTACCCCAACCTAGCCAACCTATGTACTTCCCTTGCTAGTTCCTTCTTGGCTTCGTCAAGATGGGATACACTACCCACAGTCATACGACTTAGGGCATCCTCAACTACATTGGCCTTGTCGGGGTGATAAAAGACACTCATATCATAATCTTTCAACAACTCTATCAACCTTCTTTATCGGAGATTCAACTCCTTTTGGGTAAACACATACTGGAAACAGTTATGATCGGTAAAGACATCAACATGAACCCTATACAAGTAATGCCTCAAAATTTTCAAAGAAAACACCACGGCCGCTAATTCAAGGTCATGAGTGGGATAATTTCTCTCATGTACCTTAAGTTTCATAGAGGCATAGGCTATCACCTTCTCATGTTGCATAAGCATACATTCCAAACCCACTCGTGATGCGTCACAATACTCTACAAAACCCTTTGTGCCCTCCGGTAAAGTTAACACCAGAGCGGATGTAAGCCTATCTTTCAACAATTTGAAACTCCTCTCACATGCCTCCGACAACTCAAATATCTTACTCTTTTGGGTCAAAGTAGTCAAAGAAGACGCAATGGACGTGAAACCATCCACGAACCTCCGATAATAACCCGCTAAAAAATAAACTCCTAATGTCAATTAGAGTAAATGGTCTAGGCCAGTTTTTTACCGCTTCCGTTTTCCTTGCGTCTACCTCAACTCCCTCACTAGAGTTGATGTGCCTAAGAAATGTTACCGACCTCAACAGAAATTCACACTTGCTATATTTGGCATACAATTGATGTTCCTTAAAGGTTTGCAATACTACCCTCAAATGACCCATATGATCATCCTAATTTTTCGAATATACCAAGATGTCGTCAATGAAGACAATGAAAAATGAATCTAGGTAACTTTGAAACACCCTATTTATTGGGTCCATAAATTCCGCCGGAGCATTAGTGATATCAAAAGACATGAACAAGAACTCATAGTTCCCATACCTAGTCGGAAAGGTCTTCTTTGGTATATTCTCACCTCTAACCCTAGGTTGGTGATACCCAGACCTGAAGTCTATCTTTGAAACGTAACGCGCCCCTTGGAATTGATCAAACAAGTCATCAATCCAAGGGAGTGGATACTTATTCTTAATGGTGACCTTGTTGAGTTGGCGGTAATCAATACACATTCTCAAGGACCCATATTTCTTCTCCACAAACAAAACCGGAGCACCCTATGGAGAAATACTAGGCCTTATAAAACCCTTTTCTAGTAAATCCTTGAATTGAGCTTTCAACTCCTTCAACTCGGCCGGAGCCATCCAATAAGGAGGAATTGATATGGGATTTGTATCCGGTAGCGAAACAATCCAAAGTCAATTTCCCATTCGGGAGGAATATCGGGAAGTTCATTAGGATAAACCTCTGGAAACTCACTCAATACGGGGACCGACTCAATGGGAGGAACTTTGGAGTCTAGATCTTGGACTCTTACTACATGATATAGACAACCTTTTGATATCAGTTTGCATGCTTTTAGACAAGAAATAATACAACCTCTAGGAATATAATTTCCCCCATTCCACTCAACAAAAGGTTTATTTGGTAAGCTAAACCTCACCACTCTTGAACTACAATCAATGGTGGTAAAACATGAAAAAGAACTCATAGTGCCCATACCTAGTCCGAAAGGCCGTCTTTGGTATAGTATCAACTCTCACCCTAGGTTGGTGATACCCCGACCACAAGTCTATCTTTGAAAAGTAACTCGCCCCTTGGAGTTGATCAAACAAGTCATCAATCCGAGGGAGTGGGTACTTATTCTTAATGGTGACCTAGTTGAGTTGGCGGTAATCAAATACAAATTCTCAAGGACCCATCTTTCTTCTTCACAAAAAACCGGAGCACCCAATGGAGAAATACTAGGCCTTATAAAACCCTTTTCTAGTAAATCCTTGAGCTGAGACTTCAAATCCTTTAAGTCGATCAGAGCCATCCCATAAGGAGGAATTGATATGGGATTTGTATCCGGTAGCAGATCAATGCCAAAGTTAATTTCCCGTTCGGGAGGAATACCGGGAAGGTCCAGAAAATCACTCACTACGGGAGGAACTTCAGAGTCTAGATCTTGGACTCTTACTATATGATATAGACAACCTTTTGATATCATTTTCCATGCTTTTAGACAAGAAATAATACGACCTCTAGGAATAGAATTTCCCCCATTCCACTCAACAACAGGTTCATTTGGGAAGCTAAACCTCACCTCTCTTGTCCTACAATCAATGGAGGAACAACATACATGCAACCAATCCATACATAATATAACATCAAAATCTAGTATATAAAATTCTACTAGATCAATATACGAAACTCTATTGGGCAACATTATTGGACAATTTTTATACACCCTTTTTGGAACAACCGACTCCCTTACCAGAGTAGACACTACAAAAGGTTCATGAAAAACATCATGCAAAATATCAAACTTTTTATCTACTAGAGGTGTAACAAATGATAAATTGGCGCCGAGATCAAGTAAGGCATATACATCATTAGAGAAGACTTTCAACATACCGGTCACCACGTCGAGAGAAGTCTCTTGCTCACCCCTAGAGCGGAGAGCATAGAAGCAGTTCTTCTTTGGAGCATCACTAGAACTACTTGCTTGAGCTTTACCACTACCCTTGTCTTTACTCTTCAAGTTTTGACAATCTCTCATCTTGTGAACACTCTTGCAATTATTCGTTCCCTTAAGGCAATAACCATAGTGCTTTTTCACACTTTTCACAATTTGACTTCTCATTTGGTGAATTAGTACCTTTTCCCTTCTTAAATTTAGGGTTAGACACCCTATCATCACTAGCTTTTGGGAATTTTAAAGGGACTTGATTAGAGACGCGCTTCTTAAATTTAGGCTTGTCTTTTATTTCAAACCTATTCTTTGAAGAACCTCCATCATATGATCTTTCTGTCTTTGCATCTCTACTCCTTCGCTTAGCCTTGCCTTTTCATTCCTTCTAGCATGCACCATAAGACGGGAAATAATTATGTTGTTATGTAACACGACCGAATGATACTCCTCTTTTATGTCCTCCGACACCCCCATCACAAAATGGCTCATTTGGTCTCTAGGATCGGAGACCAAAGAAAGAGTATATTTGGACAACTTAATGAATTTCAAAGAGTACTTATGGATACTCCTTCCTCCTTGGCGAAGATTGATGAACTCCACCACTGTTTCCTCTCTCATCTCCCTAGGGAAGAACCGATCTAGAAAACCACCTTAAAGATCTCCCATGTCATTGGACCACCCCTCAATGGCCTATTATCCCTCCATTGTACATACCATGCTTGCGTCACGTCTTTGATTTGATATGTGGCCAACTCGGCCTTCTCACTTGAGGACAACACCATATCTAAGAGTATTTTAGAGACCTCAACGATTAATTCTTGGGGGTCTTCATCAACCTTAGACCCGTAGAAAGTAGGAGGGTTCATTCAAGTGAAGTCCCTAAGACGTGAAGCCATAGTAGTGACTTGTTGATGAGGACGGGGCACAACCTCCCGATTTACTTGAGCCGTCATAGCTTGGGCTAGGACGATGCCGGCTTGAGCTAATTGAATGAAGGCATCCCTTATATACCCATCCGTCAAGGGTGAAGGATTGATCGGAGTTTGGTCAACATTAGCCTTTTCTTCAAGTGGAGGAACTTGCTCACCATGAGGAGGAGCTCCCGCATTGGGAATTTCGTCTTTAAGTCTTTGAGCCACATTCCTTTGAGTGCTCATGCTTCCTATAAGCACAACAATAGTATTAGATGCAAAAACACACCATAAGTGTACTCTATCGGCACGATATAAGATTTCCAAGAAAGAGAACAATTCTTAAGCATCATATAGGTTGCTACTCATAAGTGTGGCGCGCTTCACATTTATGAATATAAACCTGCATAGACATGGTAGAGAGAGAGACATAACTCAACGATATTCAACTTCATGCTCTGATACCAATTTTTCACTTTTGATTTTACCCCTTAGAAGTAATCGTCATCGTCGTCCTTTTCAAGGACTAAGACTAGCCTCTTAGTCTCATGTATTACGTTCATAGGTTGAAAAATGCGGAAAAATTTAGAACTTTTATTACAACTACTTGGAGGTTTACATACACCTCTACATACACATAATATATAGTCATATCGAGTATACATAGAACCTTCATATAGGAAGGTAACTTCTACTTTTATTTAAGATACATATATATAAAAATATAGAAGTAGTCTCAACGATTGTCTCATCTCATATTATCTAAACGATTATCACAATATGGGCATAAGCCCTTACATCAATCCACCAAGACCACATATAGGTCATACGAAAGTACACTACTTAATTAAAAAGGAAAGAAAAGAAGAGTCATTAAACTCATAACAAATCCGTAAGCTAGATGATGGCATTGCCCTCAGAAGTTGAGGACCTACCCTACTTGTATGAAAGGAAAAATCCAAGCCTGCAACAATGTCGTCTTCCAAACTCTTTAATGATTGGAACCTTAAATATTTGGGAAAAGGGGAAGAAAATGGGGTTAGTACTCCATATGCACTAACTATGAGACCTTGTGCACATATACAAGCAAAACATGCTAAAAAGGACTTTTTATTCAAACATGCCAATTTACCCCTTTATAGACCTAATGCAAAGCCAAGCAAGTCATATCGATCAACTAAACCTACTTACTAAATCAACAAGTAATACGTATCCCATCTTTTTTGAAAACCATGATTTACTACAACCCTATCATCAAGGAATAGCATCACAATAATGAATAAGAGTTAAATCATAATAAGCAAGACAACTACTCATGAGTCCTTATCAAGTCAACAAGTGCAATGACCAAGCAAAGCCCCATAACCTTACTCAATTAAGTATCCTCAACAAGAAACCATAACCAATGTCCAACTTTACATAACATAACATTTAGGTTTACATTTCATTATATACTAACATTAGAACCTAAGGCATACTCATAAGTGAACTAATAATCATATAGTATCAAAAATGTGCCATGGTCATCATATATACATCATATATTATAATAACGTAAACATATATAAGAACCTCCTCCTAAGACTCCCTCAAGGATTACTATTGCAATTTTTAGGTAGAGTATCATACCCCTACCTAGACTAAACTAGACCTCTTAGGTTATCTAAGTTAGAGTTCAAGTCTTTTAATTCGTTTTACCTTTTGGAACATCTTTCCCTAACCAACATAGACCACATGAGCTATTGTGGAATCAGGTATCATAAAATCCTACACCAAAAGAAGGCAGACTACTTTCCAAGGTAGAACCAAAACATGAAACATAGGAACTAAGTTGACCCATTAGCTAGTATTACTATGGGGGCAACATAGTTCAAGAACTAGGAGATATAGTTGGGACCCTCTTTATGCGCCATGCATGTAACACCTTGAAATTCCAAGAATAATGGAAAGGCCTAACATAGGTGTCATAAAGTATAAACCATGTTTCTAAGTCCATGATTTATAAATATATGTCATTTAGAAGGTTTAAGAAACAAAAATGTCCAGGAAGTTGTTTTAAAGAGATGTTAGTGTGCCTTAGCCTTTTTAATAACTTTTCGGAGTAAAAAATGTACGAAAATGGGTGGAAAGGTAGATAATGGGTGTTTGAGTTGTTCCATGATTTGGAACTTCTGGGTACGACTCCCCACGGATCAACCAAGGGCCCTCGAGGAGAACCCCTGTAGTTTGATGCAACACTGACTAGCAGTGTGCATCGACGGGGAAGACGACGGTCTATAAGAGTCCCAACGGGGCGTCAAAGGCCACCGTTGTCCCTATCTTATAAAGATTGTGAAGACCCTTGTTTAATCTAGCTACAGTTACACTCGAAGAAAGGGACAACGGGGTGTCATGGGCTCGAAGGGCCGTCGAGGCCACCGCCATCCAATACATAGAAAAAATTGGAGAAAGCCTCGCCTGCAAAGTCTCTGATAGAGACGATGGAAGTGTAGGACAGAGGGGGGGCTAGTCCGTCGACCCACTGACGGACCATCGACGGGGTCTCGTCGGTGAGGGGTTGAACTTCATTAATGGATTTTAATGATTTTGTTTAAAATAATTAAATAGTTTAGGGGTTATTTAGTGATTGAAGGGTGAACCAATTATGTTAATTAAGCCCCTCTATAACTATACCTAACCCTCATTAACCTAAAAGCAACTCTAAAAATAAACTCTCTTCCTTCTGACTTATTTCTCCCTCTATAAGAACTCACCATTGAAGGCTATCAACAAATATGGTTTGGGAGCTAGAAAAGGGTGGATTCTTCATAAAATTGTCGAGAAACATTAAGGTATGGGTTTTATTCACCTTTGAGATCCTTTCCTCAAAGGGTTCCTTCAAAAATTAATTTCAAAAAGTTGAGTTTTCTTATGGGTTTCATTCAATTACGAAATTGAAGTTATGGATTGAGTTGTTAGTGAATTCTTAGGGTTATATTGAGTAGATTTACATTTAATTCAACTTTTTTATGATAATTGTTGATGGTTTGGTCAAATTGAAGAACATGATCCTCTATCTGTAACCCTAGGTAGTGATCTTAACCTATATTGTATGTTGATCATTCAATTGAGTTGGTTGTTGATTAGATTACTATCCTATGGTGCTATTATGTCTGAATTAAGATGAACTAAAGGCCTATCATTCTATTTCTTGAGATGTAATTTAGGTTTTGAATTGTAACGTGAAATTAGCCTATGTATCTTGTCTCAAGTTGTGATCTAAAGATGAATTGTATTATAGAGATGTAATTGGCCTTGTTATTCTAATGATTATCATTCTGTTGTGATGTTACTCCCAAGTTGGGTTGAGTTATGTTTTGATGGTAAGACCTTGATAATAGACTATGAGAAAGAGTTGGTAAGTCTTAGGATCTTTATCTTTACTTCCAATTGTGATTAATTGTTGTTAAGCTATGATATTACATTAGGGTATACCTTATATTAAGATTATAGGATGGTATGATGTTCAATTGAAATGTCTTGACTATGTTGTGAGATTGGTTAAGGTGTATGTGCTATAGGATGGTGAAAACTATCAATATGCCATAAAATGTTAGGAAATGCTAAAGTGTTAACCTCACTTATATGAATTGTGATGAAAGGACTTAAACTCATACAATTCTTACTTAGATATTGATGATGATGAATATACAAGGGGTAGAACCTATGGCCTAAATTAAGTTATGGTTGATAATTAAAGGATTAAAGACATTTCAAAAAGCGGACTCTAGCTTAGCAACGAGTGAAATAGACAGAGGAGTGTCCCTTCCCACATAGGAAAGGTCGGAACACTACATCATTCTTGAGATTGGAGATCATAATGCATGGCTCATAAAGAGGATCCCAACTGAATCTCCTAGTTCTTGAACTATTTTGGCCCCATAGGAATACTAGCTAGTGGATCTATATAGTTTCTATGTTTTATGTTTTGGTAATACCTTGGCAAGTAGTCCGCCTTCTTTCGGTGTAAGGTTTTATGACACAGGATTCCACACTAGATCATGTGGTCTATGTCGGTTAGGGAAAGATGTTCCCAAAACATAAAACGAATTAAAGGACTTGAACTCTAACTCGGATAACCTAAGGGGTCTAGCTTAGTCTAGGTAGGGGTATGGGACTCTACTTAGACATTGCACTAGTTAGTCTTGAGGGGAGTCTTAGGAGGAGGTTCTTATATGTTTATGTTATGATAATATATGATGTATATATATATGATGACCATGTCATATTTTTGATACTATATGTTGATTCGTTATTTTTTAAATATGCCTTGGGTTAAAATGTTAATATAAGATGAAGCTATAAGCCTAAATGCCATGAAATGTAAATTTGGACAGTGGTCATGTTTTTCTTGTTGAAGATACTTGATTGAGTAAGGTTATGGGGGTTTGCTTGGTCATTGCACTTGTTGACTTAATAAGAACTTGTGCATAGTGTCCTGCTTATTATGAAATGCTTAAATCTTATTCATTTTTGTGATATTATTATTTGATGTTAGGGTTGTAGTATCTCATGATTTTAAGTGTGTTGGGATAATTGTTATTTGTTGGGATAGTAAGCATGTTTGGTTGATCAGTATATTTTACTTGACTTTGCATTAAGCCCAAAAAGGGGTAAAATAGCATGTTTTAATAAAAGTCCCTCTTTAGCTTGTTTTGCTTGTGTATGTGCATAAGATCTCATACTTAGTATATGTGGAGTACTAACCCCATTTTCTTCCCTTGTCCCAAACATTTTAGGTTCCGCTCGCTGAAGTTTATTTGAGGCGATTTGAAGGAAGACTTCGACATTCTATCATCCAAGTGGTAGGTCCTCATTTTCCCCGAGGATGATCCCAATATTCTTATTACAAAGTTACTTAGTTACTACAACTTTTGTATTGACTCTATTTCCTATTTGAGATAAAGTTGTATAAAGCCTATATGCGGTTTACCTTTATTGATGTAGAGCTATGCCCAATGTTATTGTCCTCGTTAAGATAGTTTATGAGATGAGATGAAATTATGACTCTATTTCTTTACTATATAAAGGTGTTAAATAAAACTCGAAGACTATGTAATCTTGTTATACGAATGAGTCTATGTATACTCGATATTATTATAATTATGTGTATGTAAAGGTCTATGTAAACCTCCGATTAGAAGTTGTTGAAAAGTTTTAAATTCTTTCGTATTTTTAATCGATGAATGTAATGATGTAAGACTAAGATGCTTCTCTTAGTCCTCAAAGAGGATGACGACGCCGGTTACGTCTAGGAGGTAAATCCGGATGTGACAATGCATTTTTGTCTCCAATCTCAAGAGTAATGTAGTGTTCCCACCTTCCCTATGTGGGAAGGGACACTCCTCAATATGGGTCACTCGGTGCTAAGCTAGAGTCCCTTTTGAAATGTCTATAAGCCTTTAATTATCAATCATAACTTAAATTAGGTCATAGGGTCTACCCCTTGTATCATCATCATCATCATCATCAATATCTTAATAAGAATTGTATGTGTATAAGTTCTTTCATCACAATTTATATAAGTGAGGCTAACACATTAGCATTTCATAGCATATCAAGGCACATTAATATTTTTCACCACCCTTATATCACATACACCTTAATAAACCTCACAACATAGTCAAGAAATTTCAATTCAACATAATACCACCCTATAATCCTAGTATAAGGCATACTCCAATGTAATATCATGACTTAACAACAATTAATCACAATTGGAAGTAAAGATAGAGATTCTAAGACTTATCAAGTCTTCCTCATAGTTTATCATCAAGGTCTTACCATCAACCCATAATTCAACCTAATTTGGGGAGTGACATAATCACACAATGATAACCAATAGGATAACAAGGACAATTGTATCTCAATAATACAATTCAACACTAGATCATAACTTAAGACAAGATACATAGGCTAATTTTACAATACAATTCATAACCTAAATCAAATCTCAAGGAATAGCATGATAGGCCTATAATTCATCTTAATTAATCATAATAACACCATATGATAGTAATCTAATCAACAAATAAATCAATTGAATGATTATAATACCTTATAGGTCAAAATCACAATCTAGGGTTAGGGATTTAGGATCATGTTCTTCAATTTAGACTAAACCATCAACAATTACCACAAACAAGTTGAATTACATGTTATTATACTACATATAACCTAAAGAAATCATTAACAACTCAATTCATAACTTTAATTTCATAATTGAATGAAACTCATAAGAAAACTCAACTTTTGAAATCTATTTTGAAGGAACCCTTTGAGGAAAGAGTCTCATAGGTGAATTAGATCCCATACCTTAACGTTTGACAACAAGTTGATGCTGAATTCGTCCCTTTCCAGCCCCCAAACCCTATCCTTGCTAGTCTTTAATGGTGAGTTTAAATAGAGAGAGAAAGAAGAGAGTTTATTTGTGAGTTTTCTTTAAATTAATGAGGGTTGGGAGTATTTGTATTGGGATTTAATCAACTTCATTAGTCTCCCTTAAACCTCTAATTAATCACCTAAGACCCTAACTAATTAAATGAAGCTTACTTAAATAGATCAGCAAACTCAACCCTCACAGACGAGACCCCTATTGATGGGCTGTCCACGAGTCGATGGACCCTTCCCCTCTCGTCTTGCACTCCATCGATGAGTTCAGAGATTTTGCAGGCGAGGGGCTTCCATGCATTGTCTAAGTGTGGGACGACGATGGCATCGACGCCCCATCGATCCACACATGGACCGTATCCTGCATCTCTACACTCCGTCGATGAGTTCAGAGGTTGTACGGGTGAAAGGACCTTCTCCACCAGTCTAAGTGTGGGACGACGGAGGCATCGACGCCCTATAGGTCAACACGTCTCAAGGGCCCTTGGTTGGTCTTTAGGGAGTCGTACCCGGATGTTTCGACCATGAAATTACTCCAACACCTATTTACCACTTTTTTACCAATATTTGTACATTTCCGACTCCTAAAATCTAGTCAAATAGGCTAAGGCACGCTAACATCCCTTTGAACCAACTTCCAGAACGTCATGGACGTTCTTGGACGTTTTGGTTCTTAAACTTCCTAAATGACCTATATTCAATAAAATGGACTCAAAAAGAGTACTTAGACTTGATGAAACATGGATTAGTATTTATGACAAGTCTTAGATTTTCCAGGAATTACAGCAAAATCTTATGGGCAGTTCGGATACCACTATGATGCCCACCTACAGGCGAGGTATGGCATGCCTCCAAAACACTTAGCATCTCAACTTCCGGCACACACCGATGAATAAGTCCATCAGCACAACTCCGGTATAAATAAGACTCATCCCAAAAGAACTTTTTCACATCATGTATGAACTTTTTCATCTAATAGAAGGTTAAGTCCGATGGGACTATATCACTAGCCAGATAATTCGCAAAATTGGCGATCCATGGAATCAAGTCATGAGAAGCGGCCAATACATGCTCATCCGGGAAGGTATCATCAATTTCACCCTTTTCACCCAACTCTTTCATAGCTTCATCCTCTAATCTGGACAGGTGATCGGCAACTTGATTTTTGGTCCCTTTTCTATCTTACACCTCAAAATCATACTCTTGCAATAGTAGTACCCATCTAATCAACCTTGGCTTCACATCCTTCTTTTCCCTAAAATATCTCAAAATGGAGTGGTCAGTATACACTATGACTCTCGGGCCAAGCAAATAGGAGAAATTTTTTTTGAAATCAAATACCACCGCAAGGAGCTCTTGTTCAGTCAAAGTGTAGTTTTTTGTGCTTCATTTAAGGCCTTACTAGCATAATAAATCTGGTGAAGGATTTTATCCCTTCTTTGTCCCAACACCACACCAAGAGCAACCCCATTATCATCACACATCACCTCAAATAGCTTACTTCAATTCGGGGAAATAATTATGGATGCAGACACCAACTTCGCCTTTAACTCTCAAAATGCCTTCAGACAGGATTCATCAAAATAAAATTTACATTCCTTCTCATGAAACTTGCACAGAGGATGTGCAATTTTTGAGAAATCCTTAATGAACCTTCGGTAGAAGCTCGCATGCCCAAGAAAACTTCTTACACCTTTTACAAAGATGGGTGGATGAAGTCTCGATAACCTCAACTTTGGCTCAGTCAACCTCTATCCCCTTCTCTGAGATGCGATGGCCCAATACAATACCCTCTTTCACCATGAAGTGAAATTTTTCCCAATTTAGCACAAGGTTGTAAGTGACTCAAACAACGATCAAAAGAGTCGCCAACAACTGAAAATTCATCCATAAACACCGCAATAGTGTCCTCCACCATATCGGAGAATATCGACATCATACATCTCTGAAAAGTAGCAGGTGTATTGAACAACCCAAAAGGCATCCTCTTGAATGCAAATATCCCATAAGGGCAAGTAAAGGTGGTTTTCTCTTGATATGGTGCAATAGAGATTTGATTGTAACCCGAATAACCATCAAGAAAACAATATCACCCTTTTCCTGCAAGCCTACCTAACATCTGATACATGAAGGGTATAAGAAAATGGTCCTTATTGGTCCATGCTTTCAACTTTCGGTAATCCATACAAATTCTCCATAAGGTCACCGACCTCATTGGAACAAGCTCATTCATATCATTAGGGACCACAGTCATTCCCCCGTTTTTGGCACACACTGAATAGGGCATACCCAACTACTATCTGCAATTGGATATATGACTCCGACATCCAACCACTTAATAACATCCTTCTTAACTACCTCTTGCATAGGTGGATTCAAACGTCTTTGGTGCTCAATACTTGGCTTGTGATCGAGCATGAGTTAGATTTTGTGTGAACAAATACCGGGTGGGATCCCAATAATGTCCGCAATAGTCCAACCAATGGCTCGTTTAAACCTTTTTAACACTTTCACCAAAAACTGTACTTGTTTCACATTCAAATCCAATGCAATGATTACTGTCAAAATGTCATCTCTTCCCAAAAATACATACCTCAGATGGGGTGGTAGAGCCTTACGCCCTAATTTTGGGGCCTCCTCAGTAGATGATTTCGCGGGTGGAGACTCGCGATGCTTCATATCTTAATCCAATTTCTTTGGTTTGAACTGAAAGTCATCGTTATCAAGTGCCGCAACCAATGACCCATACTCCTCAATAATATCACTCTCAAAATTCATGATCACTGCTGCTAGTGCCTCAACACCAAGGCGCTTTTCGATTTGTACCTCAGACGTACTCTCAACCCTGTAAGATATAAAAGATACTGTTTGGAGCTCACCACTCTGCTTTATGAACCTACAAATGTTGAATGTTGCTTCTTCATTATTTAACCTAAACTTCATCTGCCCTTTTTTCCATGTCAACCAAGGCGTGACTGGTAGAAAGGAACGGGCTTCCAAGAATAATAAGCACCTCAAAATCCACCTCACAATCAAGAATCATAAAGTCCGCCTGAAATATAAATGACTCCATCTTCACTAACACATCGTGGAGTATCTCAATAGGCCTCTTCACTGTTCGATTGGAAATTGGTAACTGCATCATAGTGGGCTTAAGGTCACCCAAACCCAACTTCTTGTAAATTGAGAGAGGCATGAGATTTTTGCTTGCACCAAGATCACATAGTGCTTTAGTTAAGTGTAACAACTAGATGGTACATGGAATAGTGAAAGTGCCCAAATCTTCTTCCTTTTGCACAAGAGACCTTGTACCAATAGTATTACAATGTTGCATTTGGTCATCATCCTCAAAACTTACCGATCTCTTCTTAGTAACGATATCATTCATAAACTTGGCATAATCGGTCATTTGTTCAATAGCTTTTATCAAAGGGAAATTGATGCAGAGGTGTTTCAACATAGTAATAAAACGTCGGTATTTACAATCCACAGTCTTCTTTACCAATCTTTGCGGAAATGGTGGTGGTGGTCTAGGAAGGGGGATTACGTTTTGGGGTATCTCCGCTTCTTTCACAGCTTTGTCTACCAACTCACCATTATCTTTCACTACCTCATTCTCTTTTCTCACCTCATCTTCCACACCAGACGACATAGGTGGATCAATGGCTTGCTTAACCCCTCGAGTAGTTACTGCCATGCAAAGTCCATCATTTTTTGGATTTTGGACAGTATTGCTAGGAAGAGTACCCAGTTCACAAGGGTTCACAGTAGAAGACAATTGGGCCGTTTGCAACTCAAGATGCTTGATTGAGATTGCATGTTCATCCACCTTTTGACCAATATTAGCCAAATCACCTCTCAACTTTTTGGCAAGCTCGTCACTAGTATCAAACCTCCTCATCATCTTTTGCAACATATCTTCAACTTGCGTCATATTACCTCTACCATCCCTAGGTGCAACTTCCCGATTTTGAGGTGGAACATAGAGCACACTCCGATCGTTTCTATTACATAGTTACCCCGGTTGAAGTTGTTGTCGCGGTTGTAGTTTCTATCACGAACATAATGACCCTCTCGGTTGTAATTCACATAGTTTCAACCTTGAATTCCTTGATCGTTGGGCGTTTGGTCAGAAACCCCCCGTCTGCTCATTCACTGCATAAGAATCCTCTTCATAGTAGAATTCATATGTTGGAGGTGGTGTTTTAGCCAAATAATTCACCGCATTTACTTTCTCTGTATCTCCAGTGATATGTTTCAATACCAAACCGAGCTCAGTTCTTATTTGGTCCATCTCTTCACAAATATCGTCTAAGGCTAGATTGTGTGTAGCTTGCACTGCAAAGGGGTTTCCTCCAGTGTCCGATTTCCTGGTGCTCTAAGCCTTATTGTTGCGAGAGATTTTGTCCAACTTCTCCTCGATCTCAACATATGTGCACTCACCATAAGAACCACGTGAAATAGTATAAAGTACTGCCTTATTATTATCATCTTGCCCTCAATAGAAGTACTCTTTCAATGAGTCATCATCGATACGGTGGTTTGGGACACTTCTCACAAATAAGGTGAACCTATCCCAAGAGATACTCACCGAATCTCAAGGCAAAGCTTCAAAGTTGTTCACTCTATGTTTGTGGTTGAGCTTTTTAGACACCGGGTAATATGGTGCTAGGAACACATCCCTGAACTGCTCCCAAGTATAGATCGAATTATAGGGCAACTCAGTAAACCAAATTGCGGCCTCTCCCGTCAGGAAGAGAGGGAACACCCTTAATTCGATGACCTCCATTTCAATGTCTGGAATCCCTACACAACTCTTTCACACCGAACTCAGCTTGGCGATGTGACCATGTGGATCCTCATATGGTAGCCCCGAAAACAAACCTTTAGCGGTGAACATCTGCATCAAGATACTAGTTACCACGAATGTATGACCCTGTGGTAGAGGCGGTAGGACAAGAGACCCATCAGTGAGGTTTATGTTGCCCCTATATAACTCTTGAGGGCGTGGGACGGGTGGTTGCCTCCTCACAGCACCATTACCAGTGTTTTTCACAATCACTTGGTTGTGAGCCTCAACCGGTGGAGGAAGTTGAAGGTTGATCCCATCACCAAGATTAGTAGGATTCTGTGGATCGTTCGTTCTGCAGAGTGTACGGTTAAGTTCTAGATCAAATGGAAGTATTGGTTGTCCTCGACTCCGTATACTTGGCATATACTAGAACTAGACCTGAAAGACACAAAAACAAAGAGAAAAAGCAAAATTAGAAAATTTTTGACTAAAATTCAATAACTGATATTAAAATTAGTCTAAAAGCCACTTTCCCCGGCAGCGGCGCCAAAAATTAATACGCTCAAATTACACTTCCCTAAAGAAGTATAAGCAGTCGTATCAAGTAAAGAACCCAACTATTAGGTTGGGGTCGATCCCATGAGGAAAATGATCTAGTCTTAACTTTAATATACGATCACCTCTATTTAGTCAAGTCCTTTCCGAAAACTAATAAATAAGGGGGGGGGGTTATGAAACAAAAACGTTGCAATGTTTTAAAATCAACCAAGTAGCAAAAGTAAATTGTTGGTGTTTATAAAGTTGTGAGAAAAACTAGGGTGTAAGTGTTCCCCATAGGTTCATAACGCCATAACCCTATTTGCATGCAAAGTGATAAGTTGTGCATCTCTAAATCTTTGGTCCGACATTTAGAGAATTTCACCCCGTACCATGGTCCAGCTATGTGTGTTTAAGTTACTAACCCTTACCTTTACTTCATATTAAGCATCATATTCGATGTTTAGCTTAGTTATTACCTTGCACAAATCAAAACTAGCCTATTAGATAGCACCCACTAATATATGTCAATAATTCTTTCCTATTAACTAACCCCTTGGTCTGGCAAGTAGAAATAAGGCGAGTTCTAATGTGTGCACTCGTTAAGAAGATTTGTAGACTAAAGAATTATCGATACATGCAATAACCTAATTAAGAATTGTTAATTAGCTAGTTTTATATTGTTAATCACCCATGGTTCCCACAACCTTAGTTGTGGATTTAACTACCCATACTTAGAAAAACACAATTCAAAATTGATGAAAAATAAATCATAAACTTACTTTAACAAATAGGAAGAAAATCTAGAAATTCAACTTGAAGTCACACAATTGTCTTGAGTAATAAATCCGGAAATTTTATTAAAATTGTACAAGCAAATCTCCAAGAACAAAAGTATGAAAATAGTATAAATATCCAACCCCAAAAACGAGGTTATTTACCCCATTTATAATAAAAAGGAGTCCTAAATTAAAAAGGATTAAAAATAAGGAAAATTTTGTCCAAAACGCGGCTTGAATCGACGACTTCACAGACGGTTCATTGGTCAAACGACGAACCATCGACTCCCTCCATCGGTCCATACTTAGCGTCTTTTCAAAGCCTGCAAATTGCATCTTCTCTTATCCAATCGACAGACCATCATCACATTCTGTCGATTCACTTACGGTTCGTTGATGCCTATCATTGTTCCATACTTAAATTTTCTTCAATATCAGGTACTAGAGCAGTCTCTGATTTCATCAACGATATGCGAGGACGGTTCGTCGATTAGTCGACGGACCGTCGATCCTTCCTTATCCCCACACTTATTCAGAGTTCCCCGAGTTGCTTCCTGATACTTGAACCTCTACTCTACGATCACCACCTACGGTCCGTCGATGGCTTCGTGGGTCACTCCTGCACTTATTTCTTCACAACCTTCTGCATTCCCATTTTGGACAACTTTCCTGCAAAATAAAGATAAAAATACATCAAAATTACTACAAAAAGGCCCATACACACACCAAACTTAAGGAAAAGGCATTGAAAGTACCATGAAACCATGGTACATCACACATATAATGAGTAAATACGAAAAAAAAATTCAAATCAAATAAAATAAAAATTAGATAGAAATCTTACAATTTTACTAGCTGTATCTTCATATGTATCCTTGTATGATCGATTTGACTTTCTTTTTCTTGTAACCACAAAAAATTCCTTACGTGATGGAGTATCACTAGTTTCCCTATCTTTTTCCTGTACACATTAAAAGTGGATAACAAACATATTCTTTAAAATGCGAAAAGTTTTTATTCAATGTTGCGAAAGAGCTCATACCAAATCATTGGAACTAAAGCAAAGCTTTTCTTGCCAACATTATATGGATACTTCAACTTTTTACGATTCTCACTATTGGTTTTTGACATTTTCTGCAAATAGAAGAGAATTTCCACAATGATCAAGTGAATTTTATAGAAGAGGAAAACTTCTTTCTAGCGAGTCATAAAAAATGAGAGCTTAGTGGATCCCAAAAAGAAGAGACAGAGGAGACACTACCAGTGAGTGATCAATTATAGAAGAAAAGAACTCTTTATATAACTTAAAATATTTTGGAATGAAGAGCAAAAATAACCACCAAATCAGCTAATCACAATATTCTCTTACTAAAAGAGAAGTAACTAAATCCATAAGGAGTAAAATAAAACCAAGAAACATGTATTACAGATTGTTCTCGGATCCAATAAGGACAGAAGGGAAAATGATAATGTAAACTCCAACTTAACATAATTGAACCACCACAAACTAGTAAGACTTATTTGGAATTTTTGCGAGTCCCAATATTTAAGAAGTTCCTCAAATTGAGATGTTGGAACATCACCAGGCTTGTTTTCCATCTGAATTTGATCATTAGCGTAGACATCAAAGTGGTGTGTTTTCAAATCAAATTTACGCCTTCTCCAAGCTTCTTGATATGTTTTTAAAGTCCATCTATCACCGATTTCTGGAATGTCATATTTTTCCTGAAAATTTGTATAGTGAGTTAGTGTAATAAATTTTGAATATATTTAGCTTAACAGTGAATTGGAAATTTCAAACCTTGGTATATTCCCACAAATCATATTTTATGTCCATCATTTTCTATATTAAGAGGAAAAAGGGTCCCATTCCTAGCAAGTGTACCAAGGAACTTGCTCAACTCTATCATGACATAATTACTAGGACCAACTAGCTGACCAACTTTATTCAGTATAATCACTTTACGATTATGCCTTCCTTGTACAGATAACATCTTTGTTTGACCTCTTTTTTTTTAGTGAAGGAGTCTATAATAGTACACAAATAAAGATAACCCTTCCAATGTAATATTGTAATTTGATTTCATAATCAAAAAAGAAAATAATATTATAAATAAGATATTGATGTTCTTGCCTTGTTCTATACTTTCTTTGTTTTCTTCAAGAGTAGTTGAATTCAATTGAAGTTGTTCTTCTACTAGTTGCACTACATTGTTAGTTGAGTCCGTTTGTATACAAACTCCTGTCTCTGGAATGTGTGATTCTAGAAGATCTTGTTCTTCAATTACATCTTTTTCTAGCTAGAAACAACTTCTTTTGATTCGCGAAAGATGTGAGCGTTCCAGCAGGAACAGTTGCTCTTGCTTCTCTATTCCTTATTCTTGAAGACTCTCTTTGTTTCATGACTACCAAGTAATGCTTGTTGTAAAAATAGAGACATACAGATAAAGTGTTAGACATCCCAACAGAATCAAGAAGATAAAGTAGAATCATCAAAAAAACTTTACAGTAGAAATAAAATGAACTAGTAAAAAGGAGAAAGGGTGAAGCAGAAATCAGAATTACCATTTTTTGCGACTTGATTTAGATTGGATTTCTAAAGAAAAATCAATCAGCTCATCTTAGCAAAAGAAGCACTAAACCAATCTCTAATAATATTTAGAAAATCCAAAAAGACAGAAGTACACAATAATAATAAAATAGGATGAAATTAGCATTCATTTAATTGACTTTCAAACCAGTAGTACATATAAGAAAATTCAATAGAGATATATTAAAGAAGTTCAAAAATTCCTTCGTCAATCATCAGCCACCATCCAATCCCAATCGGCATTATCAATGTCCTAATCTTCTTCTGATGTGTCCATATGATCTTCTTCCATGTATGCTAAATGTTGATCATGAGTTGGAATATCAATGACATGACCAGGTACATCTTCTCTCGACCATCTTAGATCAAAATCAACATCAGATATTCCATTTGATGTTCCAATATCATGTCTGGCTCCCCAAAAAATGTGTCTCCAATATTCGGGCAATTCTTATCTTCCTCTAAACCAAATAAATCAACATTTACTTTAGTCCTTGCATAATAAACATCATTTTCAATTGGTTCCTGTACATAGAAAACTTGATGCACTTGAGGTGCTAGTACAAATAGATCTTTAGTACTGCATAACTTGTTGAACTATACCCGAGTTAATCCATATTCATCTACATCATTACTATACAAATCACATTTAAACAACACAACACTAAAACAACCACAATAATCAATCTCTATGATATCTTGAATAACTCCATAATAGACAACCTCTCCATCAATGGGGTTTTGGTCTCTAGCACTAGCAAAACTACGACTGCTAAACTCACTCCATAGTTCTTAGTCTTACCTTGACTATCTTGTTTCATTGTATGAAATAGATATCCATTGATGAAATATGGTGTATATCTTTTTGCCGCAGTATTAGGCCCTTTAGAAAGTTATCGTAAATATTCAGGAACTTCAACAGATTTAACTTTCTTCTTAAACCAGTTGACAAATTACTGATTATGATTTTGTGCTCTAGTCCATGCATTTCATCTACTTTTATTGTCAATTACAGTTTTATGTTCCCTGCAAGCAAGCATATTTCAAATCAACATGTTTCAAAGTTCTTATCATATAAAAAATATTGAAGTTTCTAATAAAAGTGATAGATATTACATGATAAAGGTCTCCACTGTTTCATCTCTCATCTCCGATATTAAACCATACATATCTATTTATATCAAGACATAATTGGAGATTCGTGTGAAAATTATTCCTTTGCTTTTTTTCTCCCTTCCAATCGAATGGGCTCATTTAGGGAATACAGGTGACAAATTTTATCTCCCTTTGTTTCAGTTCCCTGCTCATCCTCTAACTGGTTTTGATTGAATTTTGTTTTGACCCCACCATGTAGATATCTGAAACATAAATTCACGTGTTCTAGTGACACGAACTCCTCTAGTATAGATGCTTCTGGATGAAATCAATTACGAACAAGCGCCTTGAAGAAACATAGGTTTATTTATGTGGAATACATCCAACGAAGATGTGTCAGACCCCCAAGCATAACTTTATTTACTAAATGAATGGACAAATGTATATTATATGAAAAAGGAATGGAGGAAAAATCTTTCCAAGGTCACATATAATCTCATTGATTTCAGACTGAATTTTACCAAGATTTGCTCACCTCATCACCTTTCCACTTATGACTCTAAAGAATTTCCCCAACTGAATAAAGGCTATAGAAACTTTTTAATCCAACACTTTTCTAACAACAACTTGGAGCAAGTAATGTATTATGAAATAAGCATCATGGATCTTTTACGTGATATTTTCATCTCATCCACTTCCACACATCTTGATATATTTGAAACAAAACCTTTCAAAAATTTGGAATTTTTAATAAAAGAGCAAAACAACTTCTTCTCTTCTGGTTTCATGGAGAAACTTTACACAAATGAACTTCTCCATTATCATATTTTACTGGTTGAAGTTCCTTTCGTATCCCCATTTCTTGCAAGTCATATTGATAATTTATATGGTTTTCTAACTTTCCAGTTACACCCAACAAAGTCCCGAGCAAACTGTCACAAATAACTTTCTCTATGTGCATCACATCAAGATTGTGCCTCAGTTTTTTATGTTCCCAATATGGCAATCCAAAAAATGGATCTTTTATTCCATGGACCCTCACTCTCATGACACTTTCTCTTGTGGCCCTCTCCGAAAATATTATTGAATTCACGCAAGTCTTCGAATACTTCTGTGCCTGATGAGGTAGTAGGTGCAGATCTGTGATACTTTTTACCATCAAATGATTTCTTATCTCTTCAAAATGGATGATCAGGAGGTAAGAATGTCGATGACCCATGTAACACATCTTACGACTATGCTTGAGATATTGGGAGCATGTCCCATGATTACAAGTTGGGCAGGCCTTTCTTCCTTTTGTACTCCAACTAGAAAGCACTGCATAGGCTGGAAAATCACTAATTGTCCACAATAAGGCTGCACGCAATTGAAAAGTTTGGTTAAAATAAACATCATATGTTTCCATCCCAGTTTCCCACAATTCTTTCAATTCTGCAATTAGTTGTTGAAGGTAGACATTAATATCCTTTCCTAGAGACGAAGGACCTGGAATGCTCATAGATAATATCATATACTCTGGTTTCATGAAAATCCACGGCGATAAATTATAATTCATTAACATAACATGGAATGTGATATAGGAAATATTGATGGTTTGAAATGGATTGAAACCATCACTTGAAAGACCCAATGTAACATTACGAGGATCTCTAGCAAAATCTTCGTTCAAGGAATCAAAATTCTTTTGAGCTTCCCGTCAGTCGCATACGTTATATTTCCATCTTTGGATCGTTCAGTATCATGCCATTTCATATTTGCAGCTGTTTCAGGACACATGATATTCTCTGAAGCCTAGGTTTTATGGGAAGGTACATTAAAACCTTTGCAGGAATTTTTGGGCATTCATTAGTAAAGGGATCATTAACAATCTCCCATCTAGACGAGCCACAAATAGAACGATTATTTTCCTTCTCATTTTCCTTCAAAAATAACATGCAATCATTAGGGCATGCATGTATTTTTTCATAATCAAAACTCAAATCTTTCATCACATTTTTTTGCTTTATGAAACAACTCAGGTATATGAGCAAATGGAAATGCCTCTCTTAACAGGTCTAGCAAGTCTCCAAAGGCCACATTACTCAAACCATGAAAGCATTTGAACAAGAATAATCGAATGGTGAAATTCAACTTTTAGAAATTCTTACATCCAGGATATAACTCTTGTTTACCTTCCTCCAGTAATTTATAAAATTTCATTGCATCTTCGAATAACCCCTCTCTCACTCTCTCAAGTCCTAAATTACATGCAACATCTCTAAAAGTATCATGAAGTAGGCCATCAATATTGTCACGCATGTTGGAACCTTATAATGATATAGATTCTTTCTCGAGGAAATACTTTCTCCTTGAAAAATCCATGTGGTGTACCCTTGTAAAAAACCATAAACAACCAAGTGATCCTCTACAACATTTCGTTGATAGTACTTACAATTAGCACACTTTTTGCAAGGACACAATATTTCATCCCCTTGGAAGTTCTTTAAAAAGTTGTATCAATAAAGTTATTCACACCACTGATATACTCATTGGTGGATCTCAAGAGGCCCATCCAACTTTTATATACACTATCCTTAAATATTTAATTCCCTATATGACACCAAAATAAAATTACCAAGATATAACTCACTAAAGAAACTAAGCAGCTCAGTACTAAAACTTCAAATTCATAAGAAAAAACAAGGAGAAACCTTAAGGAACTTGGATGTATGGTTCAATGTAGACATGAGGATCCACATCTACAAGCAGCCTTAGAGAGGTTGTTAACCCTCAAATCCTTATTTTGTTCTCATCTACAAAAAGGATCTACTCATTGTATTCCGAAAGCAGAAATGATATTAAAAATAGAAAATATAATAGTTATCACAAAAAAGGATATTAAATGAGAAAACAATGAACTACTCAACACATTAGGTTTTATTCAGTCTCAAAGATTAAAGAGGTTGACTTCATAATCAAAACCTAATTCTATGATCAACTAGACACGGGGTCTGCTCAATTTATTCATGAATCAATTTTGCTTTTTGATAGCACGTGGCAACCCTAATCATAATCATTAAATAATCTACAACCTCGGACTTCTGTTTTAGTTTCAAGAATACACACCACAATTACACAACTATGTTCAAAATAATAACTTTCTTCCATTTGTACAGTAGGAAAGGAATGGACGAGATGAAGTTCACTAAGGCAGAAAGTAACATGAATGATCTGATTATCGAAGCTCTTAACTCATAAGAAAGAAAATTTATCATGACTTTTTTTTTACAGTAAAGCATAAAGTGAAAATTTTCCAACATTCTAAACTTTCAATACATACCTTAAATTTGAAAAACATAGTCATATGAAATGATTTATTGAGTAATCAATAAACAATAACGAACAGATATTAGTAAGAGAAACCAAATCATTACCAACTTGAACATTACATCAAAGTTAACATATGTTGGAACATTAAATCAATAAACGTGCAGGTCACTGACAAATTTGAGTAAGTGATTACGGTTACTTAACTTCCTGTTCCTTCCTACCACAACACCTCGTGGAGCACAGATACTAAGATGAGTGTTGTATCTAATATAGACACCAGCTGAACAGTATAAATGAAACGTTACATTTCTATTTCTCTTCATAATTTTATATGCCTATACTGAATACAAGTGTTGCAAGATGCATTCAAATATCATACTATGATAAGAAATGCAAAAACATGTACTTCATCAGGTTGTATTATAAAATTCAAACACAAGATTCATCTTAATTCTAAATCTAGCTTCAAATTACATTTAATTCAAGGTAAGTTATTTCAATATTGGAAAGACTTACTTTTTAAGCAGTAAAGAGATCCAGGCATAGATGTACATCAAAGTTAAAAAAAGAAAAAGAAAAAAAAAGAGATATGGGAACATTACCTCTTTTTTGAGAAGTGAGCTGAGCTTGATGACCAACTTTTAGTTTGTCCACTAAAAAATTTAGATAAGGAAGAAAGTATAAAATTAGAACTTGAAAAATATACTCAAAAGAGAGAAACAAAATCCCTTAATGCTCAATTTCAATGACTTTTAGCGTAAAAAAATACTTAGGTAAGAACTATCATGTAGATTGAAGATTTTATTCTTAGAAATCATTTGTCTGGTTCAAAAATAAAAGATTTTTGAATAGATAAGAACTATCATGCAGATTGAAGAATCGAAACTCATCTTTCATAACAATAACTCTTCCTAAACTGAAAATTTTCATCTAAACATTTTTGCAGAGATTTCTCAATCTTCACCGGAATCAGAATACACACTCTGATGCACAAAAATATGACATTAAAAACATAAACTTTAGCAAAAACTACTTTAATGAAACACATTTATCAAGAACCCTAGCTTCTAACAAATTTCTAACTTTGAGGAAGATGAAACACAACGTACCTGTAGCTGCAGAAACGTACAACCCGCGAAGAAGAAGATACAAAAGTTGCAAACTCCCACAAGGAAAATCAAAGAACAATGGTTCAAGCAAAGCCATGGACGACTGCTTTCGTTCTTCCTAGAGAAGAGAGAGAAGTAGATACCAACGAGGAATGGTCTCAACTTTGAAGAAAAATATTGGCCTAATGTGATATATTTACCTTTTATTTATTTTTACAATTAACTAAACAAAAAATTGGTAGGTGTAGTAAAATAAGTGGAGGAAAATAATTGGTGGAACCATTGCCATAGAGTACTTAAGGCGACGATTTACAAGAACCGTTGCAATATAGATATACTATGGCAATGGTTGTAGTACTAATGCAATGATTTAATTATTAAAATGTTTCTTTAGGTCCAGTTGTAAATTGCAAAGGTTATAACTGTTGCAAATAAGTATCTAATGCAACACATATTTAAAATGTTGCTAAATAATTGTTGCTACCTACATGTTTTCTAGTAGTGTAATGAGATGCAATGGGATGATATGGTAATACAAAGATCGTTGCAAAACCTATCATATACACCTTTATTAGAATCTGGCTTGTAGACAAGGGCCCACGGGTGATTCGTAGTCCATATAGCATCTTAATATCACTATGTCTCCTTAACTTGTCACCTTAGTGCTTTCATGAATTTAAGTAAAGTATTACACTTTCTTTCTAAAAAGATGGTATTTCTCCACTTTCTCATATTTTCAGGATCAATAATATGTTTCATAAGAATTAATGCATTACCGCACATGTAACACAAGACATAATCAGTTCATTAAGAGTTGAAAACAGTACAAACTAAATCCCCAAACTCGGGTCTTTCAATTTCAAAAATGAGGCATGTCATGCCACCCCTCGCTCGGGTAATTAATCAAATATCACAGACTTTCCACAACAGTTAACAGTATCAACAAGCCTTCACACAGGCTAAACATCATAATAAGATTTCAAATTAATTAAAGTAGGGAAATTAAGGCTTACTGGTTTCTAAACTACAAAACGTTACTCATTTCACAGTTTTCTTCATAAGAACATGAACTACTCAACCTGAGTCTAAAAGAGGGATAAATCTCATGACCCAGACCTTCATGAGTGGTACCAACACTAAACCCTCCAGTTTGATAACCAAAACTAAAGCCCAACTAATCAACTTAACTAAAGAAATACACATTTAGAGCTACTGAAGCAATTTTAAATAAATATAAAAATGGAGTCACCATAAACTCCATGATTTTAATATACAACTAACCAAACTACTGGAAAAAAACAACCCTTAGAACCCGCAATTCATTGTACAAAAACTCTACTAACGACAAGTCTAATAACAGGGGTACAACCCCGAAACAAAAAAACACCTTAAGAAAATAATCTGAGTCCGAAAAGAGTGGATGTAAACAAGAAAGATCCATGATAGGCCGAAAGAACTGGCTCACCTTTGAATCCGGTCACACTCATTCGTCACCTAGCTGAGGTCTATAAATAGCCACCTGAAGATCCCATGTAGTAAACAAAGAAAGAGCAAGCGTAGTATCAGTACACAACGATAGTGTACTGGTTGGATCACGGGGCTACCCCAATAAAGTTAAACACATGCAAGTAGCCACAACACAATAAAAAAGGCATAGACCAAACACATAGAATATTAGTCATATTTTCAGAATCAATTTAGCATCCGACATTCTCAATAATACACATTGGTGTTCAATTTATATCAACATATCGTCTTCAAATATAAATCATCATTTGATATGAACGTAATTATAACAAGTAGATACACAAAACAATTCAATTGTCCTCTCGCAGAACCCAATTCAATAATTCTCTGATGAAGCCCACACCTAGATTGTTCGCACACCCGAAACGTGGTGCCCCATTCAATCTTTATGGCGGAACGTGGCAACTAATCCCGTGTTTATGCCAGAATATGGAAACTGATCCCATATTTATGTCGGAACGTGGCAACCAATCAAGTTTGTGTATCGGATTGTAACACTCGTGCATTCAACAAACCACAATCACAATTACAATGTATATTCTCACAATCATACAACTTATAATAAGGGTGACCAATAATGAACCATTTGCATACATACATTCATTATAATGAAGCAATTACAACCATATATTACACCAACATAACATTATAACCATCACCTACGTCGAATCAAAACATGAATCCTGCAAGGCACTTGAATATTTCTTTCTGGATTCTTCTCACTTGTTCGTGATCTAAAAATATACAATAATTACTGCAAGGATCAACATTCAAATATCTAATTATCCGTATTATAAAAACCCAATAGACCAAGCCAAAGATTGTAATACCTAATTTAGGGCTTTTTCCACCATTAGTTTCTGATCAAAAAAACATTCTCCCAATAGTAACTAACCAATAATTCAAACTCTACAGATCGAAAAATAGATTAGGGGAGTAAAATTCTTACATTTACTGCTAGAAGAGGTGTAAAACCTTCAACAAATAGCCCTGGGTCATTTTTTTAGTTCTTAAGAACGAATTTTACAGAAAATAAAATTTTTTGGCGTTTTTACCCTATTTAAGTCGTAAATGTCCCTCTACGGTGGGACCCATCCCGCAACAGCTGGATACACAAAGAAAGAATATTGGAATTTGACTTCCAAGCCCCCATTTCACCACACACCTTCAACCCTTGACATTCAACAACTACTGGTTCATGCTAAGATCATTTTAGAGAGTTCTACTCGCCTAAATTCGACGTAAAGTCGTATGGGTTCCTTATCGTCTTAAATATCCACTCATGTAATCAAAATCATAATTAAATCACCCAGTTCTTACCAAATTTTCCTTGAACTTATTGACTCGGATTTCATCCAAATCTAGACTAGTCTAGGAAATCCCAAGTTACTAAAAAAAATTTCCGGTCCAATTATTTCCCAATTGGATTTTTCCTAATGACAGAATCAAGTCGTTACAAGACATACCAATTTATCCAGCATTCTTCCGAGTGATCAACTAGAAAAGACCAATTAAAGTATGGGTAGAGTAGTAATTGAATTGCTGAACAACAGGTATACTTGTCTCTCATGTCCTTCGCTTCCGCACATTGCGATCAAGAAATTTCAATAGGTTTTTTTTTATACAGAAGGTCTTGTTTAACACAACTAAGCCTCACTTTATGATATAATCTTTGTTCTCAAACCAACCAATTAAATACCTACACATCCTTTCATGCCTCAATGAAGTAACTTCAAAACTCGAGTAACAAATATTTCTGTATGTAACCTTAACTACAAAGAAAAGTGATTCTCAAGAACCACCAAAGTTTATCGCACACATGTTTGCAATGGACTTTGACAAAAATGTTTGGATGAATCCTTTCTCACATAACCACAAAAAAAGTGGAAATCAAAACTTTCCATAGTTAGAGGTGAACCTAAACCAACTGACACAAGCTCATGATACTCAAACAATCACAATTCTTAATAACATCTCCATCCCATAACATTAATTACCATGAGCTTAAGTTACCAAAAATTTCAATCTTTAGACACCATATACTCCTTGAGGGATATGTCTAAACATACAAACCTCCAAAAACACTATCAACATGCTAGATTTAGCATTATGATAGATAGATTACCCTTTAGAACAATAGTATGAGAGACAATGATCCCCAAATTCGACAAAGAGAACATCGCAGGATAGGTACATCGTATCCATCACTAGGGACCCACCCACAAAGTGAAAACACATGTTATCATTTCTAGTGCATCATACTCACAACCATGTAAAAAGTGAAATGATTACGTAAGAATTTTATGGAATAACACTAAAGGTTTTCCTTTGAAGAGACAATACCAGTCATCTCCATTGAGTTAGATCGACATACTCTTCATACCATTCCACTGAAGCCCACACTTTCAATACTAACAACCATCATGAACAATCCAACCATTTACCGTACTAAAACCAAACACTTTTAAATGAAAACCTTTTTTAGGTACTTAACAATCAACATTAATCAACTTTACGACTTAAGCCAGTTGTAGGTGTTGTCAAATTCTCAATACTGCATACAATTTATTATTTTCCACCTTGTAAATGCATACCTTCATAAATATATCACCACGAATATAGATTTATAATGAAAAATTGAAATTGTAGATTCAACTGTATAACACAATCCCCTTATCTATCGACATTAACTTATACCTTGAAGATTTTTATGAATTCATCGACCTTCGCTTATCATTGATCATATGTCCATCGATCTTGCAATATCTTTGGCTAACAATTGAATCGTTCTCATCACTAAACTCAAAACAAAAGCAAAGAATTTATCATCACACTTGTGCTAATGTATGTACACTCCTTCCTCAAGTCCTTTCCACTAATTTTTTTTAACCAATCTAAAGAATTTGTAACAATATTACTCAAATCACAAAAAAAGCTAATGAAGTCACGTGCCTCTGAACCCAATTATCTACTCCTCTAAGAATATATCTTTATCCTTTGCAACCAACTAAAATATTCTTGTTCTAGCCTCTCTCTATAGGTTGTACTACATTCCACTATATTTTCCTTCATTATAACTCTAACTCTTTAAAATTCTATTTGAATGGTGTCCCACCATCTCTTAAAACTTTCCATAAAATCACGTTGCTTACCAAATATTAGAAAACCATAGCCTTAGATACTCGTAAGTCGTAATTACTATACATAATTCACTTAACAAACAATCTTATTATATAGTTGTATTCCACCATAATCCATCACACGCTCTTACTACCATTAAGCTCGGTTAGCCTGGATATCAGTACAAGTCAACCTTTTGATGGACATTACGCCTCAAACTCAAGTATACCCATCCGAGTTAGAATTACAATTAATCTTAGTATGATAGGGGACAATCAAGTCATGCCTTATATTATATTGAGTCAGTCATATCCAGCATAACCAAACCAAACCAAGTCTTAAAATCCATAAACAAAACCGCACAAACATGATATACAAGGGTGACTATGACTTAATTTTCAACTAGGGTAGGAACATGGATGAGGGCATCAATTATTACACAAACCACATCAAATCCCAAGGAAACTTAACTAACACATAAATATGTAGAACTTAGATCAACAAAACAATAGTAGTCTAGAGACAGAAGTAGCTCTTGTTACCACTCAATCACACCCTCAAACTTGCCCTTACCTGGAAATTGAGCCTTTTCCTCTTTACGGACAACTTCTTTACATGGATGCACTAATCTTCTATTTGCATTTCCATTTCCCCGACCTTCACGACCTCGCTAACTTCATCATATTCCCATGTTATCCACAATTTTAACACACCTTATAACTTATATTCAATTGTTGCACACTGAAATAGATCATGCGGGTTAGTTCAGGTACGATTTGGGGGTCCATAATTGTGACATGAGATTATGTCTCACCCTGTCCCGCTCTGGCTGAAGAAATCCTTCCCTGGAAGACTCGCCTTGGCAGGAGAATTCCCGCCCAGCATCCTCAAGAGAATCAGAACCCAGTCAATAAATTTTTCTTGGGTTTTTCTCTTTTCAAAATCTCCCAAGAAATTTAGGATAATCCTGTGAACTAGGATAATTATTGCTTACCACTAGTCAATAGAACATACACAATCCAACTCATTCTCCTTAATTTAACACCATAATATATACATCCTAAGAATAAAACCAAACACTTACCTCGTTTATTAGACCCTTGCATCGAACTTAGTCATGAACTTATTTTCACAATAAGGTTCACAATACTTAGTAGTTACAACCTTCATACAAGTCCAAATTCTATAATGAGTTTGTTTCATAGACGACCATTACTGATCATCTATGTTTTATACTGTCCCCAAGACCAGATACCAATTGGAACCTTCACAGTTCCAGTCACTTCCTTGTGTCCCTTTATTCGGGACTATATCGTGTAGTTCACTTTGTTGAGATAGCAATTGGAATTAGGAGATATCAATTGGACTCAACTCATACCACAAGCGACAATAATAGCTAGTGAGCCTCAGAAAACTTTTAATTTGAATTAGAGAACTCGGTGGAACCCAATTCTTAACCACCTAAATCTGTAATTGAGGTAATCAGGCTTTGATCAATCTTAGACAAAATCGATGCACCTCGTAATTGTTCAAATAGGTCATCTATCCGAGGAAATGGATACTTTTTCTGAATGGTGACCCTATTCAACTATCGGTAGTCTATACACATCCTTTTTTTCTAGTGATGATGTTACCACATTTGTTGTTTAAGTAATGACCATAGAATGAAGAAGGAAATATCAATTTATATCACCCTTATACCAATGGGATTTAAGTCATAGCACGAAGGAGTTTACAGAAATGAGTTTTTTCTAAAATCCTCTAGCCTCTCAAAGAAAAGTACAACGTCTTCTTATTGTTCTGCAAGACTGCACTAGACTCGTTTTGGTATAATGAGATCAACAAACCTAAGGCTACGATATAAACTTTACCACGACCCAGACCATCGTGAGTGACACCCAATCTAATCCTCCACTAGGAAAACCAAAACTAGATCCCAACTAATCAACTTAACCAAAGTAATACATTTTAAAGCTACGTATCAGGTTTAGTTAACAACAAAATGGAGACCCATAAACTCCAAGGTTTTAACAAAGAACTAACCAAACTAATGCGGAAGAACAACCCTTAGAACCGGAAAATAATTGTACCAAAACTCTACTAATGACAAGTCTAAGAACAAGGGGTACAACTACGAAACTAAATGACACCTTAAGCAAATAGCCTGAGTCCAAAAAGAGTGGACTTAAACAAGAAATATTCATGGTAGCCTGAAAGAACTAGCTCAACCATGAATCTGTTCACACTCAATAGTCACCTAACAGAGGTCTATCAATAGCCTAGACTAATTTTCTGTAAAGGGTATGCTTTTTAGTTGAAAAAGGTCAATTGCCTTTAATTATTCACTTTAAAACATGAGTTAGCAGCAATTATATCATTCCCTCTAAATCCTTAATTTGTTGCAGTGTGTCAATCTCCAATATTCTACAAAATGGAGCACTTATAAGAACTGGAATCTTCAACTACGTTAGAACTGGATCTCGAAGAAACCTTTGGAACACGATATATACTCAACAAATGAAGTGTATATGATAGTGTCATATTAAGCCATTAGGTAGTAGTAGGCATCATATGCCGATTTACTTTAAAACAAGTAACAATTCTTAGGTCTAATAACAAGTAGGTGATACTGCAAAACATATATAATTCATATTTAACATGTATAGTAACCATAAAGTCAATCATATCATTAATAGATGATTTAGTCATAAAAATTCAATGCATGATGACTCATTCAATAGTAAGTAAAGTTAACACATATGCTAAAAACTTATTAATGAAAATATTCATGATCTTCAGTGAACCAGAATTGTTGATATACTATACTAGCATGGTACTCGCAATGTGTATATATATTCGCCAAAAGTAGGAGTTTATTCTAAGGATTTACAATCTCATGATTATATGATTTTCACAACGTAACACATATTACAATGGACTAATGAATTTACCTATAGATTTATCCTTAAAGTATGAAGAGCCCTAGGGTGTGGAAAAGTACCTCTCTTACACTTGAGCATGAGTATTTAAATGTTAGGGAGAAAAAAAGGTATCAAACCATGTTATGTGTCTAAATGATGGTGAAAGGAGGCTATGGTGGATAAAAATGGAGAAAAGACAATCTCACAGTGAGCAGCTTACAACTATAGCAGTCTTTTCCAAATTTTCTTATTTTACAACATACTTGGAATTTTTGTATATCATAGAAATATCTCAGAGCAGAAATTTCCATAATTGTAGTTATACTAATCACTTTATTTTTGTAAAAGTTTCTACGAATCACTAATCCTCTCAACTAACATAATATATGTTTAAAACCATCAAACACTACAGCAGAGGTCACAATTGATAGCTATACCCCACAACACATGATCTTTGTGAAAAAATTTGGCTAGGTTGATTTTTTTACCAAGTCTCACCCTAAGCAAACTCTACCCATAAACTTTAGTTTTTAGCGTCCTCCATAAAGGCATAACGAGTATTCGTCATAATAGGTATATTTCCTATTTAAAACTGGAAATACAATAATGTTTTTCACTAAATCTCACTACTCAAAATTCAAATGTAATGATGAGAACTATACAAATCCTATGGTAAGTTAGCTAACTCTTAGCCCAAATCGTACATCATGTCAACATGCAGAAGTAATGAACATAACGTAAATAATGCTCTAAATCAACTTTTTATAAAATCATATATTATTACAACTGAAAATCTCCAGTTGTTTGCAAAGTTGGATTATCATAATGCATCTTTATTATATTAAAATATTATTAAATATTTAATTGATTAAAATTAAATAATAATATCATGTATTAAATATATACTAAAATGGATAAGTGTTGAATTCTTATTGATTGAAGTTTAATATCTGATCCATTAATTAAAGCAGTTCCCTTTTTTGGTTCTCTTTTTACATGAAAAGTCCAGATAGTGTTTCACAATAAGTAGACTTTTTATCTTCCAACACTTTCTAAAATTAAATTAACCCAATACTTATCTGTTTGTTCTATACATTGTATGGTTTACCACCTTGAAGTTTGTATGCTGAACTATTTAACCTTAAATGATGCTTTGAAAGATTATCTATGCACCGGTTTGCATTACTTGTAGTATCAAATTTGAGCATTAAATATTGGTCTTACCACAGAACTTCAATCCTTGATATTCAACAACTACTGGTTCACGCTAAGATCATTTTCGAGAGTTCTTCTCGCCCAAATTTTATCCCGTAAAGTCGTATGGGTTCATTAACATATTATATATCCACTCATAGAATCAAAATCATAAATAAATCACCTTGTTATTACCAGATTTTCCTAGACCTTACTAACTTAAATTTCATCTAGTCTAGGAAATCACAAGTTACTACAACAAGTTTTTCCGGTCAAATTATTTCCCCATTGGATTTTTCCTATCGACGGAAGTTACAATAGATACCAATTTATCCATAACTTTTCCCTGAGTAATCATCTAGGAAAGAATGCTGTGAGTATGGGTAAAGTAGTAATTGAATTCCTGAACAACAGGGTATACTTGTCTTGCATGTCCTTAGCTTCCGGACTTTCCGATCATGAAATTTCATACAGAAGGTATTGTTTAACCCAACTAAGCCTCACTTTATGATATAATCTTCATCCTTAAACCAACCAATTAAATACCTACACATCCTTCCATACCATGCCTCAATGAAGTAACTTCAAAACTCGAGTAATAAATATTATTATATTTAAACTTAACTAACAAGAAAAGTGATTCTCAATAACCACCAAAGTTTATTGCACACATGTTTGCTACATGTTGTCAAGGACTTGGACAAAAACATTAGGAAAAATCCTTTCTCACGTAACCCTGAAAAAAATTCGAAAATTAAAACTCGCCATAATTAGAGGTAAATCTAAATCAACCAACACAAGCTCATGATAGTCAAATTATCATAATTATTAATAACATCTCCATTTTATAACGTAAATCCCGTGAGCTTAAGTTTCCAAAAAAATCAATCTTTTGATATCAGATACTCTTTGAGGTATATGTCCAAACATACAAACCTCCAAAAACACTATCAGCATGCTAGATTTAGTAATTATGATAGATAGATTACCCTTAAGAACAGTAGTGTTGGACCAAATGATCCCCACATTCAACCAAGAGAACATTGCAGGATCGGTACACCTTATCCATCAGTAGGGGTCCACCCACAAAGTGAAAAGACATGTGATCATTGCAAGTGCATCATACTCAAAACTGTGTAAAATGTAAAATAAATGATCACATAAGAATTTTATGGAATAACACTAAAGGTTTTCCTTTGAAGAGATAATACTTGTCATTTCCATTCAGCCACATACTCTTCACACCATTCCACTGATGCCCACACTCTCAATAATAACAACCATCATGAACACTCCGACCATTTATCATACTATAAACTAACACTTTTAAATGAAAACCTTCCTTAGGTACTTACCAATCACCATTAATCAACTTTACGACTTAACCCAGATGTAGGTCCTTTCAAATACTCAATACTGGATACAATTTATTATTTTTCACCTTGTAAATGCATATCTTTATAAATATATCACCACAAATGTAGATTTGTAATGAAAAATCAAAATTGTAGATTTAACAGTATAACACAATTCCCTTATCTATGGACATTAGCTTATACCTTGAAGATTTTTATGAATTCTTGGACCTTCGCTTATAATTGATCATATCTCCACCGATCTTAGAATATATTTGGCTAAGAATTCAATTGTACTCATTACTAAACCCAAAACAAAAGCAAAGAAATCATCACACTTAAGCTAATGTATGTACACTCCTTCCTCAAGTCCTTTCCAATACATTAGAACTTGTGACATTATTACCATAGTTACAACAAAATGAATGAAGTCGCGTGCCTCAGAACCCAATTATCTACCCCTCTAAGGATATCTCTTTAGCCTTCACAACAAACTAAAATATTCTTGTTCTAGCCTCTGTCTAAAGGTTGTACTACATTCCACTATATTTTCCTTCGTTATAACTCTATCTCTTAAAAATTCTATTTGAGTGGTGTCCCAAGATCTCTTACAAATGTCCGTATAACTATATTGCTCACAAAATATTATAAAACCACAACCTCTGATACTCGCAAGTCATAATTACTATACATAATTCGCTTAACCAACAATCTTATTATATAGTTGTATTCCTCCACAATCTATCACACATTTTAACTACCATTACGCTCGGTTATCCTGGATATCAGTACAAGCCAACCTTTACGTCGGCATTACATCTCAAACTCAGGTATACAAATCAAATTCAAGGGCTAACCAAATTTCATACACATTTACTTATTAAATTATTCAATCACCTTCACCGAAGTATACTTGATGAGACTTTTTTTATCTATGAACTTTTCATTTTTTGTGTCAATCCACTAATTTAGGGATTAAAATAAAATCTCTAGTACTTATAGAACCCCTTTAATTCTTAACAAACAAGACATGAGCACACCACGGAGAAACACAACAATGATAAAACCTTTATCAAGAAACTCTTGGATTTGATCTTTAATCTTTCTCAATTCTTCAAGAGTCATATGATACCGAGGGATGGAAATGTAGTATCTGTCAGTTTCCAAGTCAATGCAGAAATCCATATCTCTATATGGAGGCATACCAGGCAAATTCGTAGGAAACACTTCCTTAAAACACAGACACCATGAATAGACTTAATAGATGGTGACTCAACCTCAACATTCCGAACATGATCCAATTAAGCCAAAAATACCCTGTCCTACCAGCTTCCTAGCCCTAAGTGAGGTTACGATCTTAGCTAGCTTGTGCTTGTACACCCCCTCCCACTATAATATTTCCTAGGAATCTCTTGAGTTACCGACATAGCATTACAATTAAGACCAGTATGATAGGGGTCAACTAAGTCATATCCAGCATAACCAAATCAACCCAAGTCTAAAAATCCACAAACAGAACAGGACAAACATGATATAAAAGGGTTACTATAACTTACTTTTCAACTAGGGTATTAACATGGATGAGGGAATCAAGAATAACACAAACCACATCAAATCCCAAGGCAGTTGAACTAAAATATGAATAAATAGAACCTAGATCAACAAAACAATAATCGTACGGGCAGAGATAGGAGTAGCTCTTGTTACCACTGCATCACACCCTCAAACTCGCTCATACTCATAAAAAAACATAAATTGAGCCCTGTCCTCTAGACGAGAAACTTCTTTACCTGGCTGTTGTACTTCTGTACCTGCATTACCATTTCCATGGCCTTCCTCATATGCCCAGGTTCTCCACAATTTTAACACACCTTATAACTTATATTCGATTGTTTACCACTGAAATATAGATCACGGGAATTTGCGATGGCCCAGGATGAGGCGATACTTGTGATATTTCGGCATGGGACGCGTTTTATTTGGCAGTTTAGTCAAGGAACGATTTGGGGTCCATAATTGTGACTATGAAAAAATAGAGTAGACATGGCTTAGATTTTATCTCACCGAGTCCCGCTCTGGCTAAAGAAATCCTGTCCTGCCGAACTCGCCTTGGCAGGAAAATCCTGCTCAGTGTCAATGGAAACAGAACCTAGGCAATAAATTTTTTTTCTTGGATTTTTATCTTTTCTACATCTCCCAATGGTTTCAATTCTTTTGAGCAATTTAGGATAATCTTGTGAACTAGGCTAATGATTGTCTACCACAAGTCAATCAAATGTACACAATTCAACTCATTCTCATTTATTTAACACCATAATCCATACATCCCAAGGATAAACCCAAACACTCACATTGTTATTACTCAACCGCAAGACACGTCTAGATCTTTCTTACAAATCACCTTGTACACTATCTATATCGCTGCATCGAACTTTTTCATGATATTCTTTTTCATAACAAGTTTCACGATACTTAATAGTTACAAATTGCATACAAGTCGAAATTCTTTAATTAGTTCGTTTCATTTACGACCATTATTGATCATCTATGCTTATACGGCCCCTAAGGCCAGATAACAATTGTATTCTTGTCAGTTCCAATCACTTGCTTGTGGTCCTTCAATCGGGACTACGTCATCTAGTTTACTTGGTTGAGATACCGATTGGAACGGGGACATACCAATTGGACTTAACTCATACCACAAGCGACAATTGTAGTTAGTGAGCCTCACAAAAATGCTAACTTGAATTAAAGAACTTGGTCGAAACCAATTCTTAACCGCCCCAGTCTTTATTTAAGGGTAACCAGGCCTTAAAACAATCTTAGACAAAATCGATGCACCTTGTAATTGGTCAAATAAGTCATCTATCCAAGGAAATGGATACTTTTTCTGATTGGTGACTCTATTCAACTGTGGGTAATACATACACATCCTTTTTTGCTAGTGATGAAGTTACCACTTTGTTGCTTTAGTAATGACCATATAGTGAATTATGAAATATATCAATTTGTATCACTCGAATATCAATTTGTATCACCCAAGTCATAGCACGAAGGAGTAGAAAGCAATGAGATTTTTCTAAAGTCCTATAGACTATAAAAGAAATGTACAACATCTTTGTACTGTTCTGCAAGACTCTTCTAGACTCGTATTGGTACAATGAGATCAAGGAACCTAGGGCTCTGCTACCAACTTTCTCATGATCCAGATTGTCGTGAGTGACACTCAAACTAACCCTCCGGTGGGAAAACCAAACCTACATCCCAACTAATCAACTTAACAAAAGCAATACACATTCAAAGCTACATATCATGTTTAAACAAATATAAAATGGAGTGCCCATAAACTCCAAGGTTTTAACAAACAACTAACCAAACTAATGTGGAAGAACAACCCTTAGAACCTGCAAGTCGTAGTATAAAAAATCTACTAATGACAAGTCTAAGAACAAGGGGTACAACCACAAACTAAACAACACATTAAGCAAATAGTGTGAGTCTAAAAAGAGTGGACTTAAACAAGAAATATTCATGGTAACCCGAAATAGCTGGCTCAACCTTGAATCTGGTAACACTCAATAGTCACCTAGCAGAGGTCTATCAATATCTAAGACTATTTGTCGGTAAAGGGTCAACATTTACCAGCAAATTGTTAATTTCCATTAGTTATTGACTTTGAAAGATGATTTATTGGCAATTATATTATTGCCGCTGGATCCTTATTTTGTTGTAGTGTGCCCATCTCCAATATTCTAGAAAATGGAGCGCTCACTCTTGAACTGGAATCTTTTACTATGCTAGAACTTTGATCTCAAAGAAACCTTTGGAACACGATATATACTCAACAAATGAAATGCATATTATAGTGTCATATTAAGCCATTGGGTAGTAGTAGGCATCATATGCCGATTTAATTTGAAACAAGTGACAGTTCCTAGATCTAATAACAAGAAGGTCATACGACAAGACATATATAATTCATATTCAACATGTATAGTAACCATAAGATCAATAATATCATTAATAGATCGTTTATTCTTAAAAATTCAATGCATGATGACTCATACAATAGCAAATAAAGTTAACACACTTTCTAAAAACTTATTAATGCCAATATTCATGACCTGCAGTGGACCAGCATCGTTGATATACTATACTAGCATCGTACTAGCAACGTGTGTGTGTGCGCATATATATATACACACACACATATATATACATATGACAAAAGTAGGAGTTTAGTCTAAGTATTTACAATCTCATCATTATATGATTTTCACAATGTAATCGATGTTAAAATGGACTAATGAATTTACATTAGATTTATTCTTACAATACGAAGAGCCCTAGGTAGTGGAAAAGTGCCTCTCATAAGCTTAAGGATGAGTCTGTATATTTTAGGGAGAAAACAAGGTATCAAACCATGTTACGTGTGTAAATGATAGTGAAAGGAGGCTATCGTGGATTAACAATGGAGAAAAGGGAATCTCTATAGTTACCAACTTACAATTATAGCAGTTCTTTCCAAGATTTTTTATTTTACAACATATTTAGAATTTTTGGATAGTATAGAAGCATCTCAGCTCAAAAATTGCCATAATTGAAGTTTTACTAATCTTTTTTTTATTATAAAAGTTTCTACGGATCACTAATCCTCTCAACTTACATAATATAAGTTTAAAACCATCAAACATTACATCAGATATCACAATTAATACCTAAACCCACAACACATGATCTTTGCGAAAAAATAGCCTAGGTTGATTTTTTTTACCAAATTTCACCCTAAGCAAATTCTACCCATAAACTTTAGTTTTTGACAACCTCCATGAAATCACAACGGTTCTTTTTCATAATAGGTATATTTTCAATTTAAAATAGGAAATACAATAGTTTGTTTTCACTAAATCTCACCACTCAAAATTCGAATTTAATGATGAGAACTATACATACAAATCCAACTGTAGGTAAGATAACTCTTAGCCCAAATCATATATTATGTCAACATGGAGAAGTAATGAACATAACGAAAATAATGGTCTAATTCAAATTTTCATAAAATCATATATTATTAAAACTGGAAATCTCCAGTTGTGTGCAAAGTTTGATTTTCATAATGCATCTATATAGCTAGATGGTGAATTGTCTTAAAGCATGGAAGTTTTATTTATAGCAAAAATAAGAAGAAAATAATAAGTTTAGTCATTAATATTATCAATATGATTTAATATCATATCTTTCACATGGATTCTTATAGTCAATTATTTTTATTGCAAGGATATTTGCAATCTAGTTATATTTAATTCTATAATACTTCTTTTATTTCTAGAATATTTCATTAATGTCATCACACTCAATTTTGGAGGTTGAATTCTCAAATATAGCTTGTTTGATATTCAAAATTAGAGGTAAATCTTTGAAATTTAAAATTTTAAAATAATATGATTTATTCAATATTAGGCTTTCAATTGAATAGAATACTTTCATCAAATTCTTGTTGATTTGTAGTTCAGAGTATTGTTGTTTTTTGTCATAGTGCAATGGGCCGATATTGACACCCACACTAACCATATAGTTCGAGAACTATCGAAAAAAAGAGACTAATCACTATAAGACAATCTAACTAATAACTAATAACTAAATCCTTCTGAATTTTATGTGTAAAGTCAAAGTCAAATACTGAATTAAATCAATATTTTTCATGGCTCGAAGAATACCCTAGATATGGAATGGTGTATAAGAATCTAAGAGGCCATACACAAGTCACTTCAGAAGTCTACTCATTCTTTAGACCAGTCATTCTAATACATCAAAGAAGTGGTCAGGACTAACCCCTACAAAATGTATGTCTCCAAAATAAATATATATAAAATAAAAGTAAATACTACATTGTCCTCAGAATATGAGGACTCACCATACCTTGAATGGCAAACTAGCCACGAGCGGGAGGAGAGGAAGTATTACATCCCACACTATTAAACAATGTAGGAACAATTATACATTATTAGTACATAAAATGTACTAAGTATGAGGGATAGACATAAAAAAATAAAACATGATCATAATTGGACTAAAGGGGAAAATAAGATATGCATGACCAAGTAAAGCGCAACATAGTAAAACATTTAAAGAAGAATCATAAATCATGAACATGGTCAATGCATCTTAAAATCGTAATAAAGCTTGATAAGACCTTAAAAAGTAATTTTAGTTAATTTTGTAGGATATTTACTATTGACTAACATACACATGTGAGTTATAACATGGAATATGGTGTCTTTCTCCCACACCAAAAAAAATTGTTTCTTACAAAGTCAAAGACCATAAACTTCTAATCTTTGTGGATCCTCTTTCTATGCCACGCAATCCTAGGGCACACATAATTAGCGAAAAGAAGATTGCTTCTAAAGACCCGACCTCTACTAACGGGAGAACCTCCATCCATGTCTACTCGGTGTTAAGTAACGCCCCAATGGAATTATTCATAAACATATTCATATCATCATACATAGAAAAAAACAACCAACAAACTCATTCAAGTTTAAATAATCATAGAGTAGCTCCTCATAGCAATTCTGAGAAAATCATTCACCAATCATAATTTAATAACATGAGAAAATATTTCAAAATTTAATTGATGTTCATCTCAAAACAACCTAAATCATAAAACGTTCTTTTCATAAATCAGACAGAACTTTCATGTAAACATTATTCCTAGATTCATAACTTCTTCATAAATTTGTGTATTTAAGAGTTCATAGTCAAAATAATAGAAATTTCATGGGTTATGTGAAATCAACGAGAAAGCATGAAATTAAGTCAAAACAATCATTATAATATCAAATTCAAAGGATTGAGTAAACAAAATTAGAACTCATGACGAATTGATGAAAAAACTAATGAAATCAATGAAATTGAAATAGTTGAGAAATCTTTGGGACTTAATGGGTTAATGGAACCCATTGATGAAACCCTACATGTTTACATCCCTACTCTGTCGAACTAGGCGAAACGTCGCGGCAACTCGAAAATAATTTATTGATTCAATTTTAACAAAGTTCTAAAAATAAACGAGTTTTAAAAAAGAGTCGCCACCTAATTTTAGAAAACTAGGAAACCATTAAATAATTTACGAAACCAATTTCGATTCTAGGTAAGGGGTTCAACTTATTACGAAGGGAAGGGGTTAGGCACCCTTCGAAATCCACAAATGTGGTTCCCGACTGAATTCATTTTTTTTTCAAATTGAGGAAAAATATAATAATATACAAATAATAAAAATACAATATACACAATAAAATAATAATCATCGGCCTAAGGTTTGCCTAACGTCAATATTTACAAAATAACGAAATAAAAATATAATTCGAACTTTTCGAATAATTTCAAGGAGAAGCACCTCTGTGTACCTGTAAAGACACTTAGTAAAAGAGTTAGTGCCAAATAAATATAATTAAAAATGAATAACTCAAATAATATCTTAAGAATAAAAATCCGTCTTATTGACATGGGAGGCCTTGAAAATCGACGGTAATTTCTTCATCGGCCATTTCCAACAACTAAAATTATATATAAAGTTGAATTAGATTTCAGTCTTTTAAAATGGAAAGACCTCCAAACCCGACGGATAGATTTTTCATCGGCCAATTTCAACATACACAATATATAAACTTGAATTAAAATTTCTGTCTTTTAAAAATGGGGAGGCCTCCAAAACCGACGGAGAGTTTTCTCATTGGCCATTTAAACAAACAATTCCTATGAACTTAAACTAAGAATTTCCATCTTTTAAAATGGGAAGGCCTCCAAAACTGACAGAGAGTTTTTTCATTGGCCACTTTAACAAATATATTTAATATAACTCGAACATCAAAAAAACATAACAAACTTATCCCAAGAGAGTATGGAAAACAACAACCAAACTAAAACAACATAATTAGAAATGAAAACAACAATAACTTAATATATAAAAATAAAAATAACATTAAAATAGAATAATAACAGAACCCTGAAAAGTTAAGATACCAAATAGTTGCCTAACCATTTTAAAATAATAATAATAATAAATAAATAAACATCAAATCATAAAGTAATGCCAATATTAAAACTACAATAACCGCAAATATTAATTGACTTTTAGAACTACATTAAACTAAAAAACAAAACAAGCTACATATAATAAACAGAAAACATAAAGGAGCTGGGAATTAAATAAACAAAGGCTAAGAAAAAAAAATTTACCTGGTTCTGGGCAGCGAATCGAAACTACGAGTTTGAAGGAGACGACTCCACTCCTCAACTCGAAAAACCACAAAAAACACTTTAAAATTTTGAACTATGAAACCAAGAATTCTCAAATTTTTATGGGTACTCTTTGGTCTTCCCCTCCAAAATCCTATCCTAAAAATATTGAATGAAGTGGGCTTATGTAGAAACCAAAAAATCCTCAAAAAGGATGAAATACCGATGTGGGACTATTGCAAAATTGAAAATTGTTTGAGAGACAATATGGGAAAGGCATATTTTTTTTATTTTTTTTTTGTATTTGACTCAAAATGTATGACCAAAATTTGCTATTAAATAAATAAAGCTTCAAAATCACGAATTTTAAAAATGTTTAGGCCAAAATTGGGTGTCAACAGCTGTCCCGTTCATTGTGTATGATTGATGAAAGAAATCGTGGACAACAAAAATTGACAAACCCAATTTTTACCGAACACATGACCTTTGTAGAGAAGTGCGGTTGCATGTGGTGGAAGTCAATCCCAGACCTGTCTCCAAAAGGTTCCATGATGTGTTGCGTCCTTGTTGAAGTAGTTTGCACCTGTTTTGTTTTTTAATCTTTTTTTGATTTTTTTTTTGATTTTTATTTGAAGAAATTCATCATTTCGAATGCTCTTGACAAAGACTGAGATAAAACTCGTCAGCTTAAAAAATGCAATTTAAATGGGAGACAGTGTCTTCCACCGTGTCGACACTCAATTTCTCTCCTCGGCATTTAACGTCAGTTGACGTTGAGGGATAAACATTTCCTTTGAGATGCACGATTCCTTTTCTGGTGGTGCGTGATTGCTTGCGGAGCATGAATATCTTCCCGCGATGCGCAAATTTTGCGAGGGATGGAGTCTTCTCGCAATGCATAAAATTTTGCGAGGGATAGAATCTTCTCGCGATGCATAAATTCCGCAAGGTATGAAATCTTCTTGCGATATGTAAACTTTTGCGAGGAATTGAATCTTCTCGCGATGCATAAAATTTTGCGAGGGATGAAATCTTGTCGCGATGCATGAATTCCGCAAGGTATGAAATCTTCTTGCGATATGTAAACTTTTGCGAGGGATGGAATCTTCTCGCGATGCATAAAATTTTGCAAGGGATGAAATCTTCTCGCGATGCATAAATTCCGCAAGGTATGAAATCTTCTTGCGATATGTAAACTTTTGCGAGGAATTGAATCTTCTCGCGATGCATAATATTAACTCGCCATGCATGAATATTAATCTGCGATGCATGAATATTAACTCGCAATGCATGAATATTAACTCGCAATGCATGAATATTAATTAGCGATGCATGAATATTAACTCGTGATGAATGAATATTAATTAGCGATGCATGATCTTCTGTTATGCATGAGTATTGACTCGCGATGCATGAATTAACTCGTCATACATGAATTGACTCTCGATGCATGAATTAACTATTGATGCATAAATTGACTCTTGATGCATGATCTTCTGCGGGGCATGAATATCTTCCCGCAATATATAAAATCCGCACGGTATGAAATCTTCTTGTGATGCATACATTTCTGTGAGGTATGAAATCTTCTCGCGATGCATGAATTTTCTGCGAGGTATGAAATCTTCTCGCGATGCATGAAAATTAACTCTCGATGCATGAATATTAACTAGTGATGCATGAATTGACTCTCGATGCATGAATATTAACTAGTGATGCATGAATTGACTCTCGATGCATGAATATTAACTTGCAATGCATGAATTGACTCTCGAAGCATGATCTTCTGCAGGGCATGAATATCTTCCCGCAATGCATAAATTCCGCAAGGTATGAAATCTTCTTGCAGTGCATACATTTCTGCGAGGTACGAAATCTTCTCGCGATGCATGAATTTTCTGCGAGGTATGAAATCTTCTCGCGACGCATGAATTTTCTGCGAGGTATGAAATCTTCTCGCGATGCATGAACATTAACTAGTGATTCATGAATTGACTCTCGATACATGAATTAACTAGTGATGCATGAATTGACTCTCGATGCATGATCTTCTGCGGGGCATGAATATCTTCCCGCAATACATAAATTCCGCAAGGTATGAAATCTTCTTGCGATGCATTTATTTCTGCGAGATATGAAATCTTCTCGCGATGCATGAATTTTTTGCGAGGTATGAAATCTTCTCGCGATGTATGAATATTAACTAGTGATGCATGAATTTACTCTCGATGCATGAATATTAACTCTCGATGCATTAATATTAATTAGCGATGCATGATCTTTTGCTATGCATGAGTATTGACTCGCGATGCATGAATTAACTCGTGATGCATGAATATGAACTCGCAATGCATTAATATTAACTCGCAATGCATGAATAGGAACACGTGATGCATGATTTGACTCTCGATGCATGAATTAACTTGTGATGTATGCTCTTTGTAGTTGCTATCAAGCTTCTGGCAGTACTTATCAGAATTTTGAGGTCTTCCTCAAAATTCTGTCCCAGTTAAAATTTTGGCACATCTCAAAATGATCTTCAATCTTAACTTGTTGACTATCTCTATTGTTAATTTTTAAAATATCTTCAAAAATTTTGTCCCAGTTTTTATTGTAATGAGAAGTAATAATCACACTGGGTATATGACCGAGCCATCGTGGCGCCTACATATCCTGTTGAGGCAGGAATCAGGTCAAATGTAATTCCAATCTTGTGGATGATGAATGCTGCAAAGAATCTGAAAGATTATCAGTAGAAAATGCACAATATGAACATGATGGAATATGCAAATGGTATCCTTTGCTATATTCAAAGCCTAAAACAAGACATATCACATTTTAGGGATGGACAATCCAATAAAGTAAAATAGGCGTCTCACATATATAAAATTAACTTAACAACACCTTTTATAATGAACAACTCAAAAGACAATTTTTTTAATCTTTTTTTTTTTCAAAAAAAAAATGTGATGAGATAGTCAAGTCCTCACCACGATTGGTACCAACAGTTAGGATTGCAGGTGAATCTTTTTTTTTTAAAAGATTGAATTACGGTAATCGCTATAGTTTCAAGTGGTACCTCAAATATACTTAAGGATTAACAAGATCCGTTCATCTTGTTTCAAACAAAGGTTTTGAATTGTATCAATCCTCATGTTTCAAGTGCCCTCACGACAAATGCTAGTCCTATTTCACTCATATTTGAAACATTTGATTATAGGACATTTTCAAAATGCACTCACACTCACAAGGATGTTCAATGCACACAACTGTGATACCATATGCATGACCCTTATGTAGATCTCCACTAATGTGAGAACATTTGGAATGAAATCATGTAGGGCTTGTCATTGGCTGGTAACGTAGGCTTAGGGATGGGTAAGATATTTATTTGAGATAAAAGTGGCTGACTCCCTCCTTGAACGTCACACAGAATTTGTGCTCTTAATGATTGGTACGCCTTTGGCGTTAGATCCTCTTCATTGTTTTCCCACCTTTCATCTTCTTTTGAATTCTCATTTTTAACATTTTTCCCTTCCTTTTTTTTCTTTTGAACTTTTCTCTTCTTCTCTTTTTTCTTCTTTTGAATCTTTATTCGTTTGAACTTTTCTTTTATTCACTTCTTTATTATAATAATTTTCCCTTTTTTTTGGAGTATTTTTCTTCCCACCTTTCACTGACCCTGTAAGGGTATTCTTTACCTTTCTTTATTTCTTCCACTTTCCTTTCTTCCTTTCTCTTTTTTCCTCTAGAAGTCTTTGCTTCCTTGATTTTGGGAGACTCAATATCTTTGATTTTTGGAAATTTCAAACATTAATATCCTTTTATAATTCACATTCTTGGTGCACTCAAGAAGGTCGGGCCAAGAGAGGATAGTGCTTATAAGCACTCAAAAGGGTAGTGGTTACGATGTGGTTGTCCAATAAAGGCTTCAGGATCAAAATGGTAAAACTAGGGATTAATGTAATTTGATAGGCTTTGAAAGGCACAATCGGGTCAAAAAGAGCCTACAATCCTTTCTCAAACCAAACAATACTCATGATTTCGCCTCGAAAAACATCCAGGGCAAGTTCTAGATCAACAGTGTAACACAATTGAACTTTGATCAAAATCTCACCACACAATGCACATGAAACATAAGGTTAGTTTTATTCTTATCTTGATTGCATGCAAGAGAATTTTCAAGCATCACAAAAGTACAGATAAGAGGTACCACGAGAATCTATGGTTTACCGCAAAGTCAGTCTTTTCAATCACATCGAATATATTTACATGCTCTTAACCATATAGGTCCCGACCGAGTTGAAGACATGACTCTTACGGCATGTACAATTTTTATTTTTTTTTAAAAAATGATTACCGAATCTGAGAAGGGCTTTCTACGTATCTCATTAACATGAGAATCAAGTACGCGTAGTTCGTGCAGACATGACGTGGAAAATATGCACAAACCATTTTTTATAAATTCTTCTTTTTTCTTTTTTTTGGAGAAGATAATACCGAACCCAAGAAGGGTTGCCTACGTATCCCATTAAAATGAGAATCAGGTACGCATAGTTCGTGCAGATATGACTGGGAAAATATCCACAAACAATTTTTATAAAATCTTTTTTTTTTTAGAAGATTATACCGAACCCAAGAAGGGTTGTCTACGTATCCCATTAAAATGAGAATCAGATACGCGTAGTTCGTGCAGATATGACTTGGAAAATATGCACAAACTATTTTATAAAAGAATTTTTTTGAGAAGATAATACCGAACCCAAGAAGGGTTGCCTACGTATCTCATTAAAATGAGAATCATATACGCGTAGTTCGTGTAGATATGACTTGGAAAATATGTACAAACTATTTTATAAAAGATTTTTTTTGAGAAGATAATACCGAACCCAAGAAGGGTTGCCTACGTATCTCATTAAAATGAGAATCAGATACGCGTAGTTCGTGCAGATATGACTTGGAAAATATGCACAAACTATGTTTATTATTTTTTTTTATTTGAAAAAGATAATACCGAACCCAAGAAGGGTTGCCTACGTATCTCACCGAAATGAGAATCAGGTACGCGTAGTTCGTCCAGATATGACTTGGAAAATATGCACAAAATATTTTTTTTTATTTTTTTTATTTGAAAAAGATAATACCGAACCCAAGAAGGGTTGCCTACGTATCTCACCGAAATGAGAATCAGGTACGCGTAGTTTGTGCAGCTATAACTTTGAAAATATGCACAAACTATTTTTTTGTTCTTTTTTTTTGGAGAAGATAATATCGAACCCAAGAAGGGTTGCCTACGTATCTCACCGAAATGAGAATCAGGTACGCGTAGTTTGTGCAGCTATAACTTTGAAAATATGCACAAACTATTTTTTTGTTCTTTTTTTTTGGAGAAGATAATATCGAACCCAAGAAGGGTTGCCTACGTATCTCACCGAAATGAGAATCAGGTACGCGTAGTTTGTGCAGCTATAACTTTGAAAATATGCACAAACTATTTTTTTGTTCTTTTTTTTTGGAGAAGATAATATCGAACCCAAGAAGGGTTGCCTACGTATCTCACCGAAATGAGAATCAGGTACGCGTAGTTTGTGCAGCTATAACTTTGAAAATATGCACAAACTATTTTTTTGTTCTTTTTTTTTGGAGAAGATAATATCGAACCCAAGAAGGGTTGCCTACGTATCTCACCGAAATGAGAATCAGGTACGCGTAGTTTGTGCAGCTATAACTTTGAAAATATGCACAAACTATTTTTTTGTTCTTTTTTTTTGGAGAAGATAATATCGAACCCAAGAAGGGTTGCCTACGTATCTCACCGAAATGAGAATCAGGTACGCGTAGTTTGTGCAGCTATAACTTTGAAAATATGCACAAACTATTTTTTTGTTCTTTTTTTTTGGAGAAGATAATATCGAACCCAAGAAGGGTTGCCTACGTATCTCACCGAAATGAGAATCAGGTACGCGTAGTTTGTGCAGCTATAACTTTGAAAATATGCACAAACTATTTTTTTGTTCTTTTTTTTTGGAGAAGATAATATCGAACCCAAGAAGGGTTGCCTACGTATCTCACCGAAATGAGAATCAGGTACGCGTAGTTTGTGCAGCTATAACTTTGAAAATATGCACAAACTATTTTTTTGTTCTTTTTTTTTGGAGAAGATAATATCGAACCCAAGAAGGGTTGCCTACGTATCTCACCGAAATGAGAATCAGGTACGCGTAGTTTGTGCAGCTATAACTTTGAAAATATGCACAAACTATTTTTTTGTTCTTTTTTTTTGGAGAAGATAATATCGAACCCAAGAAGGGTTGCCTACGTATCTCACCGAAATGAGAATCAGGTACGCGTAGTTTGTGCAGCTATAACTTTGAAAATATGCACAAACTATTTTTTTGTTCTTTTTTTTTGGAGAAGATAATATCGAACCCAAGAAGGGTTGCCTACGTATCTCACCGAAATGAGAATCAGGTACGCGTAGTTTGTGCAGCTATAACTTTGAAAATATGCACAAACTATTTTTTTGTTCTTTTTTTTTGGAGAAGATAATATCGAACCCAAGAAGGGTTGCCTACGTATCTCACCGAAATGAGAATCAGGTACGCGTAGTTTGTGCAGCTATAACTTTGAAAATATGCACAAACTATTTTTTTGTTCTTTTTTTTTGGAGAAGATAATATCGAACCCAAGAAGGGTTGCCTACGTATCTCACCGAAATGAGAATCAGGTACGCGTAGTTTGTGCAGCTATAACTTTGAAAATATGCACAAACTATTTTTTTGTTCTTTTTTTTTGGAGAAGATAATATCGAACCCAAGAAGGGTTGCCTACGTATCTCACCGAAATGAGAATCAGGTACGCGTAGTTTGTGCAGCTATAACTTTGAAAATATGCACAAACTATTTTTTTGTTCTTTTTTTTTGGAGAAGATAATATCGAACCCAAGAAGGGTTGCCTACGTATCTCACCGAAATGAGAATCAGGTACGCGTAGTTCGTCCAGATATGACTTGGAAAATATGCACAAAATATTTTTTTTTATTTTTTTTATTTGAAAAAGATAATACCGAACCCAAGAAGGGTTGCCTACGTATCTCACCGAAATGAGAATCAGGTACGCGTAGTTTGTGCAGCTATAACTTTGAAAATATGCACAAACTATTTTTTTGTTCTTTTTTTTTTGGAGAAGATAATATCGAACCCAAGAAGGGTTGCCTACGTATCTCACCGAAATGAGAATCAGGTACGCGTCGTTCGTCCAGATATAACTTCGAAAATATGCATAAACAATTTTATAATTTTTTTTTGAAAAAGATAATACCGAACCCAAGAGGGGTTGCCTACGTATCTCCCCGAAATGAGAATCAGGTACGCGTCGTTCGTCCAGATATAACTTCGAAAATATGCATAAACAATTTTATAATTTTTTTTTGAAAAAGATAATACCGAACCCAAGAGGGGTTGCCTACGTATCTCCCCGAAATGAGAATCAGGTACGCGTCGTTCGTCCAGATATAACTTCGAAAATATGCATAAACAATTTTATAATTTTTTTTTGAAAAAGATAATACCGAACCCAAGAGGGGTTGCCTACGTATCTCCCCGAAATGAGAATCAGGTACGCGTCGTTCGTCCAGATATAACTTCGAAAATATGCATAAACAATTTTATAATTTTTTTTTGAAAAAGATAATACCGAACCCAAGAGGGGTTGCCTACGTATCTCCCCGAAATGAGAATCAGGTACGCGTCGTTCGTCCAGATATAACTTCGAAAATATGCATAAACAATTTTATAATTTTTTTTTGAAAAAGATAATACCGAACCCAAGAGGGGTTGCCTACGTATCTCCCCGAAATGAGAATCAGGTACGCGTCGTTCGTCCAGATATAACTTCGAAAATATGCATAAACAATTTTATAATTTTTTTTTGAAAAAGATAATACCGAACCCAAGAGGGGTTGCCTACGTATCTCCCCGAAATGAGAATCAGGTACGCGTCGTTCGTCCAGATATAACTTCGAAAATATGCATAAACAATTTTATAATTTTTTTTTGAAAAAGATAATACCGAACCCAAGAGGGGTTGCCTACGTATCTCCCCGAAATGAGAATCAGGTACGCGTCGTTCGTCCAGATATAACTTCGAAAATATGCATAAACAATTTTATAATTTTTTTTTGAAAAAGATAATACCGAACCCAAGAGGGGTTGCCTACGTATCTCCCCGAAATGAGAATCAGGTACGCGTCGTTCGTCCAGATATAACTTCGAAAATATGCATAAACAATTTTATAATTTTTTTTTGAAAAAGATAATACCGAACCCAAGAGGGGTTGCCTACGTATCTCCCCGAAATGAGAATCAGGTACGCGTCGTTCGTCCAGATATAACTTCGAAAATATGCATAAACAATTTTATAATTTTTTTTTGAAAAAGATAATACCGAACCCAAGAGGGGTTGCCTACGTATCTCCCCGAAATGAGAATCAGGTACGCGTCGTTCGTCCAGATATAACTTCGAAAATATGCATAAACAATTTTATAATTTTTTTTTGAAAAAGATAATACCGAACCCAAGAGGGGTTGCCTACGTATCTCCCCGAAATGAGAATCAGGTACGCGTCGTTCGTCCAGATATAACTTCGAAAATATGCATAAACAATTTTATAATTTTTTTTTGAAAAAGATAATACCGAACCCAAGAGGGGTTGCCTACGTATCTCCCCGAAATGAGAATCAGGTACGCGTCGTTCGTCCAGATATAACTTCGAAAATATGCATAAACAATTTTATAATTTTTTTTTGAAAAAGATAATACCGAACCCAAGAGGGGTTGCCTACGTATCTCCCCGAAATGAGAATCAGGTACGCGTCGTTCGTCCAGATATAACTTCGAAAATATGCATAAACAATTTTATAATTTTTTTTTGAAAAAGATAATACCGAACCCAAGAGGGGTTGCCTACGTATCTCCCCGAAATGAGAATCAGGTACGCGTCGTTCGTCCAGATATAACTTCGAAAATATGCATAAACAATTTTATAATTTTTTTTTGAAAAAGATAATACCGAACCCAAGAAGGGTTGCCTACGTATCTCACCGAAATGAGAATCAGGTACGCGTCGTTCGTCCAGATATAACTTTGAAAATATGCATAAACAATTTTATAATTTTTTTTTGAAAAAGATAATACCGAACCCAAGAAGGGTTGCCTACGTATCTCACCGAAATGAGAATAAGGTACGGGTAGTTCGTGCAGATATAACTTTGAAAATATGCACAAACTATTATTTTTTTCCGTGCAGATATGACTTGGAAAATATGCACAAACAATTTTTATAAAATCATTTTTTTGGAGAAAATAATACCGAACCCAAGAAGTGTTGCCTACGTATCTCAGCGAAATGAGAATCAGGTACGCGTAGTTCGTTCAGATATATCATATAATAATTTAAAGATTTAGACAACTCCAAGAAATTCCTAGGTCTAACGCCATTGAAATTTGTAGTCATGATTTTATTTTTGCACCAGTATGTTTTATAGCATCTTAATCGTCAATATTTATACTGTCTGTTGAATGTACCCTATGAATTTCTACAGTAAGGATTTGTTGCACTCTTTTTGGAAGTTTTCTTGGACCTTTGTCTCTTCCCAATTTTCACGAGATCCAAACATTGTTATGACCATCTCCGACTGATGTCGGGGACGGTATTCCTACAAAAATATGAGAAATATGTGAGAGCAGGACCATCATGCAAAAGAATAATAAAATAAGTGGGAGTCACCTCATAGTCAAATACTCCCCTGATTTATCGTTTTGACTTGATATAATTGTCTTGTGAAATAGAAGGACTCGAATTTCGCTAATCCTCTTGTCTCTCGCGACTACGGACAAAAAATGGTTTCTAAATCTGAACATAAATCAATTTTTCACTGAAGAAGAACAACTCAAAATGTAAGAGTGTTAGTTCCAGCAAAATATCACACAAATAATGAATAAAACACATAAATACTGTTTTAATTAAAGACAAACTGAAATATATCACATAGCATACAAACAATCATTGCGCGTCCTATACAAATATGTGACCCTTTTATGCATAGGGTAGGCCTATCGATTTGAAAGATGTATACGTCATTTGAAAACTTTTCATTGTCCCCCAAAACACTTGGTACAATTAATGAATAAATGAAATGAAATTATGAAGTAAAGAGAAAAAGAAAGAAGGAAAAAAAAATTACAAATATTCAATCCCACGTAGGGGTACCATCCTATTCTAAGCCTTTCTAAAGGGTCTTCCTCTTGAAATTCTTGTCATCTCCGATTGCCAACACCTTTGGATGGAATGATAGTTACTGAAAGCTCGAGCTTGACAAAAGTAAACTATTAAAATAACCTTCTAATTCAGATGTCAATGGTTTGTCAAATGACGTATAAATTTTTTCAAATTACACACAATCATGATCGTCCTTTTAGGCTAGAAGCCATTATGGACTCAAGGTGGTCTTTCTAATGGACTCAACACGCCTTGGGTGTTGGGTCATCTTAGGCCGATGCTTAAATTCGGATTTAGTTTTGCTCTATCCTAGGATGACTAGAATTGGTATAAAAGTGACGGTTACCCGAGTTGGACAGACAACGGGGTGAAGCTAATAATGACCTTGGATGACTGCAAGCCAACTATTCGTTTATTACTTCCAAAGATTAGATTTGTGTGTTTTTCTGAAGAAAGCCGTGGTAAGCCACGTAACTTCCTTTGTCCTAGTGCAAACTATTTGTCATTTGACGGAAATTATGCCATGAAATGCAATGATAATATACACAAAATAAAATAAATAATGATTAAATACAATATACAAATAATCATCGAAATATAAAAATACAAGGTATAATAAAATAAAAATTTCCTCAATTTGAAAAAAACAAATTCATATTGGTACTCCCCAGCAAAGTCGCCATTCTGTTTACAACCCTACTCTATCGAACTAGGGCGAAACATCGCGGCAACTCGAAAATAATTAATTGATTCAATTTTAACAAAGTTCTAAAAATAAACGAGTTTTAAAAAAGAGTCGCCACCTAATTTTAGGAAAACTAGGAAACCATTATATAATTTACGAAACCAATTTCGATTCTAGGTAAGGGGTTCAAGTTATTTCGAAGGGAAGGGGTTAGGCACCCTTCGAAATCCACAAATGTGGTTCCCGACTGAATTCATTTTTTTTTCAAATTGAGGAAAAATATAATAATATACAAATAATAAAAATGCAATATACACAATAAAATAATAATCATCGGCCTAAGGTTTGCCTAACGTCAATATTTACAAAATAACGAAATTAAAATATAATTCGAACTTTACGAATAATTTCAAGGAGAAGCACCTCCGTGTACCTGTAAAGACACTTCGTAAAAGAGTTAGTGCTAAATAAATATAAATAAAAATGAATTACTCAAATAATAACTTAAGAATAAAAATCCGTCTTATTGACATGGGAAGCCTTGAAAATCGACGGTAATTTCTTCATCGGCCAATTCCAACAACTAAAATTATATATAAACTTGGATTAGATTTCCATCTTTTAAAATGGAAAGGCCTCCAAACCCGACGGATAGATTTTTCATCGGCCAATTTCAACATACACAATATATAAACTTTAATTAAAATTTCCGTCTTTTAAAAATGGGGAGGCCTCCAAAATCGACGGAGAGTTTTCTCATTGGCCATTTTAACAAACAATTTCTATGAACTTAAACTAAGAATTTCCATCTTTTATAATGGGAAGGCCTCCAAAACTGACGGAGACAAAACATAACAAACCTATCCCAAGAGAATATGGAAAACAACAACCAAACTAAAACAACATAATTAGAAATGAAAACAACAATAACGTAATATATAAAAATAAAAATAACATTAAAATAGAATAATAACAAAATCCCGAAAGGTTAAGATAGCAAATAGTTGACTAATAATTTTAAAATAATAATAATAATAAATAAATAAACATCAAATCGTAAATAATGCTAATGTTAAAACTACAATAAACACAAATATTAATTGACTTTTAGAATTACATTAAACTAAAAAACAAAACAAGCTACATATAATAAACAGAAAACATAAAGGAGCTGGGAATTAAATAAAACAAGGGTAAGAATAAAAAATTTACCTGGTTCTGGGCAGCGAACCGAAACTACGAGTTTAAAGGAGACGACTCCACCTCCTAAACTCGAAAAACCACAAAAAACACTTTAAAATTTTGAACTATGAAACCAAGAATTCTCAAATTTTTATGGGTACTCTTTGGTCTTCCCCTCCAAAATTCTCTCCTAAAAATAGTGAATGAAGTGGGCTTATATAGAAACCCAAAAATCCTCAAAAATGATGAAATACCGATGTGGACTATTGTAAAATTGAAAATTGTTTGAGAGACAATGTGGGAAAGGCAGATTTTTTTTTATTTTTTTTGTATTTTACTCAAAATGTATGAATTTTAAAATCATCGGACCAAAATTTGCTATTAATTAAATTAAGCTTCAAAATCACGAATTTTTAAAATGTTAGGCCAAAATTGGGTGTCAACACTAAATGCCTTTAGGATAAAAGTCTAAAAGCAATGGGGGAATATGTGATTTAATGCTTGAAACCCGAGTCTTCCTCTTGGACTTGCCAGAGAATTGGAGAAGATAAATGTAGAAGAAATTTGTGAATTTGAGTGAATGATGGAGTTGGCGTAAATTTAGGACTAGAAGGATAGTTATAGGACTTGAAATTGGGGTCACAATTAGAATATAGGAATTATATGAAGAGGAAAATACCCAAATAACCTATGAAATAAATATTGGAAGACCATGTGATTTAGAAAAAATTCTTGCGGACTATAGTGGTAAATCGTAGGTTGAGTTACTGAGGCCTAAATTTTATCAACTTCCTACGACTCCCTTCTACTGGCCGTCAAACCACAAATGATATAAAACCAACAAAGAATATCCCTAAAATGTTGTCGGGATAAATGTAAAGAGCATCTAATAAAATATGAAATTAGAAATACATCTCAAGTCTTTGAAAAACAATAAAGACTTTAAGCATTAGATGGAAACTAATAGCGATTCGGGAATATGATCTCACTAGACTCCAAGAGGGAGAATTCTACCGGATTGAATCAACCACTACAAGGCTCATCCTAACAAAGGATGGGAGTACGGGTGAGTACAATTGAAATGTACTCTGTAGGTTTGACTGACTGAGTAAAGAACCGTTTTGACTGACTGAGTAAAGAACCTCAAAAAACATAAGAAGTAAACTATGCACACTTTCAATCGCACAGAGAATAGTCCCGTTTCGGCAACATTGCTGTTGCAAATTTATTTAGAACAACACGATTAAAGTAAACATGAAAGGAGGAAAAGAACAGTAAATCAACAAAAAAAAACAAGTAACGCAACACAAAAAGACTGACTAATGTGATGCAATGAGATTATGTGGTAATACCAAGATCGTTGCACAAACTATCCTATACACCTTTCTGAGTCTCTATCTTGTACAAATGGACCCATGGGGGACTCCCAGTCCATATAGAAATGTCAATATCTAACTGTCTCGTTAACTTTCCACCTCAATGTTGTCATGAATTTAAATTGTGTATTACATTTTCTATCTAAAAAAGATGGTTTTTCTCCTTTCTCATATTTTCATGAATATTAATATGTTGCATGAGGATTAATTCATCACCACACATATAACACAAGGCATAATCAGTTCATTAAGAGTTCCAAATAATACATACTAAATCCCCAAAATCGAGCATTTCAATGTCAAAAATAAGGCATATCATACCGCCCCTCGCTCAGGCAATTACTTAACTATCATAGACATTCCAGAAATGTTAAAATTACCACAAGCCTTCACATAGACTAAACATCACAATAAGGCATAAAATAAATTAAAATTGGAAAATCAAGGCTTACTAGTTTCTAAACCAAATCCATTACTCATTTCACACTGGCTTCCTAAGAACATATTAATTACTCATCTGAGTGTAAAAGAGGTAAATCAAACCTACCTCAAGGCCAAAACTATGTCGAACAAATCTACCTGATAAAATCATAAATGACACGCTAATAGAAATGATTCTCAACTATCAAGATTGGAAAGAGTTCATCAAACGGAACTCTATGATACCCCTATTTCTAGGTTTGAAATCAGGATAAAATAGTTCATAAGTCTCATTGGAAATTTATAAGGAAAAGCATATTTTTAGTTTAAAATCAAGCCCCACAAGCCAACATGGAGTCATGGATGAAAACCACATCAAAATCAATACATAAATGAGCTCAAATCATCAAAATGCCATTTCACCAATTTTAGGGGAAGAACCCAAAAATCCACTTTAAAATCAATGTTTAAAAGAGTGTTTGGAAAATAAAAAGAATAAGAAAGGGATATCGCCCACAAAATAAATCACTAAGAAGCAATAAAGAATCACTGCTCAGCTTTCCAAGGGTTTGAAAATGGTGGAAATAGGATTTTTGGAAAAAATCTAGAATTTATGTTTTTCCAGGTGAAATTTATTCATCTTAATTGTGAGCCACTAATTGTCACGATCATTAAAGGCACGGAAGAATTATCGTGATCGAAAGATGACTTGTCCGGAAGGCTTATAAAAAAGGAATTCATCGCGAATGTGAGCGTATGGGCCGCGATTGCGAAGGCTCTGAAAAGGAAACATCACGATCAAAAGATAAAGGGTCGGGATCACGAATGTCAAAAATTACCTGCACTAGATACTAAAAAACTAGCAGCTCAAACTTAAATAAAAAGCCTCTGGATGGACCGTCTGGAATCGCTCGAAGTCCGATAAAAATAAATTTGACATTCTACCCCACTAGAATCAACATTATCGATATAAAAATAAATTTGACATTCTACCCCACTAGAATCAACATTATCGATATAATATAATCATTAGATTTCCAAAAAAAAGGTTAAATAATGGAATTACCCTCTCATACCACTCTTAAGGCTAAAACTCAACTTTTCACGTAAACGCCTCAAAACTCAACATAAGACCTTAAAAGGCTTACCAATCACTAGACAAGCTCAAACTCAATGTTCTAGATGCCATGGAACTGAAAAGATTCCCATCCAATGCTTGGAACTAAAAATATTGACTGAAGTAAACCCTAAGTAAAAAAAGGTTACAAAAACACACTCGATTGCATTGGGGACCATTCCAACCATTAATAAAATAAAACAAAACATGAAAACAGTAAGAGGAAAGGTAAAATGGTTATTTCATAATTAAAATCAAATTAATAGGAAATGAGACATTATGGTAGGATAGCAGATCATCTTAGTAATACTATTGATGAGTCCTTATCTTTCGATAACATGCTTAATATTACAGTCATTATAGTAATTTCAGTTTGACACAATATTTAGTTAGTCAGGGGCTTGTTCAGGCAACTCATCTTAGTAGACAATTCTAAACATATAGAGTAGCTTCAACTTGTTCTTACTTAGAAACTTGTTATTTTAGATGTTTAAGTTTAATAAACTTGATTTTATTTAGCTTCCATAAAGTTTTCTTCTTTTTTTAATTTACATTTATAGCACGGTTTAATTATAGTTCTTTGTTTTCTCACTTGATCTAAATCATACTAATCTCCTTAAATGTTACTTATTTACAAATAAAGAATCACCATAGTACATCAATAAAGAGGAGGTCAAAATTGCTGAACAATGCTTAGCAAAATAGTAATATGCCTTCATATTTGTTTGAAGAAGCTCCACTTATGGATATATATAGTAGAATCGCAAGTTACCTTCACCTTTGTTCGAACAAGCTTCGCTGATGGCTGATCAAGTATCAGATGTCTTTTGGTCTAGAGGATTGGGTGTAGAGGAATAATGGAGAAAACATGATAACACCTAAAATATAGATAACATAAATTGTTTGTCAAAGGCTATAACAAAAGAGCAATAAAAGAATTCTCATCCCATAAATCATGATAATGAGATGTGTGGTTATTGTTGAAAGACTATCACCTAAAATATGCTGACATTTCTGGTCTACCACAAATGTGATTGATGACTGATTTTTTGTGGACCAGTACCAGTTACATTTGTGGTAGTACTCCATAAGCATCATCACACAAGGTCGGAGATTAAAAGATGTGATAACCTATAAACACATCAAACAAATAATCAAATAAATCTTTTAGCCTAGCTACAAAAATACTAAAAGAAAAATCTGAAAAATGGATTATAATTGTTTCTATATGTAGAGTAACAAATTAAAGGCGTACATTCTTTTATTCTTATCAATGTAGTGCATTGAATATCATTTAGTGAAGTATTAAGCTAGATGGTGAATTGTGTGAATACATGGAAGTTGTATTTTATAGCAAAAAGAAGAAGAAAATAATAAATATAGTCATTAATAATATTAATATTATTTAATATCATATCTTTCACATGGATTCTTACAGTCAAATTTATTTATTCCAAGGATATTTTCTATCTACTTACATTTATTTGCAGAATACTTCTTTTCTTTTCTAGAATATTTCATTGAATTCATCCCACTCACTTTTGGAGGATAAATTTTTAAAGATGACTTTTTTGAAATTTAAAAGTAGAGGTAAATTTTTTAAATTTAAATTTTTAGATAATATATTTTATTCAATATTAAGCTTTCTATTGAGTAGAATACCTTCATCAAATTTTGGTTAATATAGTTCAGAGTATTGTTGCTTTTTTCATGACCGAATTGGTCGAGATTGACACTCACACTAACCATATAATGTGAGAATTATCGAAAAATAAGAGACTAGGACGCTATAAGACAATCTAACAAATAACTAATAGTTAAATACAACAGAGTTCAAATAATCAACAAAAGTGCACACACCACGTTTGATGCACGCAGGCCTTGGACGATGTCGTATGATGTTTGTCGATGCGCACAAGCCACGACTGATGTCACCCAGCCGATGCACATATGCCACGGGTGATGCTTGTTGACCTTGGTTTGTGATGATTCCATTGGAAGACGTTGTTTACCACATATGCGCATGCTAGGTCCGATGCATGCAGGCTATGACCAATGTCGTGTACCCGATGCACACACACCACATTTGATATGTGCAGGCCTTAGCTGATGTTGCCTGACATATGCAGACGTCATTTTCCATATACGCACTTGTTACATCCGATAGATACAGGTCATGACCGATGTCGTATGTCGTTGGTCGATGTGCACAGGCTAAGATCGATGTCGCCCAGTCGATGCGCACACAACATGTTTGACTCGTGCAGGCCTTGGATGATGACGCCTGACGTTGGTAGATGTCATTTGCCAATGCGCACATCCGTTGCAAGAAGGACATAACTGATGTCGTCTTTCATTGTTGTTGCGCGCATGACACAATCAATATCACCCAGCGGATGCGCACATGCAACATCTGATTCATGCAGACCATGACCGATACCGCTCGTCATTGTGCATACACCATGTTTGACGCGTGCAGGCTTTGGCCGTTGTTGCTTGACTTCTGCAGACATTGTTTTTCATATGCGTACTTGTTACATCGATGTGTCCAGGCCATGACTGGTGTCGTCTACCACTGGTCGATATGCACAGGACACAACCTTTTACTCAGTCGATGCGCACACACCATGTATGATGCGTGCAAGCTTTGGACGATGTCGCAAAACATTGGTAGACATCGTTTGACATATGCATACTTCTGATGTGTGCAGGCCATGATTGATGTCATCAGTCGTCAGCCGATGCATGCATGCCACGATCGATGTCGCTCAGCTGATGCGCACATGCAACATTTGATGTGTGCAGACCATGACCGATGTCGCTTGTCGTTGCGCACACACCACATTTGATGCGTGCAGACCTTGTCCGCTATCGGGTTACATTGGCGGACGTCCTTTACCAAATGCGCACATGCTACATTTTATGTGTGAAGTCCATGACGGATGTCGCCCAGCCGATGCACACACACAACGTTTAATGCGTGCAATCATTGGTCGATATCGCCTGACGTATGCAAACGTCATTTTCCGTATGCGCATATTTTATGTCATTGCGTGCAAGACATTATCGACGTCATCTGCCATTGGCCGATGCGCGTAGGTGTCACAACAAGGGAGCACCCGCTATAAGTAACATGGCATACTTGACCTCTCCGAGGTCTTATACAAGCCCATAATTATCATTCATCTCATTGTCATAGGTAAATTTAACAGAAAATTTAAAACTTTTCATTGCACATCATATGATAGAAGCTTTAACTCATATATATAAAAAAAAATATCATTTTGGGGTCACTTTACAGTGATCTCCCTTCACATTACAGTGAATCCTTTTCTTTTAACTCATAAACCTTCTAAGTAACCCTTTAGTGATACCCCCTTAAGGTCACAAGGAAAGAATACATACAACCTTCATAAGCCAACACATATCCTCATAGAGGTATAACAAATTACAAGTCACATTCAAGTCAAGGTCATAAGACATTACAGTAAGCTACATCAATTTGCATATATTTTTGCTTCACTTCACATAAGTCATTATAAGATCTTATTCATGACCCCAATCTAGCCTACTAGTGCAATGTACATGTGAAGCCTTATAACCTCACACATAATAGTAAACTCTTCATGAGACCACAAACCTTAAAATTTCATACATCAACATAACAAGTAAAGGCAACTTCATCCAAGCTAGGCAAGACCTTCATCATATAGTCATTAAGACCAACATTATGCATATAGGGATAAGTTCACATCATTTAGATTTATACCATGTACATCTTCATAACAAGTAGACAATTACTACAATGTCATGCATAAAGACATAAACATAATCATACATATCAGGCCACCTCCCTAGGACTTACTAAGGAGATAGTTGTGCAATGTCTAGATGGATTCATTACTTCCACCTATCCTAAGTAACCTCCCTTAAGTCATCCTAGTTAAGGTCCTGGTCATTTACTTCTATTGTCCATTTTAATTTACGGAAACTATAGCCTTAACCGACATTAAGACCATGGGTGATAAACATGAAATTTGGTCTTTTAGAGCCTTACACCAATGGAAAATGTTCCACTTAGCCAAAGTAGAACCTTAACATACATCCTTGCATCCTAGGTGAATTAACTTTGCTAGATTCTATGCGGCAAGCATAGTTTATGGAACTGAAAGATAGGTATAATCCCTCAACATGCCATTTGGCAATCGGGGCCTCCTATCATGAGAAAACATGGGTGAACCTTCCTCAAAGGGCAGTCACCACCTCATGTGGATCCATAGGTGAGCATTTCTCTAAGGGAAGTCAACACTCTATAAGGAACAAATGGTGAATCTTCCTCCAACGAAAGTCAACACCTCTCATTGTCAAGTTCATTTGGTGTTAAGCTAAGTTTCCTTTATTTAAAAGCCTTTATTAACATTCTTCATAAAACATAGGCTTAGTATATTTGTTCCTCATATGCTTATAGCATATTTAAGCACCTATCTAGTTTTAGAGTATTCTTTGGCCCACCTTTCAAGGCCCCTGTATTTACTAGATCATCATTCATGTGTGTGTGTACTTATATGTGAGCAAATCTTTCACATAACATATAAATGTCACACATGTTCATATATCAATGCATAAGTCTATAGGTATAAATATGAGCAATCTTTTCATATAAACCCACTAAGACATTATGCACATTCATACTTAATCATATCATATAAGTCATATTCATAATATGCCCATACATTCATTTTCATGAACATAGAAACCAAACCTAGAAACTATCCTATCAAGGCACACATGTGCAATACATAGACAAGGTCCCATACCCTTGCCTATACTAGTACACCTATGAAGTCATACTAGTTAATGGAAACACATATCATACTTTCATACACATAAGCTTAATATGCATAGTAGTAGATATTAGTGCACATTAGAATTACCCTTTCATTTAGACACCATGAACCTTTACTACTTTTAAGCATGTATGAAGTGTGAGTGTGTGTACATTGGTTGACATGATCACATAGTGGCTATCAACAACACATTGACGAAGCCACCCTCTTAGACCATCTAACACTTTCAAGCAAAGACCACACAACACACAATAGCCTAACAGACAAGTCTACTTCATATTACACTTAAGACTCCTACTTTTGCTATTCATGCATTCACATAGGGGTACATAGGTAAGGGATTATTTGATAATTATAACATATCAATGGAAGCACCTACACTTTACGCTAACACAGATATACACGTGCATATACAATAGTCATACAACCTATATCACAACTAGAATACGAAAGTAGGCATAAACTTCACATAGTATGATCATCACAATCATACATTCATATATTCATAAATTTTCCTTCAAGGCCATAATCCACACATATATAATGACAATAAATTAAACACCGCCACCATAAGTAGACCATACCACACAATGCCATACAAGGCTTCCTCAACTATCAATACTATAAGAAAAGTAGAGAGGAAGAGTCATTCTTAATAACTTATCATCCTTTGATCATCATTGATCAATACACCTTTTCATCAACAATTCATGTATGTGGAAGTAGCTATATGTACTTAAATCATAAAGAAAACAATGCATAAGCCACTACAAGATCATACTACAACATGTACCCTACATCACCAATACACTATAGAGTAGAGAGACATAGATCACTTACTAGTATTCTTGTTCTTTGATTACCATGATTAAAATTCATAATATACCAATAATAAAAACCTAGGCAAGTAGCTAAAGTCATAATAGTCAAGACTAAATCATTCTTAATCTACCTTAAATTGAGATCTTATTATGTTCATAGCATTATCAACCTTTAAGCTAAACGTGTCGATTAATCCTTATCAATATTCCTTTGATTTGATCATCAAGGGTTTATACTCACAATTAATTCATAACATCAACCTAAAATAGTAGGTATAATCCTCTTCACCTAATTGAATTCAACATTCAATCATTAATAAGGCAATGTTATAGTGAACTTCTAGAATTCTAAACTAGGCATGTTCAAATCTTCATACATTGATCCACATGGATCCTTCATCATCAATACACGTAAGTAACAGTAGATATAACCAATTCAACTTAAGAGAATAAAAAATCTACCAATAAATAGCCACGATTACCATGCCCATGCAAGGGCTAAATAAAGTTTGTGAAGGGACATGGTTTCATCAGGCAATTGGATTGAATTTTATGTTAAAACCATCACATTATCATCAATTCATCATGAATAAGCCATTAAAAACGTTTTAGAAAGAATCCATGGCTAGATTAAATAAGAAGAGATTTGATGATGAAACTTCTTTGAAAACTTTGAGATTAACTCTCCAAGTGAAAGGTTACCTAGAGATGAAGGATCACCATACCTTTGTCTAGTTGAAAACCTCTAAAACTTGATGAAGAAACCATAGGAATCCAAGCGCCAAGCTGTTGTTGACCTTCACCTTCAATGGAGGTTCTAGAGAGAATATTTTTGGAGGGAAAGTCTATTCTGAGAGAATTGTAGTGGGAGTAGGGTTGATCATGTTTTGATCCCTTAAATACACAAAAAAATAACTAAAAAAACCTACTAGGGTTAGGTTAGGACGTGGGGAGAATTTTCCCTTCACCCCTTTAATGAGGCAGTCACATGGCAGCAGTTGCAGGACACCATCGACGGACAATATCGACTGGACAATGGGATTTCCTGCTGCTCCGTCGTTGGTGACTGCAGCTTCTTCTTGGTGGCTTCAGATCCTAAGGCTAATTTTCAACCCACGCCTCAATTGACGGGGCGTCGATGGACTGATGAGGCGTCAATTGGAGCTCCTCGATTGACATTGCTAAGGCGGTGTCTCGACAACACTTGGGTCCTTATTGTGGGCCCTTTTGCAGGGCCCTTTCGAAGTCTTACCCGGACGTTTACAACGTAAATACAAACCTTAACAAGTCAAGGACCTTCCACATCAGTTTCACCCAAAACTATTACACACAACAAGTCCAAACATGCTAGGCCCCTTCAAGACACACATGAACGTCTCAAGGGCTACCTTGCTAAAGTCTTAGATGTTCTTGGACGTTTTACATCCAAACTTCATGGAACTCCATATACTGCCAATAAACAACATTATAACTCATTTTAATACTTTATAAGCTCATGACATACAAATATAAGCTAGTATAGACATATGAGGCACATAGGTGACTAGCCGTCGAGTGTCTTGGCCGTCCCTTGACGTTTGACTTCCAAATCACCTCAAACCTTACACACTGCCTTAATACCATATTATAAGCCATTTTAGGACCTTAGAAACTTATGATAAACATGTTAGGCACCTAACTCATTTTGGGGGTGTTACAGCTGGCCACAACTGATATTGCTCAGTCGATGCGCACGCATCACGTTTAATGTGTGAAGGCATTGTACGATGTCGTTTGACGTTGGTAGACGTCATTTTCCATATGCACACATCTGATGCATGCAGGCCATGACCGATGTCATTTGTCATTGTCCGATACGCATGTCTGATGCCCACATACAACGTCCGATGCGTGGCCCACTTGGAGCTCTTGATTGCATTGTGCAGATTCTGGCATAGAGGAGTAGGCATCGATTTTCCAATGAATCACAATGAACCTGTACAACCCAAATATGCACGTTTTATGGTACAAACACACATTAGCTTCCACAAATAACTTTTACATATATAAAAATGTAGTTTTAAATAGTTTCTTGAATTTTATTTTTTCGATAAATCCCGAAAATGAGTAATTAATTGATAAAAATTAGAAAAAATATGATAAAAATATAAACTTAATGCTAAAATTCACAAATAAATAGAGTAACCTTAAATTCAACAATTTTAATTTTTTTTCTAATTTTGATTCTTTTCAGGCTAATCCCAAGAACGATTAATTAATTAATTAAAAAAGGAAAAAGTGATAAAAATATAAAATTAATGCAAAAAATTCACAAATAAATATAGTAACCTTAAATTCAACAATTTCAACAATTTTTTGATTTTTTGATTTTTTCTGCAAATCCTGAATATGAGTAATTAATTAATAAAATATATGGGAAATATGATTAAAATATAAAATTAATGCAAAATATTAATAAATAAATATAGTGACCTTAAATTCAACAATTTCTTTTAAAATTTCTTTCACCTAATGTTTGCAAACGTTGTTTGCCATATGCGCACATGTTACACCGAGAGATGAAGGCCATAACCGATGTCATCTGCTGTTGGCCAATTTGCGCAGGCCCCGAACTTTGACTACCAGTCGATGCGCGCACACCGCGTTTGATATGTGCAGGCCTAGGATGATGTCGCCTGATGTTGGTAGACGTTGTTTTCCATATGCGTACTTCCGATGTGTGTAGACCATGACAAATGTCGTCAGTCGTTGGCGATGCACGCATTCCTCGACCAATCTCGCCCAGTTGATGTGCACATGCAATGTTTGGTGCATGCAGACCATGACACATGTCGCATGTCGTTGCGCACAAACCATGTTTTATGCTTGCAGGCCTTGGCCGATGTCTGGCACTCATCGTTTGCCAGTTGTGCACTTCTTACGTTTGATTAATGTAATCCATGATCAATATTGCCTAGGTGATGCATACACACCATTTTTTATGGATGCAGTCCTCGGCCGATGTCGCCTGACGTCTACAAATGTTGTTTGCCATATGCGCACATATTACGCAGATGCATGATGTCTCTGTCGTTGGCCGATGGGTGCAAGTCAAGACCTTTGTCGCCCAGTACATGCGCACACACCATGTTTGACGATGTCGTATGACGTTGGTAGACATCCTTTTCCATACGCACACGTCTGATGCATGTAGGTCATGACCGATGCTTTGATGATGCACGTATGCCACGACAGATGTCGCCTATCTAATGTGCACATGCAACGTTTGATGCATGCAAAACATGATCGATGTCCCCTATCATTATGCACATGCCAGGTTTGATGTGTGCATGCCTTGGCCGATGTCGCCTGACGTTGACAGATGTCGTTTGCCAGATGCGAACATGTTAAGTTTGATGCGTGCAGACCATGACCGATGTGCACACACCGTGTTTGATACGTACAGGCCTTGGCCGATGTCGTTTAACGTTTGCTAACGTCTTTTGCCTAATGTGCACATGTTACGTTGTTCTGTGCATGCCATGACCGATGATTCCTGCCGTTGGCCGATGGGAGCAGGCCACAACCGATGTCACTTAGTCGATGCGCACAGATCACGTTTGATGCGTGCAGGCCTTGGACGATGTTGCCAGACGTTGTTTTCTATATGCTCACGTTTGATGCATGTGGTCCTTGACCGATGTCGTTTGTTGATGGTTGATGCACATGTCTGATGCCACATGCCACGTCTGATACTTTACCCACTTGGAGCCCTTGATTCTGTTGCGTAGATTCTGACTTAGAGTAGTAGGAATTTTTTTTATATTAATAATAATGAACATGTACAACCCAAATATACATGTTCTAAGGTACAAACACACACTAGCTTCCAAAAATAACTTCTACGTATACAAAAATGTAGTTTTCAACAATTTTGTTGAATTTTTAGGCAATTCCTTAAAATGAGTAATTAATTAAAAAAAAAATAAAAAATATGATAAATATATAGAATTATACCAAAAATTCACAAATAGATAGTGTAACCTTAAATTAAACAATTTCAACAATTTTTTGTAACTGTTTTTCGGCAAATCCCTAGAATGAATAATTAATTAATAAAGTAGGAAAAAATATGATAAATATATAAAATTAATTTAAAAAATGCACAAATAAATATAGTAACCTTAAATTCAGGAATTTCAATGATTCCTTTGAATTTTTATTTTTTTCGGCAATTTTCGAAATGAGTAATTAATTAATAAAAAATAGAAAAAATATGACAAAATATAAAATGAAATCCAAAAATTAACAAATAAATAAAGTAACCTTAAATTCAACGATTTCAACAATCTTTTTAAATTTTTATTTTTTTCAGTAAATCCCAAAAATGAGTAATTAATTAATAAAAATAGAAAAATTATGAAAGTATATAAAAAATTAACGCCAAAAATTCACAAATAAATAAAGTAACCTTAAGTTCCTTAATTTGAACTATATCCTTAATTTAATTCTTTTCCTTTTTGAATTTTTATTTAAAAAACCATTTAATGTGAAAAAGTTAAGTTTATAAATGTATATTGGATCTTCTATTTGAAACGTATTGTTGATAACATAGATGGTTGTTAATTATTTAAAGTTGAATACATTAAGTTTGATTGAGTTTATGGCTGTGATTTTCAAATTTTAAGAGACACCCAAATTTTTATGGAAATCGACAAGCTTGAAACCTCCACTAAAATTGGTTTAAATGCTTGAGCTAACATTTTGACTTGCAATAGACTAGCACCGTTTTGAGTGGGTAATATATCAAAAGGCTGGAAGCATTGAGAGAAGCTTATGTTAGTTAAAAAACTTACAAGATAATAAAATTGCAAGATTACAATTGAAAATAAAATGACGAAAGTAATCTCTTCAGGCTGAGGCTCGGATATCTCGCTCTCTTTAAGGAGATTCAAGCCCACTGCAGCAAATGTTTTCACCGGTCCAGCAGTAGTCCTCTTTGACTTGTCCCCTCCAGGATACAACAGCCTTCACAAAGTATAACTCAACAACTCTGGACAAGAGTTGAGTCCAAAGCTCCACAAAAAAGAACACCTCCCTTCAACTAATAAGAACTCTCTTTTAGACTAACTCTTTCACTCTTTGTTTTCTCTTATGAATTGTGTGTATCTAAAGCCAAATGAAGACTACCACTATTTATACTACAAGAAGTCTTCCTAGCAATGAATAGGAAGATAATGGAGGTAGTAAATAGTGAAGATAATGGCCTTAGGAGTTTCATAGGTTACAATGGGAGTTACATAGGTTACAATGGGAGTTACATAGGTTACATAGGATACAATGGGAGTTACATAGGTTACATAGGTTACAAAGAGTAATGGAGGAATTAAGAATGAAATACATTGATGGATAACCAATGCTAATGGATGATGTAGAAGTCATCCATTCCAATGTTCATTCTTATAACTCCAAAATAAAGCAATTTAATATGTTAAATATTAATATTAAAATGCTAATAACCTAACAATCCCCCACTCATTTTAATATTTAGATAAGAGAGTATATCAGTTGAAGGAAGACTACTATGCATAATGAAGGTGTGCTCTGCATTGAACCTCCACTTAGTGAAACAGTAACTTTTACTCCAGAGTCGTAGTGGTCTCAGACTTGAACTATGACTGCTTAAGGGAAATAAAATATCACTGCTCACACATAATAATCAAGGTGTTGACATGAGCTTTAACAGCCAGCACGTTATGGCCATGTGCTATCCCGGTTTCATGAGTGCATTTGAGAATAAGCCCCATTCTCATAGGAAGCGACCTACTTCCACACATCACATAGGTGAAATCTGTCGAGAGTGCTCCTGTAAGATTAACACTCCACCCATACGGGCTACAGATATTCATTAAGAGTTTTATCAACTCAACCTTCACAAACTACAGGATATAATGCACTCACATCATAGGGAGGGGAAAAAATAGTGCATTTTTCACAACAAGTCATCATATGATTAGTTTTTCCCTTTGAACCTGGTTATAGGATCTCTAGTCCCCAAGTTGAGTTTCCTCATATATGACTCAAGGATTTGTAGGCTTCAATCCCATCCCCCTCGATGTGCTCCAGACCTTTTCCCTTGTTAAGGCCTTCGTAAGAGGATCTGCAAGATTATCACAAGATTTGACATAATCAACATTAATGGTACCATTTGTCAAATACGATCTTACATTACTGTGTTTCCTCCTTATAGGTCTGGATTTACCGTTGTAATAACGGTTTTGAACTCTACCAATTGCAGCGGTGCTATCACAATGAATTAAAATAGGAGGAATTGGTTTTTCAAAATAAGGAATTTGAAACAATAAATCTCTTAACCAATTCGCTTCCTCACTAGCTGAAGCTAAAGCAATTAGTTCAGCCTCCATGGTAGAGTTAGCAATTATAGTTTGCTTTTTTGATCTCCAACAAACAGCACCACCACCTAAAGTAAAGACATAACCAGTGGTAGAACAGGAATCACCTGACAAAGTGTTCCAATCCGCATCACAAACGCCTTCAAGTACAACAGGATATTTTTTATAGAACAAACCACAATTTTTTGTTCCAATCAAATATCTCATAACTCTTGTTATAGCATGCCAATGTTCATTACCTGGGTTGCTTGTAAACCTGCCAAGTACTCCTACTGCATATGCAATATCAGGCCTAGTGCAATCAGTCACATATCTCAAACTTCCGATTATACTAGCATATTCCTTTTGATTTATTACATCATTTTCACTTTCAACGGGAAATAAGTGAACACTTGAATCAAAAGGAGTAGCAACATGCTTGCAATCATGAAAGTCATATTTTTTCAAAATTTTCTCAATATAATGTGACTGGTCAAGGAAAATCCCCTCACATGATCTTGTTATTTTTATTTCCAAGAATAAAATTTGTCTCACCAAGATCTTTCATATCAAAATGGCTTCTAAGAACACTTTTAGCTTCATCAATAACATTCATGTTACAGCCAAAGATCAACAAATCATCAACATTTAGGCAAATAATCACATGAGAATTATTCCAACACTTATGATATATGCACTTATCACAGTCATTTGTTTTAAAACCATTTTCAATCATGCAGGAATCAAACTTTTTATGCCATTGCTTTGGTGCCTGTTTCAAGACATATAGGGATTTAGTAAGTTTACATACTTTGCTTTCTTGGCCTGCTTCAACAAAACACTCAGGTTGGTCCATATAAATTTCTTCATTTAGTTGTCCATTTAGAAAAACAGTTTTTACATCCATTTGATGAATTTGCAAATCAAAAATTGCAGTCATAGCAACTAAGAGTCTAATGGATGTAATTCTTGTTACCGGAGAAAAAGTATCAAAAAATTCTAGGCCTTCTAGTTGTTTAAAACCTTTTGCAACTAGCCTAGCTTTGTATTTATCAATAGTTCCATCCGGTTTCAACTTTTTCCTTAAGACCCATTTGCAACCAATTGTTTTACAACCCGGTGGTAAATCAACTAACTTCCAAGTTTTATTAGAAATTAGAGATTCCATTTCATCATTTACAGCCTCTTTCCAAAAAATAGAATCATGTGAAGATAATGCTTCTTTCAAAGTTAGAGGGTCATTTTCAACATTAAACACATAAAAATCAGGACCAAAATCTTTTTCTGCTCTAGCTCTTTTACTTCTTCTTAAATCAAAATCAACAACTTCTTTATTTTTCAAAGTTGAAGTAGAAGAACTAGGTAGTGACAAAATATTTTGTTCAATCCTTTGACCCCCACTATTTTTAGTATCAAAAGGAAATTTATTTTCATGAAAAATAGCATCACCAGATTCTATTACAATATTATCTTCAAGATTAAAAAATCTATAGGTTGTACTATTTGAAGCATAACCAAGAAAAGCACAAGTAGTAACTTTCTTACCCAACTTTGTAATCTTGGGATCCATTAGCCTCACAAAGGCTAGACAACCCCAAACTCTTAGATATCCCAAACTTGGCTTGTAACCTTTCCACAATTCAAAAGGTGTCAATTTAGACTTTTTATGAGGCACACGATTCAACACATAACAAGCAGTTAAGATAGCTTCACCCCAAAAATTTAAAGGTGCATGTGACTCAATAAGCATGACATTAGTCAATTCAACCAAAGTTCTATTTTTCCTTTCTGCTACTCCATTAGACGAAGGAGAGTAAGGAGGAGTAGTTTCATGAATTATTCCCAATGATCTAACAAAAGAATTAAACTCATTTGATTCATATTCACGGCCTCTATCACTTCTAATTCTTTTTATTTTTCTTCCAAACTGATTTTCAACCTCATTGAGATAAGTTTTGAAATTTTCAAAAGCATCACTTTTATTTTTCATCAAGTAAACATATGTAAACTTAGAAAAATCATCAATGAAAGTGATAAAATATCTATTACCTCCACGAGTTAGAATTCCACCAAGTTCACAAATATCAGTATGAACTAATTCTAACAAATCAGTTTTTCTTTCAACTTGAAAATGAGGCCTTTTAGTGATCTTGGCTTTACTACAAGCCTCACACTTTTCAAAATTCTTTTTAACCATTGGGATTAATCCTAAACTACTCATGATTCCAACATAACGATCATTAATATGACACAAACGAGCATGCCAAAAATTAGTAGAAGAAAGCATATAAACAGAAGTAGAAGTTTTATTCATTTCAACATTCAACTTAAACATCCCATCACATGCATACCCTTCCCCACAAAAATACCTTTCTTCACTATTACATATTGATCAGATTCAATAATCTTTTTAAAGCCTGCTTTATTAAGAAGAAAACTAGACATCAAATTTTTTCTCATAGAAGGAGTATAAAGTACATCTTTCAATGTTAATATCCTTCCAGAAGTAAAACACAATTCAACATCTCCCTTTCCAAGCACTTGAGTAGTGTGAGCATCACCAAGCATGATGGTTTTAGGCTCCTCAAAATTAGTATATTTTTTAAACCAGTCTTTGTCATAACAGACATGACGGTTTGCACCAGAATCAACCCACCATCCATCAACATTCTCAACCATGTTTATGTCGGTAATCACCGCCATAAAAGGTTCTTCGGTAACGTTTGCCTGAGGGTTAGGACCACGTTTCCAGAATCTGCAAAATCGAGCAATATACCCACTCTTGCCACAAACAAAGCATGGTCCCTTTTCTTGAACTTGTTGATTTTGTGCTTGGTGATTTTCACCATTATTTTTCTTGGGAGGTCTACCATTATTTTTCTTGAATTTTTTCTTCTTAGGCTTTAAAGAAGTATTTTTGTGAGTTTCAGGAGTAGCATTATTCGAAGTAATTAAATTTACCTTCGATATGATGTTGTTCTCTTCTGTTTGTAAAAGTGCATCTTGGCCTCTTGCTTCTTCTTCCATGCGGATTTTCATTATCAAGGTTTCAAGAGAGGTTTCCTTTTGTTTGTGGCGCATAGTTTTTTGAAATTCTTTCCAAGAAGGTGGAAGTTTATCCACTATGCCACAAACAATAAGGTTATCTCCAATTTTAACTTCTTCGGACCTATGCTCTCCAATAATAATGATGAAGTCTTGAGCTTGATCTACCACTGATTTGTTGTCCACCATTTGGAAATGAAAAAATCTACTAGCTGCAAATTTTTTCGCTCCAGCCTCTTCGGTATCATACTAACTCTGCAATGCCTTCCAAATTTTCTTTGCACTAGAGTAAGTTCTATCATAATAATCATAAAAATTATCAGATAGACAATTAAGAAGATAATACCGACACTTATAGGAATCACCATCGTACTTTTCCACTTTCTCTAGATGAGAAATAGTTTCATCATCATTCATAGTGGTGATGTCTTCTTTATTTGGATTCTTCTCAGTTAATACATAAGAAACATTGAGAAGACTTAAGTAGAAAAGTACTTTACCCTTCCATCTCTTGAAATGGTTACCATTGAACCGAAATGGCTTGTTAAGATCTCCCATCTTGACATCCGCGGTTTTTTCAATTGTAGCCATCTATGAATCTTCTTAAAATTGTTAGTGAAAAAACATACGAGATAATAAAATTGCAAGATTACAATTGAAAATAAAATGAAGAAAGTAATCTCTTCAGGCTAAGGCTCGGATATCTCGCTCTCTTTAAGGAGATTCAAGCCCACTGCAGCAAATGTTTTGATCGGTCCAGCAGTAGTCCTCTTTGACTTGTCCCCTCCAGGATATAACAGCCTTCACAAAGTATAACTCAACAACTCTGGACAAGAGTTGAGTCCAAAGCTCCACAAAAAATAACACCTCCCTTCAATTAATAAGAACTCTCTTTTAGACTAACTCTTTCACTCTTTGTTTTCTCTTATGAATTGTGTGTATCTAAAACCAAATGAAGACTACCACTATTTATACTACAAGAAGTCTTCCTAGCAATGAATAGGAAGATAATGGAGGTAGTAAATAGTGAAGATAATGGCCTTAGGAGTTTCATAGGTTACAATGGGAGTTACATAGGTTACATAGGTTACAATGGGTGTTACATAGGTTACATATGTTACAACGGGAGTTACATAGGTTACAAAGAGTAATGGAGGAATTAAGAATGAAATACATTGATGGATAACCAATGCTAATGGATGATGTAGAAGTCATCCATTCAAATGTTCATTCTTATAACTCCAAAATAAAGCAATTTAATATTTTAAATATTAATAATAAAATGCTAATAACCTAACAGCTTATTTCTAAATACAAATCAATTTGGAGATGATTTAGGGTGGTTTTGCATCAAATTTCAGAGTAATGGAATGAAGAAGATGAAGATCATACACCAACTTTTCGTATGCGTAGGAAAAGGACTAGTTATTAAAATTAGTCGTGGATTTTTTGGGTGTTAAATATAGGATAAAAATTATATTAAATTCAAATTTTATTGAAGAAAATCATTTGGGTTTTCATGTATTAAGCTTGTTCAAGATAATTTGCTTTAATTTTTTGGAAAAAAATCGTTACATATATGAAAGATTTTTTATATATAGTTCTGGACTTTGGAGAGTAATGGATGAAATTTCTATAAATGAACTTGGTGTATCAATTAATGTAGTGATAGGAATGATTTCAGGATGGTGAAGAACTTTGGTGGTGCCATAGATTTTATTTACGTAGTTGTGAAAAAAGAAAGAAATTAATAACTAAAAATACACATATTTATTATTTGTGTTGGTTCTCACTCTCTATAAGAGAGTGAGATACACTCATTGTGCCATGTAAGCGTCTAGGGGTTAAATTATTTTAGTTTTAAACCATTCACGGGGTGATAGGACACCCGTGAAATTTGAGTGTGTAGTTGAGATTTCGGATATAGATTGGGGGCTTTAGACAACTTTCTCAATAAAAAATAGAAAATATGATAAAAATATTAATGTCAAAAGTTCACAAATAAAAAGAGTGACCTTAGATTCAATATTATTTTTTTGTAATTTTTATTTTTTTAGCAAATACCGAGAATGAATAATTAATTAATTAAAAAATAAGAAAATATGATGAAAAAGAACAAAATTAACGCCAAAAAATCACTAATAAATATAGTAACCTTAAATTCACAATTTTTTTGAATTTTTATATTTTTTCAGCCAATCCCAAAATGAGTAATTAATTAATAAAAATAGGAAAAAATATGATAAAAATATAAAATCAATGCCAAAATTTCACAAATAAACATAGTAACTTTAAATGTAACAATTTCAACAGTTTTATTGAATTTTTTTGGCATATCCCAAAAATGAGTAATTAATTAAAAAAAAACTAAGAAAATTAAGAAAAAAAATAAAATTAACGCCGAAAATTTATAATTAAATATAGTAACCTTAAGTTTGTTAAATTCAATAATGCGGTTAAGCAACGTCTAATGTCCCGAATCGATGTGTGCAGGCCATGGACGATGCAGCCACACCACGTTTGACATCGGCAGACCGATGTGTGCAGGCTAAATGGGATGTTGGTCGTCCACGTTCGACGTCGACAGACTAATGTGTGCAGGCCACGATCGATGTTGGTTGAACGTTGTATGAAGACCAAAGTTGATGCGGGCGGGCCACATCCAACATAACTTAAATTGTGTGTAGGCCAAGGGCGATAGAGGTAGGCCATACCCAACGTTGGCTGATCGATGAGTGCAAGCCACGCCGGATGATGACTAAGCGATGTGCACAATGCTGGCAGTCCACAGTCGATGTCGGTTGAGCAAGGTGCATAGGCCACAACCGATGTGGTTACTCTACGACCAATGTTCCCTATCATATGATGCATGTAAAATCAGCTAATGCTACTTGTCGTTAGCCGACGCCAATATCGCCCAACCGATGCGCACATTCCCTGTCAGATGCATGCAGGCCTTGGCTGATGTTGCATGCGTTTGAGCAACGTCTCCTACTGATACCAGCGCACGATAAGAATATCAAGAAAATGAAGTTTTCCTCAAATACTTCTTAGCCTCCCTCTCATTAGATGTGGGGCACTTCACACTCATTAAAATGACTCTACTTAGTTTGACTTTTCAAACAACCTAGAACACTTAAACTTAATATACTGATAACATGTTTGTCACGCCCCAAAGCTACACCTAGGTCTAAACACTAACCTTGGATCACGAGTGACCAAAGCTAACGCTGAGGTGGCTTATCATGGTATACTAGGATAAACTAAAATAAGAACTACTATGTAGAAGCTTAAACATAAGATAAACTGGAATTGTGGGGGATACCCAATATATATATATATATATATATATATATATAAAATAGGATAGATTGTCTCAACATTTGATTGTAATGTCATGATTCTATGATTTTCACAACGTAATCCATGTAAGAATTGACTAACGAATTTATCCTTAGATTTATCCTTACAAAATGAAGAGCCCTAGCTGGTGGAAAAGTGTCTCTCTTTATTTTAAGGATGAGTCTTTAGATGTTAGGGAGAAAACAAGGTATCAAACCATGTTATGTGTGTAAATGATAGTGAAAGGAGGCTATGGTGGATCAACAATGAAGAAAAGGCAATCTCTATTGTGAGCAACTTACAACTATAGCAGTCATTTCCAAGTTTTCTTATTTTACAACATATTTAGAATTTTTGGATAGCATAGAAACATCTCAGCGCAGAAATTGCCATAATTGAAGTATTACTAATCAGTTTTTCTATTATAAAAGTTTCTAAGGATCACTAATCCTCTCAACTAACATAATATAAGTTTAAAACCATCAAACATTACATCAGAGATCACAGTTGATACCTAAACCCCATAACACATGATCTTTGTGAAAAATAGCCTAGGTTGATTTTTTCACCAAATTTCAGCCTAAGCAAACTCTATTCATAAACTTCAGTTTTTGACAATCTCCATAAAGTCATCACAAGTCTTTGTCATAATAGTTATATTTTAAATTTAAAAACATCAAATACAATGATGTGTTTTAACTAAATCTCACCACTCAAAATTCAAATTTAATGATGAGAACTATATATACAAATCCTATGGTAGGTAGGCTAACTCTTAACCCAAATCATATATCCTGTTAACATGCATAAGTAATGGGCATAACGGAAATAACGCTCTTGATCAAATTTCCATAAAGCCATATATTTATTAAAACTGGAAATCTCCAACAGTGTGCAAAGTTGGATTATCATAATGCATCTATATTATATTAAAATATTATAAAACATTTAATTGATAAAAAATTACACTAATATCCTTAAATGTTATTCATTTATTTCTGAAGAATCACGATGGTACATTAAAAAGAGGTCAGAATTGATGAAAAATAATTAATAAAATTCCACTATGAATGTAGTATCCTATGTATAGATATCTGATCATTTAAATTGAACCAATAGGTCACAAAGTTAATCATCATAACAGCAACTTATTTTCAATTTTGTGCCAACTGTATAGAGTAGAATAGCAATCTGCCTTCATCTTAATTTGTTTTGAAGAAGCTCCACTTATGGCTATATATAGTAGGATCGCAAACTGCCTTCACCTATGTTAAAAGAATCTCCGCAGATGACTGATCCACTATCCTATGTCTTTGTCACGACCCAAGACGGGTCGCGAGTGGCACCCACATTTATCCTACTATGTGAGCGAACCAACCAATCTAAACTCCAACATTTCAACCATAATAAAACAAAATATAATGCGGAAGACTTAAAACTCATTAACGGAATCAATTAATAATTTCTAAAATTTAATACTTATCATCCCCCAAAATCTGGAAGTCATCACCACAAGAACATCTATCCTCAAACTACTAAATCTAAGAATATCTAGGAAGCTAAAATAAATAAACAGCTAGTCCATGCCGGAACTTCAAGGCATCAAGACATGAAGAAGAAGATCCAGTCCAAGCTAGAAGCAATAGCTCACCCTGAGATCTGACGTGATGAAGACTGGCTAGAGTTGCGGTTGAGTTGAAGACGATGGCACGTTTGCTGCACTTCACAATTAACAAAGAAAAACAAATACAAGTAGGGGTCAGTACAAGGCACAAGTACTGAGTAGATATCATCGGCCAACTCAAAATAGAAA
>NC_028646.1:54202628-54206329 GCF_001406875.1 Solanum pennellii | reverse complement strand
GCCTCGAAGCATAAGCAATTACATTCTTCTCTTGTATTAGCACTGCACCCAAACCCGAATAGAATGCATCACAATAGACAATGAAATTCTTACCTTCCACTGGCAGGGTAAGGATTGGTGCAGTAGTCAACAAGGTCTTGAGCTTCTGAAAGCTTTCTTCGCACTCGTCCGACCATACAAATGGAACACTTTGCTTAGTCAAATTTGTCAATCGGGAAGCAACAGAGGAAAATCCCTTGACAAATCGACGGTAGTATCTAGCTAAACCAACAAAGCTCCTTACCTCTGTAACATTAGTGGGTCTTGCCCAACTCTTCACTGCTTCGATCTTAGAAGGATCCGCCATCACTCCATACTTAGAAACCACATGCCCCAAGAAGGACACTGAATCTAGCCAAAACTCACACTTGGAGAATTTGGCATAAAGCTTTTTCTCCCTCAACATTTCCAATACAATTCTCAAGTGCTCCTCGTGTTCTTTCTTGCTCTTTGAGTATACCAGTATATCATCAATGAATACAATGACCAAGAGATCCAGATATGGCTTAAAAATCCCATTCATCAAGCTCATGAAAGCAGCAGGAGCATTCATAAGCCCAAAAGACATTACCAAGAATTCTTAATGCCCATACCTGGTCCGAAAAGCAGTCTTTGGCACATCCGTCGCCCGTATTTTCAATTGATGATAACCAGACCTCAAATCGATTTTTGAGAAGGTACAAGCACCTTGTAACTGATCGAACAAATCATCAATGCGAGGAAGAGGATACTTGTTCTTAACAGTTACTTTATTTAGTTGTCTGTAGTCTATGCACATCCGAAAACTCCCATCTTTCTTCTTCACAAATAAAACCGGAGCACCCCAAGGGGATGCACTTGGTCTAATAAAGCCTTTTCCTAACAATTCTTGAAGTTGGGCCTTTAACTCCCTTAACTCTGCTGGAGCCATTCTATAAGGAGGTATGGAAATGGGACGAGTACCCGGCTCCAGATCAATGCAAAAGTCGATATCCCTATCCGGGGGCATACCAGGAAGGTCTGCAGGAAACACATCCAGAAACTCACGGACTATCGAAACCGACTCAATTGAAGGTACTTGGGTAGTATCATCCCTGAGGTGTGCCAAGAAAGCTAAACACCCTTTACTAACCATTCTCTTAGCACGAAGAAAGGAGATGATACGAACTGGAGTGGAAGTGTAGTCACCCTCCCACACTAACGGATCTGTCCCAGGCTTGGCCAACGTTACAGTTTTGGCATTACAATCTAAGATTGCAAAATTTGGAGAAAGCCAAGTCATACCCAGAATTACATCGAAATCAACCATTTCTAAGATAACCAAGTCTACATGAGTATTGCTCCCCATAAAAGTCACCAGACAAGACCTATATACCTTTTCAACTATCACAGACTCACCCACCGGAGTAGAAACACGAATAGGCATGTCAAGCAATTCACAATGTAAATTAAGACCAGTAGCAAATGAGGAAGATACATATGAAAATGTGGAGCCAGGATCAAATAATACAGAAGCCATGCAATCACAAACCAAAAGATTACCTGTGATAACAGCATCTGATGTCTCCGCTTCAGACCGCCCAGGGAAAGCGTAACAATGGGCCCTATCACCTGTCTGCCCGTTGCCCCTACCATGTGGTGTTGTAGTAGCTCCAGTTTGTCCGTCACCCCGGCCGTTTTGGTGACCACCATTACCTCGGCCACCACGTCCTCCAGAATAACGGCCTCTACCATGACCACCTCTACCTCTAGCTATCGGGGGTCTATAACTCTGTTTTGGACAATTCCTCCTAATATGTCCAGTCTCCCCACATCCATAACATTCTCTGGGGTCTAGCATAGGTCTCTGTGAGAATGACGAGGTCTGGGAATAACCTCCAACCTCAGAGAAATGTTGACCGGTCTGAGGTGGACCCCCAACTACAGTCTGTAGTGAAGACTGAATTGGTCGGACTGAGTAACCTCCTGAACCCTGTCCTCTAGAGTAAGAACCATTAAACTCACCTCCCTTTCGAAACCTTTTAGATGTCGATGCCATGGTGAAGTCATCTGGCTTCACTCCCTCCACCTCTATCACGAAGTCTACCACTTCCTGGAAGGATTTCGCTGTAGCCGCTACCTGTAAGGCTGAAATCCGCAAATCTGACCTCAACCCTTTCACAAAACGGCGAATCCGCTCTTGTGAACTGAAGCAAAGCTGGGTGGCATACCTAGATAATGCACGAAACTTAGCCTCATACGCAGTGACTGTCATTCTGCCTTGCTCTAGGCTCAAGAACTCATCTCTCCTCCTATCCCTCAAAGTCCGGGGTATATACTTCTCCATAAATAAGCTAGAGAATGACGCCCAAGTCATAGGTGGTGCCTGTGCTGGTTGACATTCAACTTATGACCGCCACCACATTTTGGCGTTTCCCTGAAACTGATAGGTTACAAACTCAACGCCAAATCGTTCCACTATGCCCATTTTATGTAGTAACTCATGACAATCAACCAGAAAATCATAGGAATCCTCAGATTCACCACCCTTGAAGACTGGAGGTTTCAATTTCAAGAACTTACTGAAAAGTTCATGCTGATCGCTTGTCATTATAGGCCCTGTAGTCAAACGAGGAAACGTGCCTATTTCCAATGAAGCATCCATGCGGGGAGCCACAGCAGCTGCCTGTTGTACTTTCGGAACCTGAGGTGCTGGTGCAGAAAACACTGGAGGTGTCTGGCCTTGATCAGATCACCCGCTAAGATAAGCAAGAACCTGATTAATCATCTCTGGGGTAGGTTGGGGTTGTAATTCCTCATTCTGCACTCGCTCATTTTCCCCTTCCTCACCCTCTCTTACTACTTCCTCAGTCGGTGGAGGAGTCACCTCCCTAGTACTAGATGGGCCAGGTGCTTGTCCTCTTCCTCTAGAGGACGTCCTCCCGCGACCTCTACCACGGCCTCTTGCCACTACTCCTCTTCGAGCTACAGCCCCAGTGACTGGCTCAGACGCATCCTGTCTTGCCGGTGTTGGTGTTGGCGCAGTTGTTGCTCTAGTTCTAACCATCTGCGAAATAGAGTGAAGATGGTCAGATACCAATTTGTATCACCTAGATACCAATTGGATCCAAGTAATTTCACGAAAGAAAGAAAGAATGGAATTTTCCTAAAGTCCTATAGCCTCTCAAAGAAAAGTAAGGGCGTCCCCCTACCGTTCCTTAAGACTCTACTAGACTCGTTCTTGTGTGATGAGACCAATGAACCAAATGCTCTGATACCAAGTTTGTCACGACCCAAGACTGGTCGCGAGTGGCACCCACATTTATCCTACTATGTGAGCGAACCAACCAATCCAAACCCCAACATTTTCAACCATAATAAAACAGAATATAATGCGGAAGACTTAAAACTCATTAACGGAATCAATTAATAATTTCTAAAATTTAATACTTATCATCCCCCAAAATCTGGAAGTCATCACCACAAGAACATCTATCCTCAAATTACTAAATCTAAGAATATCTAGGAAGCTAAAATAAATAAACAGCTAGTCCATGCCGGAACTTCAAGGCATCAAGACATGAAGAAGAAGATCCAGTCCAAGCTAGAAGCAATAGCTCACCCTGAGATCTGACGTGATGAAGACTGGCTAGAGTTGCGGTTGAGTTGAAGACGATGGCACGTTTGCTGCACTCCACAATTAA
>NC_028646.1:54147241-54201836 GCF_001406875.1 Solanum pennellii | reverse complement strand
CAAAACGCCCCTTTAAAAACTTTAACAGAAATCCGACCCAGTCAGGGTTACGCAGTCTGTGNTGTGACGGTCCGTACTGCATGTCCGTCACAAAGTTCAGAGAGTTAATTCTGTGGAAAGATTTGTGACGGTCCGTCGTGCCAACGACGGTCCGTCCTGCTATTCCGTCGTGAAGTTCAGAGAGTCGATCTCAGTACTCAAATTTTCAGGATCTAAGTGTTTTGGAACGAGACCCCCTCGACGGTCCGTCGTGCCCATGACGGTCCGTCGTGGGATCCGTCGACCCAGCCAGTTATTATCAGAAATAAACTCTACTGCTCAAAACGACTAAACAGGTCGTTACATTGGTCGAGAGGAGTAATGAAGACTTAATAGTACACCTAAAATATCTATAGCAGAGGTTATTAGTCAAAGACTATAACAAAGATCCATAAAAAAATTCTCATCCAACAAGACATAATAATGAGATCGAAGACTGATTTTTTATGGACAAGTCCTGATAATATTTGTGGTAGTCCAAAAACATCATCACACAACGTCGTAGATGAAAACATATGACACCTTATAGTTGATGTGATATCTTTCATAAAATGCTATTAACACATCAAACGAATAATCAAAAAAAATTTCAACCTACAAAAATACTAAAAATAAAAAGAAATCTGAAGAAAATTGATTATCATTGTTTCTATATGTATAATAACAAAGTTAAGGCTTCCATTCTTTTATTCTTATCATTGGAGTGAACTGATTATCATTCAGTAATGTATTAAGCAAGATGGTGAATTGTGTTAAAGCATGGAAATTTTAATTTATAGCATAACAAGAAGAAAAAAATAAGTTTAGGCATTAATATTATTAATATGATTTAATATCATATCTTTCACATGGATGCTTATAGTCAAATTTATTTAGTACGAGGATATTTGCATTTTACTTATATTTATTTCTAGAATACTTCTTTTATTTCTAGAATATTTCATTCATTTGATCACACTCAATTTTGGAGGATGAATTTCCAAATATAATTTTTTTTTTGAAACTTAAAAGTAGAGGTAATTTTTTGAAATTTAAAAGTAGAGGTAGTTTTTTGAAGTTTAAATTTTAAAATAATATGTTTTATTCAATATTAAACTTTTTATTGAATAGAATACTTTCACCTTATTCTTATTGATGTAGTTCAGAGTATTGTTGCTTTTGCCATAACCCAATTGTCCGAGATTGACACTTACACTAACCATATAATGGGAGAACTATCGCAAAAGAAGAGACTAAGCCACTATATATAAGACAATCTACCAAATACTAATATTTAAATCCAACTGAGTTTTATACATAAAGTAAAGGTCAAATACTGAACTAAATCAACATTTGTCATAACCGATAGAATACCCTATATATGACATGGCGTTTAATACTTTGAGAGGTCCTACACAAGTCACTTAACAAGTCTATTCATAGTTTGGACAAGTCACTCTAATATATCAAAGAAGTGGTCGGGACATAACTCATACACCATGTACAACGTCTCAAAAATAAAAACATGAAAAGTAAAGTAAATATTACATGATCCTCAAAGCATGAGGACTCACCACGTCTTCAACCTTGAACAATCAACTAGCTATGAGCAGGAGGAGAGGAAGCATCACACCCTAAATCATTAAAGAAATATAGGAACAAGTACATATAATTAGTACATGAAATGTACTAAGTATGAGGGATATTCATAAAAACATAAACCAGTATCATAAAAGGACAAAAGGGGAAAACATTACATGCATGACAAAGATAAAGCACAACATAGTAAAACCATTAAAGACAAATAAAATCATGTACATGGTCAATGTATCATAAGATCGTAATAAAAGCTTCATAAGATCTTTAAAGTCACTTTAGTTTGTTTTGTATGGTATTTTCTATTAACAAACATTGACCACGTGAACTACAATATGGAACCTGGTTTCTTGCTCCCAAACCGAGAAAATACTATTGCTTGGCAAAAACCTTAAACTTCTAGTATCTATGGATCTTCTAGCTATGGCAAAAAAATCCTACGAGGACCAATAGTTAGAGACAAGTAGATTGATTCTAAAGGCCCGAATTCTACTAATGGGAGAACCTCCATCTCAATGTTCTCTCAGTGTTAAGTACCATCCCAAGAAATTAGTCATAACATAAACATATCATCATACATGGAAAAAACAAAATGAAGTGACTAGTTAATCCAAGTTTATATAATGATAGAGTAGTTCATTAAAGCATGTGTGAGAAAATAATTCACCAATTATAATTTCTTATTAAGAGAAAAACATTCAAAAATTCACTGATGCTCATCTCAAAACAACCTAGATCATAAAACATTTCTTTTTAGAAAATAATGTAGAAGTTAAACGAAAACATCATCCATGATTCACAATTTGTTCATTAATTCATGTTTTTTAGAGTTCACAGTAAAATTAATAGAAATTTCATGGGTTTATGTGAAATCAATGGGCAACATATAATTGAGTTAAAACAATCAAGATAAAAAAAATTCAAACAATTGATTCAACAAAATTAGAACTCGTGATGAATTGAATGAAAAACCTAATTAAATAAATGAAATTGAACTTCCAAAATTGAGAAATCTTTGTGGCTTAATGGGTTAACAAAACTCATTTATGAAACCCTACATACCTTGAGGATGAAATCCCAAAAAAATAGAGGAATAGGAGATTTGAAGCTTGAAACTATAGTCTTCTTCTTGGACTAGAGAGATAATTGAAGAAGATAAATGTAGATAAAATTTGACAATTTGAATGAATGATGGAGTCGGTGTAATTTTAGGAGTAGAAGGGTAGTTTTAGGACTTGAAATTAGGGTCATAATGACAGAGTATAGATATTATATGATACCCCAATAACCATATGAAGTAAGTGTCGGAAGGCCATGGGGTTTAGAAAAAATTACTATGGACTGTACTAGTCAATCATAGGCTGAGTTACTGAGGCCTAAATTTTTTGAACTTCCTATGACTCCCTTCTATGGAGCGTCAAACCACAAATGATAGAAAGCCAACAAAGAATGTCCATAGGATAAATGTAAAGAGCATCTAATAAAATCTGGAATTTAAAATACATTTCAAATATTTTAAAATAAATAAGAGACTTTAAGCATTGGATGGAGATCAATAGTAATGCAGAAATATGATCTCAGCAGAACTCTAAAAGAAAGAACTCCACCGGAGTTAGTCAACTACTATGAGGCTCATCTGACTAGGATCTGCATCAAAATGACAACAGAAGTAAGGGTGACTATAGTGTAGGTTTGACCGACTGAGTAAAGAAACTAAACAAACTAAAGAAGTAAACTATGAACACATTTAACTTCACAGAGAAAAGTCTCATTCCGACAATGGTGTTGACAATTTATTTAGAAAAACACGAGTAAAGTAAACATCGAAGGAGGCAAATAATAGTACATCAGCAAAAAAACAAGTAATGCAACACAACAAGACTAACTAGTGTGAAGCTATGGGATGATATGGTATTACCAAGATCGTTGCACAACCTATCGTATTCACCTTTCCTAGACTCTTGCATCTAGACAAGGACCCATGGGGGACTCGCAGTCCATATACCAATCTTAATATCTCAATGTATCAATAACTTGCCACCTCATCGTTGTAATGAATTTAAGTAAGGTATTGCATTTTCTTTTTAAATAAGATTGTGTTTCTACCCTTCCTGATATATTTTTATGATCAATAATATGTTGTGTGAGGATGAATGCATCACCACACACATAACACAAGGCATAATAAGTTCATTAAGATTTGAAAATAGTTCAAACTAAATCCCTTAACTAGGATTTCAATGTCAAAAATGAGGCATGTCATACCACCCCTCACTCAGGTAATTACTCAAATATCATAGACTTTCAACAACAATTAACAGTATCGTACAAACCTTCACATGCCAAACATCACCATAAGGCATCATATGAATTAAAACAGGGAAATAAAGGCTTAGTATGTAACACCCCGTAGCCAAAATAGACCTAAAATAAGTTTTTTTCAAAAAAATCTTCAGGTGCAACCAACGGTGGCATTGACGTTCGTCCTGCACAACAGTGGATGGGATCAGAAACTCTGAAAAATTCTGCTTGGAAAAATTGGTTAAGTTTTGATCGACGGACGGACCGACGGTCCGTAGGTCAGATGACGGTCCATAGTCCGTGACCGTCGATCGAGACCCCCGTTCACCGATTATATGACAAGAGCTACGGATGACCAACATGATCCGTAGGTGGAAAATTTGCGGACAGTTAAGGGGAAATGCAGTTAGGTCAACTTCAAATGGTCCTAACTCTTCCCACAAAATGTATTAGGTGTCCCATGACCTACCCACAAATAGATAATTGAATTAGTTTTCCATAGCCAACAACCTTACTAAAATCCAACCTCTGAGTAAAACGTTATGCCTATTTTAGTAAAATCCTGTCGAAAAGGCCCTAACTACGGATTCAACAACGGGGCGTCGGGCAGACGATGGACCGTCAGTCCTGGACGTCATTTGGCCCAAAAGCAACTTTCCCATGGGTCTTTTTGACCTTTGCCACTCCGTTTAAACCCTAAGTTACGTCGTTTTTACCCTAAATCATAATATTTTAGTCAGTTTAAGCCTAGAAACATAATTAAAATATATCCAAGTCAAATCATTAAATCAAAACCTAGAAAATTAGAATGAGGAGAGGAGAAAAAGCTCAAGAACCTTAGTTCAAGAATGCCACAAGATCCAGTAGTTCCAGCCTCGAAACTTAAAGTATTTTTCGTGGATTTCATCACAGGTATGTGGGATTTCACTAGTGGATCCCTTTCACCCATTAGGTCCCTAGTTTTCAGTCAGATTCTTGATTCTATTATCATGATTAAACCTAAGGTTTCTAGAACTTTGATAGAACTTTATGATTTAGTTAAATATATGTTCCAAATCAAATTATCTTGTTATTACTCAGATTATCGCATGAATTTTAGAACCCTCACTTTGTATTTCTTTAGTTCTTGAATTACACATGCCAGGTCAGATTTTTCAGACGCTTCATATATATATGCCTTAGTTATAAATGCATAATTACCACATTAGTTGTTGCATTCTCAGTTTGCATGTTCAATTTTGAGCTAACCAGTATTTACAAAAATTCATACATAAATAGTAAATTTACAGAGTTCATAGGAGTAGCACAATACCGAGTCGGACTACGGTTTAGTGTACCCAATAGTCTTGGAACTACTAGCCTAGTAGGTTTTAAGTCCCCTCTGTGGCCAATTAGTTTAGTGATCATGCTAGCATGCCTTTATACCTCTGGTAGGGTATATTGGGTCCTTTCGATAGGGCGTATACATTTGACTCCACATTTAGCTTATGTGCTTTTATTATCGCTTATTAGTAGCTCCCACAGTTTATTCAGACTCTCTGCATTTACCATTTATCACTATATTCAGTATTAAGCTTCACCATATTATAAATTGGTCATTACATCCAGTTAGCTGAGAATTCAGTTTATCATGTCAGATTATTATACTTGCTATTATGCTTGTTCAGTTATGTTTTATTTCATGTTTACTCTATCCTACATGCTCCGTACCTTTCAAGTACTGATGCATACGAGCGCTACATCTTCTCGTGATGTAGGTTCAGGTTCTCAGCATCTAGATCACGCATAAATCAATTTACGATCTCTAGTTCAGTAGATTCAGTGGTGATTCCTCATTCTCGAAGGACAACAGTCATGAATGTCATTTTAGTATTTAGTCATTTAGTTTTAGTCTTTGCTAGATTTAACTGCTTGTCCTAGTATTTCTAGTCTAGTTTAGAGTCTATTTTCAGACATAGTTGGTTTCAGCTTAGTAGTGAGTTAATATTTCTTTGTATTAAACTCATTAATTTTTCATATATCGCAGTTTTAGCATATGGTTATTCCCCATCTTTTCATTATAAGTTATAATTTAGCTTCTGCAATAATTTATATTCTTTAGTATGCTCATGATCATGCCAGCAGGATTAGCTTCGGATCACTTCTGGTCCTAGGTTCCGTGTTCGCTTCTCGGGGGTAGCTTGGGGCGTGAAAAAACATGGTATCAGAGTACTAGGTTCAAAAGTCCTAGGATGTCTGAAAAGCCACACTAAGAAGAGTCCTTTTCATGCTATGAAGTGCACCACATCTAATGAAAGGGAGGCTACAAAGTGTTTTTAGGAAAACATCACTTTCTTGTTACTGTTATCGTGCGTAAGGTAGGATTTAATTCCATTCTAACTCGATGTTGAGCGCTTAATATCATGCATTCTTGTAGAGCAGCAGCATGGAATGATAATGCACGCAATTCTAACGTAGTTCCTCTAGTACAAGATAAGGAAGTTCAAATGCAGTGGTTCAGAACACCAATTCACCTTTTGGCTTAGAGTATGACCAACTAGAACAATCAGCAGGTTCTAGTTCCTACTAATAGAAATGACTGATTAATGGAGTCTAGAGTTTGTGATTTTGTTAGGATGAAGCTGCCTATGTTTTTAGGGTCACAAGTTGGTAAGGACCCACTAAAGTTCATTGATGAGTTCAAAAAAATATTTGGTGTGATGTCAGTAACTAGTAGTGATAGGTGAGATAGGCATCCTACAAACTCAAGGATGTGATTCACATATGGTTCACTCAGTGGAAAGACAAAAGACATGACTTTGTATTTTGTAACTCAGTATAGCAGTCCAATTCAGTGTTGGTCCAGAAACTCTCTTAGAACCTTTCTCAGTCTCTAGTTCAGTCGATGACCCAGTTATAGATAGATGGGTATACAAAAATTTCCCTGTCACAGTCTCTCAAAAAGTCACCTCATCAGATCTAGTAGAGTTAGAAATGGTAAACTTCGATGTCATTCTAGGCATGGATTGGTTACATTCATGTTATGCCTCAGTAGATTGTAGAACTAGGATTGTTCGTTTCAGTTTCCAGACGAACCAATCTTAGAATGAAAGGTAGTAGCTTCGCGCCTATGGGTCAATTTATTTCTTAACTTAAGGCTAGAAAGATGATCTCTATGGGTTATCTCTATCGTCTAGTTCGGGTTAAGAATTCTAACCTTGAAACCCCAACTCTTGAGTCAGTTCCAGTAGTTTGTGAATTTCCAAAAGTGTTTGCAGAAGATCTTCCTGGAGTCCCTCTTGAAAGTGAAATCGACTTTTGAATTGATCTCCTTCGAGATACCAAGCCTATTGCTATTCCTCCTTACACAATGGCTCCAGAGAGCTTAAGGAATTGAAAGAGTAGTTGAAAGACCTTCTAGATAAGGACTTCATCAGACCTAGTATTTCACCATGGGGTGCACCAGTATAATTCGTAAAGAAGAAAGATGGTTCTCTCAGAATGTGCATTGATTATAGATAGTTGAACAAGGTCAAAATCAAGAAAAAGTATCCCATCCCTAGGATTGATGACTTGTTTGACCAACTTCAGGGTGTTAGCCATTTCCCAAAGATAGACCTCAGATTGGGTTATCATCAGCTTAGAGTCAGAGATAGTGATATTCCAAAAACAGCCTTCAGAACTCGGTATGGTCATTATGAATATGTAGTTATGTCCTTTGTACTAACTAATTCTCATGCATCTTTTATGGATTTGATTAACAGAGTATTCAAATAGTACTAGAACTTGTTCGTTATCGTGTTTATTGATGATATCCTTATTTACTCTAGGAGTGAGGAAGAACAAGCTAGTCATTTGAGAGTTGTTTGCAGACTCTCAAAGATCGCAAGTTATTCGCTAAATTTAGTAAATGTGATTTCTGGTTGCAAGCCGTTGCTTTCTTTTGTCATATTGTATCTAGCGAAGGGATCCAAGTAGATTTACAGAAGATAGAAGCAGTGACACAGTGGCCCAGAACTACCTATGCTATGGATATCAGAAGTTTCTTAGGTTTAGCGGGTTATTACAGAAGGTTTGTGGAAGGATTTTCATGCATAGCCTCACCATTGACTAGGTTGACTTAGAAGATGGTCAGATGATTGTGAGAAAAGCTTTGCAGAATTGAAAACTAGATTGATTACAACTCCTTTCTTGACTCTATCAGAGTGTTCAGATGGTTATGTGATCTATTGTGATGCATCCATAGTTGGTCTTGGTTGTGTGTTGATGCAACGAGGTAAGGTGATAGCTTATGCCTCTAGAAAACATAAGGTTCATGAGAAAAACTATCCAACTCATGACCTTGAGCTTGAAGCAGTGGTGTTTGCACTCAAGATCTGGAGACACTACTTGTATGGTGTTCACGTAGATGTGTTCACTAACCATAAGAGCATTCAGTATGTGTTCACCCAGAAGGAGTTGAATCTTCACCAAAGGATATGGCTTGAGTTCTTTAAGTACTATGATATGAGTGTGCATTACCATCCTGGTAAGGAAAATGTAGTACCAATTGCTCTTAGTAGATTATATATGGTTAGTGTAGCCCATGTTGAGGAAGAAAGGAAGGAGCTAGTGAAGGATGTTCACAGGCTTGCTCGCTTGGGAGTTCGCCTTATGAGAATATCAGACACCGGTGTAACAGTTCAGAATGGAGAAGAATCGTCTTTTGTAGTGGAGGTTAAAGAAAAGTAAGACAGTGACTCAATCTTGCTTGAACTTAAGGGTGCAGTCCATAATCAGAGAGTGGAGGTTTTCTCCCAAGGGGGAGATGGTGTACTTCGCTACCAGGGTCGATTGTGTGTTCTGATGTGGGTATAGTTGAGACATCATATGCTTGAGAAGCCCATAACTCTAGGTATTCTATTCATCCAGGTGCCACTAAGATGTACTGCGATCTGCGAGAAGTCTATTGGTGGAATGTCATAAAGAGGGATATAGCAGATTTTGTGAGTAAGTGCCCCAATTGCCAGCAAGTCTAGGTAAAACATCAAAAACCAGGAGATATGAATCAAGAGATAGATATTCCTACTCGGAAGTGGGATGTGATCAATATGGTTTTCATCAAGGGTTACCTCATACTCGCAGACAGCATGACTCCATTTGGGTAAGAGTTGATGGGATGACTAAGTCTTCTCACTTTTTATATGTCAAGACTACAGATTCAGCGGATGACTATACCAAGCTTTACATCAATGAAATTGTGAGGTTGCATGGGGTTCATGTGTCTATCATCTCAGATAGAGGTCCTCAGTTTACATCTCATTTCTAGAAGTCATTTCAGAAAGGTCTTGATACTCAAGTTAACCTTAGTACAACATTTCATCCACAGACAGATGGGCAGGTAGAGCGTATCATTCAGACCTTAGAGGATATGTTGAGAGCTTGTGTGATCGATTTCAAAGGTAGTTTGAATGATCACCTTACTCTTATTGAGTTTGCCTACAATAATAGCTATCATTCCAGCATTCAGATGGCCCCTTATAAGGCTTTATATGGGCGTAGATGTATCTCCTGTTGGTTGGTTTGAAGTAGGTGAAGCAGCTTTGATAGGGCCAGATTAAGTCCTTTATGCTATGGAGATAGTGCAACTCATTAGAGATAGTCTTAAGCCAGCCCAAAGTCGTCAGAAATCTTATGCAGATGTAAGAAGAAGGGAACTAGAGTTCCAAGTTGATGATTGGGTTTTTCTGAATGTCTCACCTATGAAAAGGGTGATGAGATTTGGAAAGAAAGGGAAACTCAACCCTAGATATGTAGGACCTTACAAGATCTTGAAAAGGATTGGCAAGGTTGCATATGAGATAGAGTTGCCAGCAGAATTAGCAACAGTGCATCCGGTCTTCCACATCTCTCTCTTGAAGAAGTGTGTGGGTGATCCAGCCTCTGTAGTGCCATTAGAAAGTGTGGCAGAGAAAGATAGTCTTTCTTATGAGGATGTACCAGTCGAGATTCTTAACCGTTAGGTTAGAAGGTTCAGAAACAAAGAAGTTGTTTCAGTCAAGGTTTTGTTGAGGAGTCAGTCCATAAAGGGAGCCACTTGGGAAGCAGAAGCAGCCATGAAAGCCAACTATCCTCACCTCTTTCCTTTCAATTCCACTCCAGCTTGAGGTAATAGTTACTCTTCAAATTTCTAGTCATTCATGCATAAATTCAGTCATAGAATCATGTTCCTTCACTTTGTACTTGCATTTTCAGCGTATTTTCATGAACTCCGAACTCAATTAAGTTAGAAACTTAGTACTCAGTGTTTAGTTGTGGGGTTGCAGCTCTCTCCCTCTATTTCAGCTAGTTTAGTCTTCATTCAAGCATGAATATTACCAAGGGGGAGATAATGTAACACCCCATAGCCAAAATAGACCAAAAATCAGTTTATTCAGAAAAATCAGCATGTGCAACCAACGTTGGCATCGACGGTCCATCCTACACAACCTTCGATGGGATCAAAAACTCCAAAAAATTCAGTCGGGAAAAATTGGCTAAGTCTTGATCGACAGATGGATCGACAGTTCGTAGGTCAGACGACGGTCCGTAGTCCATGACCGTAGATCGAGACCCCCTTTCACCCACTCTCTGACAAAAGCTACGGGTTACCAGCATGGTCCGTAGGTGGAAAATTTGCAGACATTTAAGGGAAAATGCAGTTTGGTAAACTTTAAATGGTCATAACTCTTAGCAATAAATGATGTAGGTGTCCCATGACCTACCCACAGATAGATAATTGAATTATCTTTCCATATGCACCAACCTTGCCAGAATCCGACCTCTAAGTAAAAATGTTATAATCATTTCAGTAAAGTCTTGTTGAACAGGCCCTGACGACGGACCCAACGACGAGGCATCACGCAGACAACGGACCGTCAGTCGTGGCCATCGTTTGGCCCGACAGCAACTTTCCAAGGGGTCTTTTTTACCTTTCCCACTCCGTTTGAACCCTAAGTTAAGTTTTTTTGACCCTAAATATTCATATTTTAGTCAGTTTAAGCCTAGAAACATAATTAAAACATATCCGAGTCAAATAATTAAATTAAGACCTAGAAAATTAGAAGCAAGAGAGGAGAAAAAACTCAAGAACCCTAGTTCAAGAACGCCACAAGCTCCAGCAGTTCCAACCTCAAAACTTAAGTATTTTTCCGTGGATTTCATCACAGGTATGTGGAATTTTACTAGTAGGTTCCTTTCACCCACTGGGTCCCTAGTTTTTAGTCAGATTCTTGATTCTCTTATCATGATTAAAGCTAGGGTTTCTAGAACTTTGATAGAACTTTATGATTTAGTTAAATATATGTTCCAAATCAAATTATCTTGTTATTACTCAGATTATCGCATGAATTTAGAACCCTCGCTTTGTATTTCTTTATTTCTTGAATTACACATGCTAGGTCAGATTTTTCAGACACTTCATATACACATGCCTTAGTTATAAATGCATAAATACCAGATTAATTATTGCATTCTGAGTTTGCATGTTCAATTCAGAGCTAACCAGTATTTACAAAACTTCATACATAAACAGTAAATTTACAGAATTCATGGGAGTAGCATAATAATGAGTTGGACTAGGGTTTAGCGTACCCAATTGTCCCAGAACTACTAGCCAAGTAAGTTGTAAGTCCCCTTTGTGGGCAATCAATTTAGTGATAACGCCAGCATACCTTTATCCCTCTGGCAGGTTATATTATGTCCTCTCGATGGGGCGTATACATCGGAATCCATATTTAGCTCATGTGGTTTTATTATCGCTTATTAGTAGCTCCCACAGTTCATTCAGACTCTCTGCATTGACCATTTATCACTATATTCAGTTTCAGCATGTTATAAATTGGTCATTGCATCCAGTTAGCTCAGAATTCAGTTTATCATGTTATATTAATATACTTGATATAATGCTTGTTTAGTTATATTTTATTTCAGCTTTAGTATATCCTACATGCTCAGCACTTTTCAAGTTATGACGCATACGTGTGCAACATCTTCTCTTAATGTAAGTTCAGGTTGTCAGCATCCAGCTCACGCATAGATCGATTTCTGATCTATAGTTCAGTAGATTCAATGGTGAGTCTTCATTCTCCGTGAACAACAGTCATGAATGTCATTTCAGTCTTTAGTCATTTAGTTTCAGTTTTTGCTAGATATAGCTGGGGCTTGTCCCAGTATTTCTAGTCTAGTTTAGAGGCTATTTTCAGACATAGTTAGTTTCAGCTTATTAGTGAGTTAATATTTCTTTGTATTAAACTCATCGGTTTTTCATATATCTCAGTTTTAGCATATGGGTATTCCCCATCTTTTCATTATAAGTTATGATTTAGCTTCTGCAACAGTTTATATTCATTAGTATGCTCATGATCATGCCAGCAGGGTTAGATTGAGATCACTTTTGGTCCTAGGTTCTGTGTCCGCATCTCATGAGTAGCTTGGAGCGTGACATAGTAGTTTCTAAACTCTTAACCATTTGTCATTTCATTGTTTACTTATTAAGACCCCGTTAATTACTCACCTGAGTCTAAAAGAGGGATAAATATCACGAGCTAAACCGTCGTGAGTGGCACCCACACTGACCCTCCAATTGGAGAACAAAAATTACAACCCAACTAATCAACATAAAAAATGTAATACACATTTAAAGCTACGAAAGCGCGTTCAAATGAAAACAAAATGGTGTCCCCATAAACTCCAAGGTTTTGCAAACAACTAACAAAAATAATGCGTAAGAATAACCCTTAGAACTCGAAATTCATTGTACGAAAACTTTACCAAATACAAGTCTAAGAACAAGTGGTACAACCCCAAAACTAGAAAAAACATAAGTAAATAGTATGATTCCCAAAAGAGTGGACTTAAGCAAGAAATATCAAAGGTTGCTTAAAAGAATAGGCTCACCCTTGAATCTAGTCACACTCAATAGTCACATAGTTGAGGTCTATCAATAGCCACCTAAAGATACCCTGCAGTCAACAAAGAAAGAGCAAGTGCAGTATCAGTACAGAATCACATTGTACTTGTAGAATCACGTGTCTATCCCAAAGTGAAAAACATACAAGTAACTAGAAAATTATAAAATAGGCATGTACCGAACATATACAATATTAGTCATCTTTTAAGAATGAATGTAGCAAACCTGTTACACCCTCAAAATAATCTAGGTAGAATTCGATCCTAACATGTTGTTTATGAGTTTATTAATTACTAATAATAGTGTTTGGAGGCAGTGTGTAGAGTTTGAGAGAGTTTGGAGGTGAAACATCCAAGATGTCCGGAAACTAGTCAAAGTTGAACTAGTGTATCGTACTATTTTGTAGTGAAGTTTTGCGGTATTAATTGTGCGTGAAATTGAGTATCTATGGTTCCTATGGATATCCTGACATTTAAAGGGTAGAAAATTCCTAGAGCGACACCCCGAGGACCAGCCAAAGGGTCCTTGAGGAGGACTCAAACATGGGCCGATGAAGCTGCCCAAGGAAGCAGAATTTGTACATGAAAGGAAGATGTAAGCATCGCGGACTTGTTCCTCTAAAGGCCAAATTCTTTCCTTAAATTTTTTTTCGAAAATCATGTGGGAGCAGCTCCGCGTTGCCGACTTGTTTCCCAACGACAATTCCGAAAATTGAAGTTAAGTTAGACTTGTCTAATAGTGTCTAATTGATAAAGGGGTAAGTTTGGGTACTTGGGAAGTCAGTTAAAAACGGTTTTAGGTCATATATGACCCGTTTCCAAAACCAAAACCTCAATAACAAATAAAAAAGAAGAAATCATGTTCTTTCTCTCCCAAAGTTCTTCCAAAACCACCATTGAAGAAAAAAAGAAAATGCAGCAGCTTTTAGGATGAATTGATCAAGGTTTCAAGCTTGGTTTAAGGTCCTAATCAGAGGTATGTGAAGCTATTCATTCATGGATTCTTCCATGCATGAAGCCCCCCTAGTTTCCTTTCAATTGTAAATCCAAGGAACCCCATTCAAGACAGGGTTGTGATCGCATTGTGGGTAAGGCTTGATTGTGATCCTAATCTTGTGGGTAGCATTCAATTATGTTTATATGATGATTATATATTGTTTTTATGGAGTTTACATGGTGAATTAAATTAATTGAATTTGAAGGTGATCATGGTGATCTTAGGCCATTACAGACTAGATGAAGGAATTGTGTGGATTCTTCTTAACTTGATTTTATTCTATATTAATTGATCATTGATTAAATCATCTAAGCATGAATTGGACTATCTTTGATGAATTGTGAATTGTCTTGATTTAATTGAACCCTAAAGTATGAGCTATGGCTATATTCCTCTAGTATTGAAGAATGTGGGAAAAAATCTAAGGCTAAAAGGCTCTATGATCTACTTATGAATGAAGATAGAATGAATTGATGAATAATGAACCTTAGGATGTTTGTGTTGGCCGTAGATTTAGGATGATTGATTGAAAGTGATAGAACTCACTTGATCATGGAGAGATTGTCTAGGACATCCCTCCAAGAGATAAGGTTGAGCAAGGATTGACAAGTAAACCTTAGAGTATATGCTTGACTCCAAGTGAATATGGAAAGTGAAAATGTCATTCGAGGACGAATGTTCTCAAGTGGGGGAGTATTGTTACACCCTCAAAATGACCTAGGTTGAATTAGAGCCTAACCTTTTGGTTATGATTTTATTAAGTCCTAAAATGACTAATAATAGTGTTTAGAGGCAGTGTGTAATGTTTGAGATAGTTTGGAGGTGAAACGTCCAAGAACGTCTGGAAACTAGTCGAAGTTGAACTAGTACATCGTAGTGTTTTTTAGTGGAGTTTTGTGGTATTGAAGAATGTGAGAAGAAAGCTAAGGCTAAAAGGCTCTATAATGTACTTATGGATGAATATAAAATGAATTGATGAATAATGAATCTTAGAATGGTTGGGTTGGCTGTAGATTAAGGATGATTGATTGAAAGTGATAGAACACACTTGATCATAGAGAAATTTTCTAGGACATCCCTCCATGAGAAAAGATTGAGAAAGGCTTGATAAGTAAACCTTGGAGTATATGCTTGACTCCAAGTGGATATACAAAGTGAGACGAATAGTACAGCAAGGGTTTGGACTCCAATTAGAAAGGAGAGCCACACCTAGTAGTTGTAATGACTATTCCTTTAGGTCTCATGAGGTGGGAGTCCTTCACGTGATAGAGTAAAGGTACCCTAGTAGAGATCTCCATATCCTATGAACTTAGACATGCTTGAGAAGAATCTCGTAGTGTTCATAACCAATGGATGAACTAAAACATGGCGAAGGGGTGTCTCGTAGTGTTCATAATGTGTGAATTAACTTAGATATGCCCAAGGGGTATCTCGTAGTGTTTATTATTATTAATGGAGCAAGACATACCTTAAAGAAGTATCTCGTAGGATCCATATGACTAAGTAACTTAGACATACTTAAAGAGGTATCCTATAGTGTTCATAATATAAAGATAGGGGCTAGGCTCGAAAGTAATAAGTAAAAGAGAAAGGATCCAAAAGTATTACCTTGCATGTATGGTGTTATGGCATCATGAGTGCTTGCACAAGGTATAACCTAGGAGTCACTAATGAAGAAAAGATTGAAGATAGGATTGGACTAGAGTTGCCGTTCCAAGTATAGTAGACTAAAGATGAGAGAATCTTAATAGATAAAGTTAAGTAATGATGAGTCTATGGAAGGTGAACATGTTAAGGATGGTTTTCAAGATAGGATTAGTATGTAGGGTAGTATGGCTTCCTTATGTACATTTCACAAGCATGTTTTGAGATGGCCACAAGGATATATTACTCATTAGTATAAGAACATAGTCTAAGTTATGATAGTGGAATATGATAAAGAATGACCAAAGAGAGGTACTTAGCTTTAGTAGTATTATGGAATGCTATCTTATCCTTGCACAAGTATACTTGAAGGTAGCTTGTCGTATAGTTCACTTGAGTAAGAATGACAAGTAAGGAAGTAAGAACTCTTATATGATTTATGATGTTTTATTATGTTTACGATAGTCATGTTATGCTTATGCTTTTATTTCTTATGATTATGTATATAATTGACTAACCCTTTGAGATATCTTATGTTTGGTATGATAGTTTCCGTACTTAGTACATATCGTACTAACGCATATTGCCTACATGTTGTCCATATAGGGTCTTGAGAAGATTGAATTGCTTTAACGGTAGAGTTTCAAGGTTTCCACGAAGAGAAAAAGTGGTGAGTCCTCAAAGATTCGAGTACGAATCTTTATGTTACTTTATGTCTTTTTTTATATTTTAAAATTTATTTGTGTTGCGTCCCAAAATGTTTCATTCATATCAAAGTTAGATGGTTTTTCAGACAATGTCATTAGAGAGTCTTCCTCTTTTACGAAAGACCTTTTAATTTATGTTCAACGAAAATTTTTAAATTCCATCTATTTATGCATGATGTTATGCAATGAAGTCTAGAGGCTTGTACAAGACCTCTGAGAGGTCAAGTACGCCATGTTGCGACCTAAGGATTGCTGTAACTTTTAGGGTGTACTTGCGGGTCATGCCAAGATTGGTATCAGAGCATAAGTTTACGAAAATGGTCTTTGGATGTCTCAAAACCATTTCTAGTAGAGTCTTATTCATCGGTGTGAGTCGCGACACATCTATTAATAGGAGGCTATGGGATGCTTAGGAAAGTTCCACTTCTTCATTCTTCAAGTCGTGTCATAGAGTATGTCTTTAGGACATTTTCTAATATTTGCCTATGATTTTGTATGTTATGGCTAACGATAGGGCTAATGCAAGAAAGGAAGGAGACGGGAATGGGGATCAAGAGATTCCTCCCCAAGTTCAAGAGCAATTGCCTCCACAAGTGCAAGAGTAAGTTCCTCCTCAAGTTCCTAATGACCCTCCAATAGGGAATGCCATATTTGAGGAATTTAGGGCTTCTATGACTTTGTTTGCTCAAGCCTTAACGGTACAAGCTAATAGAATAAAGGTGACTCCGGCTAATCCTATAAGAGGAATGAGAGATACTAGAGTAAGGGATTTCTTGAGAATGAATCCACTGGATTTTTATGGAACTAAAGTTTATGAAAATCCATATGGGTTTATAGATGAGGTGTATAAGGTGCTTGCACTCATGGGAGGGTCTTTCATTGGAAAGGCAAAATTGGTTGCCTATCAATTGAAATATATTTCCCGAATTTGGTATGAACAATGGAAGGATAGTAGGCCTTTGAGAGCGGGTCCTATAGAGTGGGAGACTTTTATGTTGGCTTTCCCTGATAGGTTCTTTCCTAGAGAAGGTGAATTGACTGTTAACGAGTATGACTGGAAATTCACCCTTTTATCTAATTATGCTCCAATATTGGTAACAAACCCTAGAAACTTGATGAATAGGCTCATGAAGACAGTGTCCGACCTAGTAGAAGAAGAGTGTCGCACGGCAATGCTTGTGGATGATATGGACATCTCACGACTTATGGTGTTTTCTCAACAAATAGAAGAGTCAAAACTAAGGAAGGATAGGTCTAGAGAGAAGAAGAGGTCTAGGTTTGAAGGTGATAAGTCTTCTCATGCTATGTCTGAAGGACAATATAGGCCTAGAACTAAGCCAAGGTATTCCTCCCATGATTCTTCCAACACCTCTGAGGTTAATAAGGACAAGAGTAGTGGGTCGTCTAGATCTACTTGCCCCAAGTGTGGAAGGAGTCACTATGTAAGTGCCAAGCCGGCACGAATAGTTGCTTTGGGTGTGGAAGGATGGGCACAAAGTGAGAGAGTCCAGATGTTAGGGCTAAGGGAAGGGAAGAAAAGTAAGTTGCTCCTAATGATGTGGAAAACGTTCCTAAAGAAAGAGCTAGGTTCTACGCACTCCAATCAAAGGATGATCCAAAGTGATCTCCTTATGTACCTTTCTGGTATGTGTTTCTTTGAAGATTTACAAAAATTTCAGAACGTCTTATGATTATGATTTACTTTGCTGATTTTTCTGCTCTTAATGATAATGAATTGATGTTAGAAAAGCATGTGTGGCCTTTTCCCAAGAAGGGGATAAGGAGCTCCTTTTAAAAGTCATTACATGATTATGTGTAGTTGTGATTAGCTTGGAATCGAATTGTTTCGATGATTTGGGTATATACATTTAGGTTTAATGAATATACGATGGGATGCTAGTCTAGAGTTGGTCCTATAGAGAAGTGTTTAGTGAAGTTTCATTCGAGGACGAATGTTTCCAAGTGGGGTGTTATGCGGAATTCGACATAATACGAGAAAATATAAACGCGAAAAACAAGACAACAGATTTACGTGGTTCACCAATAAATTGGCTACGTCCACGGGAAGAGGGGGAGCAGTTTTATTATTGAGAGGCAAGAACAGAATACAAAATAAGGTTTGCCATAGCGTCTATATATAGTGCTAAGCTACGCCCTAACAGGATTGGGCCCAAAATAAAGAATTGACAGATAATTAAGGGCCCAATACAACAACATTGTATACCGTTGGGCCGGGGGCGACTCCGCCCCCCGGACCCCCAGGCCAGGGGGCGCGTTGCCCCCCTGGACCCCCCGACTCGCTGACCGGGCAGCGAGACCCCCATTCTTTCTGCTGTAACGGGTCCGATTCAAGGCATTCAACAAATCTCCACCTTGACTTGAATTCTCCGAACAGATTCTTCAGACGCACTATGATAGTGCCAGGCCTCCCCCTCTTCCTCAGAGTTGCCCCGCAGGGCAATTAACAGCTTCTGATGTTGAGCAAGTCCAAACAGTGTTGAAACTTGCTCTGTGGAACCGGCTTTGTGAACATATCAGCAGGATTATCAGCAGTTCCTACTTTCTTCACCTTGATTCTCTTCTCACTTCTCAGAAAATGATACCTTACGTCAATATGCTTGGTTCTCTCATGATGGACTTGATCCTTGGCTAGACAAATTGCGCTCAAACTGTCACAATACACCGTAGCCTGATCATGATGCAGACCAAGATCACTAACCAGCCCTTTCAGCCAAATCCCTTCTTTTGCAGCCTCTGTCAAGGCCATGTACTCCGCTTCCGTAGTAGACAAAGTCACTGTAGGTTGCAAAGTTGCCTTCCAACTGACGACAGATCCTCCAAGGGTAAACACATAGCCAGTCATCGATCTTCTTGTGTCAACATCTCCAGCATAGTCAGAATCAGAATAGCCAGTAACCAAGCACTGAGTATCACCTCCATAAATGAGACCAACGTCAGATGTACCTCTAAGGTACCGGAAAATTCTCTTCACAGCCTGCCAATGTTCTCTCCCTGGTTGTCCCATGAATCTGCTCACTACACTGACTGCATGTGCTAAATCTGGCCTTGTACAGACCATAGCATACATCAAACTTCCTACGGCACTGGCATAAGGGACTCGTGACATATACTCCTTCTCTTCTTCTGACTGTGGAGCGAACATGGCAGTGAGATGGATATTGGCAGCACTGGGGGTATCAATAGGCTTAGATGAAGACATGCCAAACCTCGCCAAGACCTTCTGAATGTAGCTTCTCTGTGACAAGAAAAGTTTCCTTCTCTCTCTGTCTCTAATGATCTCCATCCCTAGAATCTTCCGAGCGGCTCCCAAATCCTTCATCTCAAACTCAGCACTAAGTAAACCCTTCAGCTTCTGAATGTCATACTTCTTCTTTGCAGCTATCAGCATATCATCTACATAAAGCACCAGATAGATGAATGAATCATCCTTGAGCCTATTGTAGTAGACACAACAATCATATGAGCTCCGAGTATATCCCAACTTCACCATATAGCTGTCAAACCTTTTGTACCACTGCCTTGGAGACTGCTTAAGTCCATATAAGGACTTCTTCAACTTGCAGACCTCCTTCCCTGGAACTTGGAAACCATCCGGCTGAGTCATGTATATCTCTTCCTCCAAATCTCCATGTAGAAACACTGTCTTCACATCAAGTTGTTCAAGCTCCATATTCTGATGTGTAACTATCGCTAGTAACACTCGGATGGAAGTATGTCTGACCACTCGTGAGAAGATCTCATTGTAGTCCACTCCCTCTCTTTGGTTGAAACCTCTGGCAACAACCCTGGCTTTATACTTGACTCCTTCTGCTGGTGATATCCCTTCCTTCTTCTTGAAAACCCATTTGCAAGTAATAATCTTTCTCCCCGAAGGCTGTATGACCAGATCCCATGTCTGATTCTTGTGTAGGGACTCCATCTCATCTCCCATAGCAGCAAACCATTTTTCATAATCAGGACTTAAAATGGCTTCTTTGTAAGTATACGGCTCAGATGTATCTACCTCTTCAGCAACCTGTAGCGCATAACCCACCATGTCCTCAAAACATACCTCGTAGGTGGCCGAACTCCAACCCTCCTTGGCCGATCTTGAGCTATACTCCGATGGATATCTGATGGCATAGATTCTGGAATATCAGTTTCTGTCTGTGGCTCTTGATCCTCCTCTTCAGGTTCTTTCAAATCGCTCTCGTTCTGAATGACTTGAAACTCCACCTGTTTATCAAGACTCCCAGTTTCTGACGTAGTTGTAGGCTTCACAATGGTTCTAAGCAGAGAACTTTCATCAAAGACAACGTTCCTGCTCATAATAACCCTCTTTTCTGCTGGAGACCAGATTCTGAAACCTTTCACTCCATCTCCGTAGCCCACAAATACTCCCTTTTTAGCTCTTGGTTCTAACTTACCTTCACTGACGTGATAGTAAGCCGTACAACCAAAGGCTTTCAGATTTGAATAATCAGCAGCTTTTCCTGACCACATCTCCATAAGTGTCTTGCACTGTAGGCCTGTATGTGGTCCGCGGTTAATCAAGTAGCAAGTTGTACTAACCGCTTCTGCCCAGAATCTTCTATCTATCCCAGCATTAGAGAGCATGCACCTTGCTCTCTCCAGAAGTGTTTGATTCATCCGCTTAGCTACACCGTTCTGCTGTGGTGTATTTCTGACTGTACGATGTCGAGCAATCCTCTCATCCTTACAGAATTGATCAAATTTAGACCAGCAGAATTCCAGCCCATTATCAGTTCGCAACCTCTTGATTTTCTTCCCTTTTTGATTTTCCATCAAAATTTTCCACTCCTTGAACTTCTGGAAAGCTTCACTTTTATGCTTCATCATGTACACCCAAGTCATCCTTAAGTAATCATCAATAATGGACACAAAAAATCTGCAGCCTCCCAAAGACTCAACACGGCATGGACCCCAGCAATCAGAATGGATATAATCAAGAGTGCCTTTTGTTCTGTGAATGGCTTTTGGAAACTTGTTGCGATGTAGTTTTCCAAAGACACAATGTTCACAAAACTCTAGGCTTTTAACCTTATGACCAGCAAGAAGATCCTCCTTTGACAGAATTTGCATCCCTCTTTCACCCATATGACCAAGTCTCATGTGCCATAACTTAGTCATATCCTCCTGGTGAACTTCTGACGATGCAACATGGGCTGAACCTGTAACCGTGGAACCTTGTAGAAAATACAAAGTACCACGCATGACACCTTTCAGAATCAGATTTGAACCCTTCCAGACCCGCAAGACTCCATCTTTTCCCGACCAGCTGAATCCCTTGCTGTCCAAAGAACTGAGAGATATCAGATTTTTCGTCATCAATGGAACGTGCCTGACCTCGTTCAATGTGCAGAAGCTACCGTCATGTGTCCTTATCTTGATCGAGCCTGTCCCAACCACCTTGCAGACAGAACTGTTGGCCATCGAGATGCTGCCTCCGTCTATCTGCTCATAAGTCGTGAACCACTCTCTCCTAGGACAGATGTGATAGGATGCCCCAGAATCGAGAACCCACACATCTGAATGATGAGTGTGCTCATCCGCAACTAGGGCAATGTCTTCTTCAGAATTGGTGTCTTCTTCAGCAACAGCAGCAGAAACTGATTGTTTTTCCGATTGCTTCTTCTTCTTCGGACAATCAAATTTCCAATGTCCCTTCTCCTTGCAGTAATTACAAACATCATCTGGCTTTGCACCCTTCGACATCGGCTTATTTTTCTTTCCGCCGTTTTTCCTTCCCTTTCCGCTACTGGTGAACAGACCGGAAGGCTGTATGTCCGTACTTGTGCCGTTAGCCTTATGCCGTAATTCCCTGCTATGAAGGGCCGATCTGACTTCTTCCAGCGACACAGTATCTTTCCCAACAATGAACGATTGAACAAAATTCTCAAACGACATTGGGAGAGATACTAACAGAATCAGGGCAGCATCTTCATCCTCGATCTTCACATCGATATTACGCAATTCTAATAAAAAGTATTCAATTTCTATAAATTTTCCCCGAGTTATGTACCTTCAGCCATTCGTAAACCGAATAGACGTTGTTTCAGAAGCAGCTTGTTGGTTAGAGATTTTGTCATGTACAAACTCTCCAGCTTCAACCACAGACCAGCAGCAGTCTCTTCATCCGAGACCTCCGTGATGACGTCATCCGCGAGACACAGCATGATCGTCGAGTGCGCCTTTTCCTCCAGAATCGCCATCTCAGGAGTAACGACGGCGTTCTTGTCTTTCGACAACGGCGCCCAGAAGCCTTGCTGTTTCAACAAAGACCGCATCTTGATCTTCCATAAACTGAAACTGTTCCTCCCTGTGAATTTGTCGATTTTCACGTTCAAAGCAGACATCTCGAATTCTCCAAGAACACCGATTAACCGAGAGGCTCTGATACCAATTTGTTATGCGGAATTTGAGAGAATACGAGAAAATATAAACACGAAAAACAAGACAAAAGATTTACGTGGTTCACCAATAAATTGGCTACGTCCACGGGAAGAGGGGGAGCAGTTTTATTATGGAGAGGCAAGAACAGAATACAGAATAAGGTTTGCCATAGTATCTATATATAGTGCTAAGCTACGCCCTAACAGGATTGGGCCCAAAATACAGAATTGACAGTTAATTAAGGGTCCAATACAACAAGATTGTATACCGTCGGACCGGGGGCGACTCCGCCCCCCCGGACCCCCAGGACAGGGGGCGCGTCGCCCCCCTGGACCCCCCGACTCCCTGACCGGTCAGCGAGACCCCCGTTCTTTCTGCTGTAACGGGTCCGATTCAAGGCATTCAACATGGGGGAGTATTGTTACACCCTCAAAATGATCTAGGTTGAATTGGAGCCTAACCTGTTGGTTATGATTTTATTAAGTCCTAAAATGACTAATAATAGTGTTTAGAGGCATTGTGTAAAGTTTGAGATAGTTTGGAGGTGAAACGTCCAAGAATGTCCGGAAACTAGTCAAAGTTGAACTAGTATATCGTAGTGTGTTTTAGTGGAGTTTTGGGGTATTGATTGTGGTTAAAATTGAGTATCGATGGTTCCTATAAATAGCCTGACATGTAAAGAGTAGGAAATTCTCATAAAGACGCCCCGAGGACCAGCCAAAGGGTCTTTGATGAGGACCCAAACATAGGTCGATGAAGCTGCCCAAGGCAGAAGAATTTGTACATGAAAGGAACATGTCCATGTTGCGACTTGTTCCTCTATAGTCCGAATTCTAACTTCGTATCGCGAGAACAAGGACTAAACTGTCCCATAATTTATTTTCAAAAATCATATGGGAGCAACTCCGCATCGCGGACTTATTTCCCGATGACCATTCCAATAATTGAAGTTAAGTTACACTTGTCTAAAAGTGCCTAATTGATAAAGTGGTAGTTAAAGTACTTGGGAATTATGTTTATAACGGTTTTAGGTCATATACAACCCCTTTCACAAGCCAAAACCTCAATACCCAATAATTAATAAGAAATCAAAATCTTTCTCTCCTAAAGTTCACCCAAACCCACCATTGAAGAAGAAGAGAAATTGCAGCAGCTTTAAAAACAACTTGATGAAGGTTTCGAGTTAGGTTTACTTTCCTAATCTAATGTATGTGAAGCTTTGTTCAGGGATTCTACCATCCATGAAGCCCCTAGTTTCCCTTTAATTGTAAATCCAAAGAACCCTGTTCAAGAGAGGGTTGTGATTGCATTGTGGGTAAGGCTTGATTGTGATCCCAATCTAGTGGGTAGCATTCAATGATGTTTATATTATGATTATGTACTACTTTTATGGAGTTTACGTGGTGAATTATATTAATTGAATTTAAAGGTGATCGTGGTGATCTTAGGCCATTAGAGACTAGATGAAGGAATTGTGTTGATTCTTCTTAACTTGATTTTAGTCTATATTAATTGATCATTGATTGAATCATCTAAGCATGAATTGGAATAGGTTTGATGAATTGGGAATTGTCTTGATTTAATTGAACCCTAAAGTATGAACTATGGCTATATTCACCTAGCATTGAAGAATGTGAGAAGAAAGCTAAGGCTAAAAGGCTCTATAATGTACTTATGGATGAATATAAAATGAATTGATGAATAATGAATCTTAGGATGGTTGGGTTGGCTGTAAAATTAGGATGATTGATTGAAAGTGATAGAACTCACTTGATCATGGAGAGATTTTCTAGGACATCCCTCCATGAGAAAAGATTGAGCAAGGCTTGATAAGTAAACCTTGGAGTATATGCTTGACTCCAAGTGGATATGGAAAGTGAGACGACTAGTACAACAAGGGTTTGGACTCCAAGTAGAAAGGAGAGCCACACCTAGTAGTTGTAATGAATATTCCATTAGGTCTCATGAGGCGGGAGTCCTTCACGTGATAGAGTCAAGGTACCCTAGTAGAGATCTCCATATCCTATGAACTTAGACATGCTTGAGAAGCATCTCATAGTGTTCATAAGCAATGGATGAAGTTAGACATGGCGAAGGGGTATCTCATAGTGTTCATAATGTGTGAATGAACTTAGACATGCCCAATAGGTATCTCGTAGTGTTTATTATTATTAAGGGATCAATACATACCTTAAAGAAGTATCTCGTAGGATCCATATGATTAAGGAACTTAGACATACTTAAAGAAGTATCCTATAGTGTTTATAATATAAAGAATGAGGTTGGGCTCAAAAGTAATAAGTAAAAAAGAAAGGATCCAAAAGTATTACCTTGCATGTATGGTGGGCATCATGAGTGCTTGCACAAGGTATAACCTAGGGGTCACTAATGAAGAAAATATTGAAGATAGGATTGGACTAGAGTTGACTTTCCAAGTATAGTAGACTAAAGATAAGAGAATCTTAATAGATGAGGTTAAGTAATGATGAGTCTATGGAAGGTGAACATGTTAAGTATGGTTTTCAAGATAGGATTAGTATGTAGGGTAGTGGATTATGATCAACATTGACCAACGAGAGGTACTTAGCTTTGGTAGTAGTATGGGATGCTCTCTTATCTTTGCACAAGTATACTTAGAGGTAGTTTGTCGGATAGTTCACTTGAGTAAGAAGGAAAAAAAAGTAAGTATGAACTCTTATATGATTTATGATGTTTTTCTATGTTTATGATAGTCATGTTATGCTTATGCTTTTATCTCTTATGATTATGTCTATTATTGACAATTGAGATATATTATATTTGGTATGATAGTTTCCATACTTTGTACGTATCGTACTAACGCATATTTCCTACATGCTGTCCATGTTGGGTCTTAAGAAGATTAAGTTGCTTGACGGGTAGAGTTTCAAGGTTTCCAAGAAGAGAATAAGTGGTGAGTCCTCAAAGATTCGAGGACGAATCTTTATGTTACTTTATGTCTTTTTTTATATTTTAGATTTTATGTGGGCTGCGTCCCAAAATGTTTCATTCATGTCAAAGTTAGATGGTTTTTTCAGACAATGTCATCAGAGATTCTTCCTCTTTTATGAAAGACCTTTTAATTTATGTTTTACGAAAATTTTTAAATTCTCTCTAATTATGCATGATGTTATGCAATGAAGTCAAGAGGCTTGTACAAGACCTATGAGAGGTCGAGTACCCCGTGTTGCGACCTAAGGATTGTCGTAACTTTGGGTTTTTACAATGCCACATTCTCAATAGTACACATTAGTGATCAATTTAGATCACATACAGTCTTCCAATATCAATCATTATTATATATGAACGTAATCATCTCAAGTACATACACAACATAATTCAATTATACTCTCACAGAACCCTATTCAATGGTCTTCTTATGGAACCCACGCCGCAATTCTTATCATACTAGAACGTGGTACCCGATGCAATGTTTATGTCGAAACGTGGGACCCAATCTCATGTTTATGCTGAAACGTGGAAACCGATCCCATATTTATGTAGGAACATGGCAACCGATCCCAGTAAGTGTGTCAAATTGTGAAACCCACCCATTAAATAAAGTACAATCAAAACAAGAGGTGATCCATGGAATACAATTATTCAATTATCCTCATTTACAATTAATTTGATCAATAATGCAACATTTGCACACATACATGCATTATAATGAAGTAATTACGATCTTATATCACACCAACATGAAATCACAACCATCACCTACCTCGAATCAAAACTTGAATCACCTAAAACACTTGAATATATTCATTTCAAGATTCTTCTTACTTGTTCGTGATCTAAAAATACACAATGAACACATGGATAAACAATAAAAAATCTAATTATTTGTACTATAAAAAAACCAAGATCATAATACCCAATTTAGGGGTTTTTCCACCATTAGGTTTAGATCAAAACCCTTCCCCAGTAGTAATTAACCAATAACCACAGTTCTATGGATCAAAAAAAGGATTAGGGGAGTAAAATCCTTACCTTTAGTGATAAAAGAGGTGGAAAACCTTCAAGAAATAACCCTGGGTCGTTTTTTAGCTCTTAAGAATGAACTTTTGCCGAACATTAAGTTGTTTTTTTAGGGGGGGGGGGGTTACCCTATTTAAGTCGTGATTTACCCGCTGTAGCGAGACCCATCTCGCTAGATCAAGATACCACTATAGCTAGATGCACGGAGACAAAATGTTGGAATTTGAGTTCCAAGCCCCCATTTCACCACACACCTTCAACCCTTGACATTCAACAGCTACCGGTTCATGCTAAGATCATTTTTGGGATTTGTACTCGCTGGAATTAGATTCTATAAAGTCGTACGGGTTCCTTACATATGAGCTATCAACTATGTATTAAAATTTATTAAATCACCTAGTTGTTACAAGATTTTCCTAGACCTTACTAACTCAGATTTTGTCCAGATCTGGACTAGCCTGGGAAATCCCAAGTTCTTACAAAAAGATTTTTCTGGTCCAATTATTTCCCCATTGGATTTTTCCTAATGACAGAATTAGGTCATTACAATATATATCGATTTACCCTTCAGTCGTCCCCGAGTGATCAACTAGAAAAGACTGACTAAAGTAATGGTAGAGTAGTACTTAAATCTCTAAGCAACATGATATACTTGTCTGGCATGTCCTTAGCTTCCAGACTTCGCGATCAATAAATTTCAACCGGTTCTTCTTTATACAAAAGGTCTTGTTTAACACAACTTAGCCTAACATTACGATATAATCTTCATCCACAAACCAACCAATTGAATACCTACACATCATCACATACCGTGCCTCAATAAAGTAATTCCAATACTCGAGTAATAAATATTATTATATGTAAACTTACCTAACAAGGAAAGTGATTCTCCATAACCACCAAAGTTGTTTGCATACATGTTTTGGAACATGTTGTCAAATACTTCGACACAAACATCAGGATGAATCCTTTCTCACATAACCATGAAAAAAACGAAATCAAAACGCTTCACAATTAGAGGTGAACTTAAACAAACCAACACACGCTCATGATATTCAAAATATCATAGTTCATAGTAACATTTCCATCCCACAACATTGATTCTCATAAGCTTAAGTTATAAAAATTTCAATCTTTAGACATCAGATACTCCTTGAGGGATATATTGAAACATACAAACCTCCAACAACACTATCAACATGCTAGATTTTGCAATTATGATTGTATATTACCATTAAGAACATTGGACCTAATGATCCACACATTCAACCAAGAGAACATTGTAAGATTGGTACACATTTTACATCACTAGGAGTCCACCCGAAAATTGAAAGAACATGTGATCATTGCTAGTGAATCATACTCACAACCATGTACAAAGCTAAAATAAATGATCACATAAGAATTTTACGGAATAACACTAAATGTTTTCCTTTGAAAAGTAAATACTAGTCATTTCCATTGAGTTGGCTACACTTACTCTTCACACTATTCCATCGAAGCCCACACTCTCAATACTAACAACCATCAAGAACACTCCGACCATTTACCGTACTATAAACTTATCCTTTTAAATGAAAACCTTTCTTAGGTACTTAATAATCAACAGTAATCAACTTTACAACTTAACCAGATGTAGGTCCTTTCAAATGCAAAGTATTGGATACAATTGATTATTTTTCACCTTGTAAATTCATACCTTGATAAATATATCACCACGAATGTAGATTTATAATTAAAATCTGAATTGTAAATTCAATGGTATAACACAATCCTCTTATCCATCGACATTAACTTATACATTTGAAGTTTTTTTATGAATTCATGGACCTTCACTTATTATTGATCACATCGTCATCTATCTTACAATATCTTTGGCTAAAATTCAATCATACTCATTACAAAACTCAAAGAAAAAGCAAAGCATTTATCATCACGCTTGAGCTAATGTATGTAGACTCCTTCCTCATGTCCTTTCCAATAGTTTTTTTTAACAAATCTGAAGAACATATCACACTATTACCATAGTCGCAACAAAACGAATGAAATCACGTTCCCTTGAACCCAATTATCTACCCATCTAGGGATATCTCCTTAGCCTTCGCAACCAACTAAAATATTCTTGTTCTAGCCTCTCTTTAAAGGTTATACTGCATTCCACTATATTTTCCTTCATCAAAACTCTAGCTCTTTAAAATTCTATTTAAGTGGTGTCCCACCATATCTTAAAATTTTCAGTATAACCACGTTGCTCACCAAATATTAGAAAATAACAACCTTAGATACTCGCAAGTCATAATTATTATACATAACTCTCTTAACCTACAATCTTATTACATTGTTGTATTCCAGCACAATCCATCACACACTCTTACTACCACTATGCTCGGTTAGCCTGGTTATCACTACAAATCAACCTTTTCATCAACATGACACCTCAAACTCAGTTATACCCATCAAATTCAAGGGCTAACCCAATTTTATACACATTTACTACTACACTATTCAATTACCTTCACATTAGTATACTCAATGGGACTTTCATTATCTATAAACTTGTCATTATAGTATCAATCCACTCATTTATGGCTTAAGATTAACCAGTACTCATACTACTCTCCTTCGTCTTAACAAACAAGACATGAGCACACCACGGAAAAGCACCACAACGATAAAACCTTTATCAAGAAACTCTTAGATTTGAGCTCTAAGATCTCTCAATTTTTCCAGAGCCATATGACACGGAAGGATGAAAATGGGGTGAGTGTCAGTTTCTATGTCAATGAAGAAATCTATATCTCTATATGGAGGAATACAAGGAAAATTCGTAGGAAACACTTCCTTAAAACTCAGACACCAGGATAATTCGTTGGAAACACTTCCTTAAAACTCAGACACCACAGGAATAAACTCAATAGAGGGAGAAGCAACCTCAACATTCTGGACATGAGAAACATTATAAGCCAAAAACCTTGCACTACTAATTTCCTAGCCCGAAGTGAGGATATGATCTTAGTTAGCTTGGGCTTGTACACACCTTCCCACTTTAATCTTTCCCTACCGGGGATCTGTAGAGTTACCGACTTAGCATTATATTAAGCCCGGTATGATAGTGGACAACCAAGTCATGCCTAATATTATATCGAGTCAGTCATATCCAGGATAACCAAATCAAAACAAGACTGAAAATCCATAAACACAACAGGACAAACACAATATACAAGGGTGACTATGATTGATTCTTCAACTATAGTAGAAACATGGATGAGGGCATAACGTATAACACAAACCACATAAAATCCCAAAAGAATTGAACTGACACAAATGAATAAGTAGAACACAAATCAACAAAACAATAGTCAATTGGTCACAAACAAGATAAGATCTTGTGACCATTGCATCACACCTTCAATCTCGGCCTTACTCGGAAAAAAACATAAAAATGATCCATATCCTCTTGATGGGAAACTTCTTTGCTTGCCTGCACTACTCTTGTACCTGTATTGCCATTTCCCCAACCTTCATGGCCTCACTGATTTTCTCCTCATATTCCTAGGTTTTCCACCATTTTAACATAGCTTATAAATTATATACGAGTGTTAAACAATGAATTAGATCGCGGGGGTTTAGTTTGGGTACGATTTTGGGTCCATAATTGTGACTAGGGGAAAACTGGAGAGACAGTGCTGAGATTTTGTCGCCCTGTCCCGCTCTAGCGGAAAGAAATCCGCCCTAATTGCCTCGTCTTGGCGGGAAAAATCCCGCCCCAGCGGCCTTAACGGAAACAGAACCAAAGCAATAAATTTTTCAGGGTTTTTCTCTTTTTTGAATCTCCCAACGATTTCAGCTTTACTGAGAAATTTAGGATAATGATTGTCTACCATGAGTCAATCCAACGGTACACTATCCAACTCATTCTTATTAATTTAATGAATGGAAAGAGTTCATCAAAATGAACTCTATGATATCCATATTGCTATGTTTTGAAATCAGGGGTAAAATAGTTCAGAAATCTCATAATTTAAAAGGTAAAAATAGATTTAAAGTTGAAAATCAAGCCCACAAGCCAAGACGGATTCATGGATATAAACTACATCAAAATCAATTAAGAAATGAGTCTCAAATCATCAAAATGCCATTTCACCAATATTAGGGGAAGAACCCAAAATCCACTTTAAAATCAAGTTTTAAAAGAGTTGTTGGAATATAAATAGAATAAGTAAAACGAAGATTTCCCACTCAAGAAATCACTAAGAGGCAAGAAAGAATCGCCTCTGAACTCTTCAAGGGTAAAAATGGTGGAAATGGGATTTTTGGAAAATAAAACCAGAATTTATATTTTTTCAAGTGAAATGCCTCGAAAGCCTTACCAGCCACCTGATTGGATCAAACTTAATGTTCCAGATGCGATGGAACTAAAAAAATTCACATCCAATGCTTGAAACTAAAAATATTGACCAAAGTGAACCCTATCAAGAATTTTCAACACAAGAGGGTCCAATTACAAACAAAAAAAAAAACCCGGCCGTATCGGGGACCATTCCAACCATTTTCAAAACACAAACTAAACATGAAAATAGTAAGAGGGAGGGCAAAATGGTAATTTCAAAATTATAATTAAATTCATATGAAATGAGATATTAGTGTACGAATCAGGATCATCTTTGTTATACTATTTATGAGTCCCCATCTTTCAAGGACATGCTTTACATTACATTCATTATGGTAATTTCAACTTCACACAGTTAGAGTTGGTTAGGGTTCTGTTCTAGTAACTCATCTTAGTATACACTTCTAGAGAGTTAGTGTAGCTTCAACTTATGGTTAGTTAGAAACTTGATATTTAGATGTTTAAGTTTAATAAACTTGATTTTATTTACCTTCCATATCAGTATTTTAGTTATCCATGTATTTAAATCTTCACGTCATGCTAAACCGTGGTTTAGCTTAGGGCCACTCATATAAGCATTGTGTTATGAATTAGGGAATAGTCTCGGGTCATGATAAAAAAGGCAATCTCTATTTTGGCCTTCACCTTGGTTGGGTCCTCTATGGTGAGAAACTTACTGCTATTACAGTCCTTGGCATAGTTGAGGATGCTATATATCATTATGGAGGCAAGGGCCCCGCTGTGATGAAGAATGACAGTATCTCATGCATAAATTGCTATAATTTAAGCGCTATGAATCACTCATTTAATCACAAAAAGTTTCTACGAATCACTAATCCCCTCAACTAACATAATATAAGTTCAAAACCATCAACACTACATCACGGTTCAAAGTTGAAACCTAAACCCCGCAACACGTGATCTTTCTGAAAAACTAGCCTAAGCAATTTCTACCCAGATACTTCAATTTTGGACAACTTCTGTATAAACATAGCAGGTCTTGATGTAAACCTTTCATAAAATATTGCTAGAAGTGTGAAATGACAAACGTACATACAAGAATTAGTGTAAATTGTACAATAACGTCCAACGACATAAAAAATTAACTTCAAATATAAAATATAGTCTGAAATAATTAAAAATGTTAGGGAGAGTGTCACACATTGAAAAGAGATAAAAATCCCGAAATAACAAATAATGGTCTTTATATGAACTAAGTTTAGGAGACCTTCGATATTATAAAGATAATATAAAAATTATTAGATCTTTCATAGTTTTTCTTTTTCTTTTTGAATGTTTTTAGGTAGATAATGATCTTGTTCATTGTTGATGTGTTTATAGTACATATTTTCTACACTTTACATCAAAATCTCGAAAACATCAATAAGATTTGTTCGAATAAAATTTATGTGAACCCATTGAGACTGAGTTTTAATGTAAAATCATGTAATTTTTTTTCTTTCTTAATCTTCATTCATAGCACGGTTAGATTAAATTACTTTGTCCTCTCATGATCTATATCAGACTAATCTCCTTAAATGTTACTTACTTGTTTACAAACAAAGAATCTCGATGGTACATCAATAAAGAAGAGGTCAAAATTGATGAAGTATGCTTCATAAAATTCTTATATGAATATAGATATTTTATCATTTAAATTGAACCAATGAATCACAAAGTTAATCATAACGATAACTTATTTTTAATTTTGTTCCAACTATATAGAGTAGAATAACAATCTGCGTTCATCTTTGTTTGAAGAAGCTCCATTTATAGTATATATAGTTGAATTGCAAGATGTCTTCACCTTTGTTCGAAGAAGCTCCTTTGATGGTTGATCCACTATCAGATGTCTTTTGGTCTAGAGGAATAATGGAGACAAAATGAGTACACCTAAAATATAGATAACAGAAAGTGTTAGTCAAAGACTATAACAAAAGATCAATAAAATAATTCTCCTTCCACAAATTATGATAATGAGATGTGTGGTTGTAGGTGAACAACCTTTTGTGCTGACGTTTCTGGCCTGCCTTAAATGTGATCGAAGGCTGATTATTACTGGATCAGTCCCGAGTTACATTTAAGGTACTCCAAAAGCATCATTACACAGAGTCGTAGATTAAAAGATGTGATTTCCTATAATTGATGTAAAATCATTCATAAAATGTTATAAACACATCAAACAAATAATCAAATCAATCTTTCAATCTACAAAAATACTAAAAAAAATCTGAAAAACTGATTATCATTGTTTCTATATGTATAATAACAAATAATAGGTCTCCATTCTTTTATTCTTTTTAATGGAGTGAATTAAATATCATTTAGTGAGGTATTAAGCTAGATGGTGAATTATGTTAAGCATGGAACTTTTAATTTATAGCGAAAAGCAGAAGAAAATAATAAGTTTAGTCATTAATATTATTAATACTATTTAATATCATATCTTTCGGATAGATTCTTATAGTCAAATTTATTTATTGTAAGGATATTTGCAATCTACTTATTTTATTTCTAGAATATTTCATTAAATTCACCACACTCATTTTTGGAGGATGACTTTTCAAACATAGCTTTTTTGAAATTTAAAAGTAGAGGTAAATTTTAGAAATTTAAAATTTAATATAATATGTTTATTCAATATTAAGCTTTCCATTGAATAATAAAATACCTTCATCAAATTCTTGTTGATATAGTTTAAAGTATTGTTGTTTTGTCATGACCCAGTTGGTCGAGATTGACACCCACATTAACCATATAACGGAAGAACCATCAAAAAATAAGAGACTATGCCACTATAAGTCAATCTGACAAATAAATAATAATTGAATTCAATTGAGTTTTATAAATAAAGTCAAGGTCAAATACTTAACTAAATAAACATTTGTGATGATCAAAAGAAAAGCCTAGATATGACATGGTGTATAAGACTCTGAGAGTCCCTACATAAGTCACTTCACAAGTCTACTCATAGTTTTGAAAACTCATTCTAATACATCAAAGAAGTGGTCGGGACTCATACACCAAGTAGAACATCTACAAAATAAAGACTGTGTGTGTATGTGTGGACAATAAAATTCGTATCGAGAAAACAATAATCAAGAACAAAAAATTCTAGCAACAATCGATTTATTATTTCAAATGCGAGTGTTACAATCACTATAATTTCTCTGAATTCACTTTTTCAAATATAAATTCAAAGGCTTTAAAGCTTGTTCTTGAATCTCTAATGAAATTGAACTTGAATTTTATCTTGATCTTGACTTTTATTTGAATTCAAGGGCTTCGAGCTTGTACTTGAATTCGATTGTCTTGATCTTGATCGTTCTTGAACTTGAATGCTTGAATTCCTAAACTTGTAGCTTTGTAGAGAATTAAATGGCGTTTGTACCACGAATTTTCTCTAGCTTCTTGTTTAGAATTTTGTCTGTCTTTTCTGAATTATGAGGACCCTTATTTAAAGTTTTAGAATAAAGGAGTTGCTATCCGAATAGGATTTTGTTCGGACAATCAGATTTAAGTGACACGGCATATGGGCTTTATGGAGCGGTCTTGTCATCTTTCACACATGTCATGATTCTATTGGTTTCTTATTTGACTTGGCATGACACATCATTTGCACACTTGGCGCCAAGATAGGCCTCTAGAATGAAATCAAATTGAGCTCATTTATTGTAGCCCAAATCAATTAATGTAGGCTTTAATTAAGTCCATATTTATTGGACTTAAATATTTAACTCAATTATATTAATTTATAATAGTTATTTAAATTAATATATTTATAAATTTAATATAATTCAAATTATTTTATGAATTTATATTTAATAAATTTTAAATGATTAGAAATGCCCCCTATTTCAAGTCTTGTCAGAAATATATTTTCGGGAAGACTAGACTTTGAAGTATTGTTTATATGACAACTATATGACATATTTAAAATGCCATAAATTACACACACACGCGCGCGCGCACCAATGACAATTTAGTAATTTTAATCATTATTATGGTCAAAGTTTTAAATTTATAATTGAATAACTAATTGTCAAAATAGTTTTCTACAAGAATCCAATTGTTCTTTTATAGAGTCACAAAAAGTTTTGATTCATGTGTGGCTCACAAATTCATTCTATTTTATTTTTAAAAATCAATTTTATTTGTTTGATTATAATAATAATGCGAAATATATTTTTACTTTTGTACTCTTGACAATTCAAATCGTTCATCTTTGTTTATGACTACTACAAGATATTCAGTATAATCCTACAATGTTAAATGTATGTAATTTCCTTTTTAATTATAGATAATAATTTTTAACATAAGTATCACATAGTTTTATTTAACTTATTTTATCTTCAAAAATTGTGACTTAAATAAGAAAAAGAAATAGTTATTTATTATTTTATATTATATAGAAGAGCCATGATGAGGACGACCAATGGCAATTTTGTAATTTTAATCATTAAGATGGGCAAAGTTTTAAATTTATAATTGCACAATTAATCGTCAAAATAGTTTTCCAGAAGAATCCAATTTTTCTTTTCAAGAGTCACAAAAAGTCTTAATTCATGTGTGGCTCACAAATTCAATTTTTTTTTATTTTTAAAAAATAATTTGTATTTGTTTTATTATAATAATGTGAAATATACTTTTACTTTTATACTCCTGATAACTCAAATAGTTCATCTATGTTTATTACTACTACAACATATTCAGTATAATCCTACAATCTTAAATGTATGTAATTTTCTTGTTAATTATATACAATGATTTTTAAACATAAGTATCATATAATTTTAATTAACTTATTTTATCTCCAAAATAATATTTATTTTATCTTTAAAAATTGTGGCTTAAATAAGAAAACAAAATAGCACAATTCTTTTTAATTATATATAATGCTTTTTAAACATAAATATTCATATAGTTTTATTTAACTTATTTTATCTCCAAAAAATAATTTATTTTATGTTTAAGAATTGTGATTTAAATAAGAAAACAAAAAAGCAGAATTTGAAAGACATAAAAACGAGGAATATAGAGCTGATAATGTAATAACTGATAATTAATGACCGCATAATTATAGTTTAAGAAAATACATAACCAATTAACAGGATAAAATTTAAAATAGTATAAATATATTGGATCAAAATTTAATTTGTCATAGAAATATATATCATATACTTAGGAAACTTCCACAATATATAAATTATAGATTGACCCTCATATAATAGTGAATTGCACTTTTTGATATTGATTTCTACTTCTTACAATATTGAATCATGATAAATTAATGTCATTCGTCGAGAGTAAGAAACATATTAAATATTAGATTATGAATGCTTTACAATTCATAAATAAATATTTTCTCAATTAATATCAATACTTGAATTTCAAAATTAAGTTACTTTATTACCTTATTTATGTTAAACTTTTGGTTATCATCTACTAGATATTGATAAAAAAAAAAACTATAACATAATTGTGAAAAGGATGTAGCATTTTCATTTTAAATTTTGTTAAACAACAAAATAGTTTAAAAAAAAAAAAACTTAACTAAAGTTCGTACTCACTCCATTTCAATTTAAATGTTTGACTTAAGATGAAGTTTTTTTGTTAAAAAATTCTTTTAAAACTCGTGGTCTAAAACAAATCATAGATGTTCATATGACTATAAATCTTCTTACTATGAATAACATGTATATTTTAAAGTCAAAATGTTATTAAATATATTAATACATCATTCTTTTGAAATTGACTAGAGAGAAAAATATGTCACATAAATTAAAGTTAAAATTACATAAATTTTCATAGTTTTAAGAGTTAATTACATTATATCTCTACTTTTTTTTTCAAATTACACAAAAAAATAATAGAATTAAAAAATTTTAAATTTATTGGCAGACACGCGGATACATCGGTCATGATACATTGCTATTCACGAAACTTGCAGACACATAACTCACGGATGAATTCGAGAGGAGAGAATTATATTTTAGAGGGAATATGGATGTACGGAGAGGAGAGAAAAGTATCCAAGAAATGATAGAGATGTATTCAAGAGGGGATGAAGATGTATTCGAGAGAGGATAGTGATGTATCTCACAGAGGAGAGAGATATATCTGATAGAGAATTTTTGTCATTCTTTCAAATGCTAGAAATTATTAAATTATAATAAGATAATATGTGAATTTAGGTTAAAAAAAATTAAAATTATAATGATAACTAATTATATTGAGCCCGTGAACTGGCCTTGAATTATCTAGTATATATATACATGAACTCACGTGGCCACTTGGCTATATTTTTTTTTTCATTGTCCAATTGGAATTAGGGTAGGTATGACTTTGCACTCTCCTTAGCCAATTAGAATTCTAAGCATGCATGTTTCCTTCAAGTTTTGGTTTCTATAGTTTAGATAAAAGAAGGAATCATTATTCATGTAGGAGAGGATTTCATTCCTCTGTATTTGAGCATTATAAATAGATGCTTCCTCTCTCTTTATTTTTTTTTATCGTAAACAGTGCAGAACTTCTTTCTTCTTTTGTAGGTTCTCTGGGGTTTTGACGCGTGGGCATCCTTTTAGATCTTTTATGAGCCAACATTAAGGTTCGTGTTTTTTTTATTATTTCGTTATTTTTTTCCAGAGAAAATATAAATAATAATTAAATTTTGTGGAGGCTAACAATGAGGAATATTATCACAATACAAGAGTTTGATCTTGAGGTGTGAAAGGATGTGTTTAACGACTCCGTCTTGAAGAAAAATATTACCTTCAAGGTATTACAAGGTCTCAAATGCTTAACCAACTTGAAGCTTTACTAGAATACTGTGTAACGCTCCCACCTTAAAACTAACCTCAAGGTGTTATAAGGTAACGAATGCTTAACTAACTTGAAGTTTTACTAAAATAACGTGTAAAGCTCCCGCCTTGAAAATAAACTCAAGGTGTTACAAGGTTCCGAATGCTTAACCAACTTGAAGCTTTAATAGGATACCATGTAACGCTCCCGTCTTGAAAATAAACTCAAGGTGTTACAAAGTCCCAACTTGATTCTTTACTAGAATACCGTGTAACTCTCACGCGTTGAAAAAAACTCAAGGTGTTACAAGGTCTCAAATGTTTAACCAACTCGAAGCTTTACTAGAATACCATGCCACGCTCCCGCCTAAAAAAAATAATACTCTCAAAGTGTTGCAAGGTCCCGAATTCTTAAATTATTCGTCCCTTCTTACTACCCTATTTTTCGAGTTTTATCTTTTTTCGTGCATTATTATAAACAAACATTAACACTTTTTTTTTCTTTTTGCAGTTTGAACAATGGTTTTCTTCAAGGATTATGCTTGTCCGTCTTCTAAACTCGAATATCTCATCATTGGATCAGAGGGTAGTACGATGGAGACTAAGTTTTTGGTCCAGGAATCTTTTGTTGGTCGTTATGTTGATCCATAGCCTCAATTGAGAAACACACTTTATGTTAGGTTATTAGCATTTTAATAATAATATTTAACATATTAAATTGCTTTATTTTGGAGTTATAAGAATGAACTTTGGAATGGATGACTTCTACATCATCCATTAGCATTGGTTATCCATCAATGTATTTCATTCTTAATTCCTCCATTACTCTTTGTAACCTATGTAACCTATATAACTTCCATTGTAACCTATGTAACTCCCATTGTAACTTATGTAACCTATGTAACTCCCATTGTGACCTATGAAACTCCTAAGGCCATTATCTTCACTATTTACTACCTCCATTATCTTCCTATTCATTGCTAGGAAGACTTCTTGTAGTATAAATAGTGGTAGTCTTCATTTGGTTTTTGAGACACACAAAACATAAGAGAAAACAAAAAGTGAAAGAGTTAGTCTAAAAGAGAATTCTTATTAGTTGAAGGGAGGTGTTCTTTTTTGTGGAGCTTTGAACTCAACTCTTGTCCAGAGTTGTTGAGTTATACTTTGTGAAGGATGTTGTATCCTGGAGGGGACAAGTCAAAGAGGACTACTGCTGGACCGGTGAAAACATTTGCTGCAGTGGACTTGAATCTCCTTAAAGAGAGCGAGATATCCGCGCCTCAGCCTGAAGAGATTACTTTCTTCATTTTATTTTCAATTGTAATCTTGCAATTTTATTATCTTGAAAGTTTTTTCACTAACACTTTATATCAAAAGTTGGACATTCGAATACGATCATAAATCTAATAGAGCCTCCAAAGTGTGGTATCTTAAGAAACCAATTCCTCATCGTACAAACATTGCGACCACACTTTCAAATTTAGGTCTCCGCATGATTCAAGAAGAACTATGTTGGGAAGACAACATTGTGCTTGAAGGTGAATATCGCTACATTCTGGGGTACTGGGAATGGACAGAAGATGTCGTAAGCAAAAATTGGCAAACTCTAAACAATGCTTGTATTAGTGATGCTGTATTTGCTTCTCTTTTTACATATATGATTGTAACTCCAATATTATACAAGCCTTTTGTGAGGCTTAGTGCCCTCAAACAAATACATTACTTACATCTGCTGGGGAAACATTCATATCTCTTTGGGACTTGCATATTCTTGTTGTCTTGCCAATTAGCAGATTCCCTTACGAAGAAGTAATACCAAACTCCACGGATCTTACAAGATTTAATGACAAGAGGGAAAGATTTCTCCCTCAAACTTGTGAGTATATGTTTGCTACCTTTCATCATCTTAAAGAGGAAAAACATGGTAACATTGGTTTCTCTTTTAAGGAATGGATACAATTTTGGTGGAAGAAAGATCTAAAGTATGAGCCAGCTCCCCCAAGGAAAGAGAAGAAATCTCGACGTCTGTCGTCTACTAATAATCCTACATGAGAGATACCTATTGAGATAAACATATGGTCAAGTTCTCAAGAGATGGTATTTTCTATGCTTGGAGCGAAACATCAAAAATATGAGACTTATCTGACGACCTTTTATCATGTTGGTTATGTGCCTTTGTACTTCCGTCTAAAGAAGGGAATTTCACTCGACCTGAGACTTTTAAGATACCAAGCTTAATGGCGAGAGGTAGGAAGGTTAGCCTTGTGGTTCCCATTTTAGCGAGTATATATCATGGCTTGAATAAAATTTCAAATTATTCACAGTTGGACCATGCAAGAGTTTGTCCCATTCACTACGTTTATGGTTGGATTGCTTATTATCTCAAGACACACTATCCGCTTACTAGTGGACCTTCTCTACCACGAAAGGTGGTATATTTTGGAGAATGTGCTGCAAGTATTTTGACAAAGATGAGGCAAGAAAGAGTGTTTATCGGGTGGAAAACGTTGTATGGAATGCAACCATGCTTAGTACGCCTCACCCAACTTAATATATTGATGATGAAGAATCACCAGAGTTAGAGTAGGCTTATTTTATGAGCATTCGTTCTAATTATCTTCCATTGAGGAGAGGAGTTTCCTTTGTCTTTGAGCCATATAGTCCGCATCGATTTAGTCACCAATTTGGTTTCCATCAAGATAATCCTGGCTATTTAGAATAAGATATTCGTGTTGAATCACTTGATGAAGGCCTTAGATATTGGCGCATTTTCGTATCCCGTGTGACTGTGTCTAAAGCGACATTTCCTCCTGCAGTATCTTCCGTAAAGAAGATTTACGCCACCCAATATTCATCTTGGTGGGAGAGGTCCTAAGGAATGTTTCTTGAGGATAATTTGGATGTTATGGTTGAAAAAGATGGGTCAGAATTTGTTAACCTTCTAGAAGACAAAAGTCAAGATATCGAGAAGACACTTTCAAAAGTCAAGACACCAATTGCTCCCCAACATCAAAGTAAGAAGCTTAACTTCTTTAAGTCATATAAGAAAGAACTAGTTCCTACTCCTACTGATAAAGAGAAATGCCCCCGATTTCTCTTCTCTAGTAAACGGTCCCTTCAAGAAACGAGCAAAACTAGCAAGGATCGATGTTGGAAGAGGCAAAGAGTTGAATCATCTAGGGCTGAAATTGTAGAAGTCCGAAGTGTCGATAGTCCTTCTAGATCATTGATAATTCAGAGTAACAAGGTATATATTTTTATTTTTTTTATTTTTTTATTAAAAAGTTGAAATGACCTTGCTAACCTGCCCTTTTGACTTGTAGGTTAACGCTGCCGGACATCTACTAGGATCACCGCATGAAAGACCACAAGTTAGCAAAAAGTCTACCGCGATATCGAGACCTAAGGCACAATCAATTACAAATATATAGAAAGAGCAAAAGTCATCATGTACTTCTCGTAGGCAAACTTTAAAACAATTGACTCCTAATTCAAATGAGATTTCCTGAGTTCTCCCGAAGATTAATGGTGCTATGTCTGTCTTCGAAGGAAAAGGTGTTGTGTTCAATCACAAAAGGAAGTACATCTTGGGTCTTTGGGAAGAGATCTGAGGAAAACTTTCCAAAATTTCTCTAAACAATATTTCATCTTACAAAGATGATATTTATGAGATTTTCAAGGAGATGAGTGAAATAAATTTATTAGATCGTTCAACATTGAAGAGCTTGGTAGATTATCTTTTTGATCATGCTACTTCTTATGTTCAAGAACACTCTAATTTTATTTACAAGGCCATGAAGATAAGAAGATAGAGTTTCTTTCCAATGCCAAAGAGCGTCTCAAATTATTCAAAGTAGACGAGGGTGAGAAGGCCAAACATGTTTCTTCTAGCAAGAAATCGCTAAAGAAGGCTAAGCGGAAGCTAGCAACTTTACAAGGAGAGCGAGAGGGACTTGAAGTTGTTTTAGAAGCTGCTAAGAAGAACGTCGAGGAGATTGAAGCCAAGATTTTACCTACAGAAGATGATATATCCTCGTATGAGAATATGAGTTTATTAACGCCTGAAGATTCAATTCGTGTGGAACAGAAAAGAGAGTGCTTGGAGGATAGTCGTCAAGATATGACCAACTACAAGTTACGCTTAGATTAGCCTTTTTTTTTTATTGTCTTTCCCATTTTTTATTTCGCTTTTTAGACAATTTTATAGTAATGAAGTTCTTTCCTTTTCTTTTTTTTGTCATGCATTAGTTATTGCATTTTTCAATTTGAATTTTGTCTTTAATTCTTGATTTCATGTGTTTAGTAATTCAAAGTCATTTCATATTTTCCACGCCAATAAGAATGAATATAGTGCAAGTTCCACATTTTTTCTTAAGTGTGCACATTCAAACCTAACCTATGAATTTTGTGGAATTTGATGCTTCAACTCGTAACAAGTTTTAGGACCTTAACTTGTAAATTCAAAGAATCTAAAGACATTGAATTGCAACTTTGTTGATGCAAACTTGTAGTACTTATCTCATTATTTTATAGAATTTGAAGCTTCAACTTGTATACTTAGAGGATTTGGATACTTCAAATAATAAACTCGAAGAATCTAAAAACATCAATTTGCATACTTGATCTAATTTAAAGACTTCAACTGTACAAATAAGAGACTCATATTTTATAAGGATTTGCCCCCTTCATTGACCCATCAATACTTCGTACAAGTCTAAAGTTTGATGAAACAAAAGATAAAATAAAATACATATCGCTTTGACTTTCATGTGACAAATCAAGTGGGAACTTTTTTTTTTGACATTCATGCAACTGAACTTAGAATATTGTTCTAAGCGCCTACGTACCTCAATAAAGAGGATCAAGTCACAACGTAGTTCTGGGGGAATGAGTGTTTTCTTTTTAATTATAAGTATTATGATTTTTTGGTACCGTACACATTTTATACTCTTGTAGGCTAGGAGTGACATGCAGTTTAGGCTCGTACCTTAGGGAGCATCATCTTACTTCAAGGGTAGTACCTCTTAAAAAATTTGGCGTTAATAGGACCAATCCTTAAGCCATCAACATCAACAATCTTGTAAGCACCATTTGAATATGCTTCTTGTACGACATATGGTCCATCCCACTTTGAGGTAAACTCCCCACCAGACTTGTGCAAAGTAATGATCTTATTGCGAGAACTTGGTCTCCAACTTGGAAACACCTCAAGCGAACCTTCTTATTGAAAGCACGAGATAGACGAGCTTTATAACTTTCAAGGTTTTGTTGGGCTTCTAGCCTCTTTTCATCAAGTGCTTCTAACTCAACAAGACGCAGTCTAGCATTTTTTTCCTCAGTGAGACATTCTTGAATAGCAAGTCGTAAGTAAGGTATTTGACGCTCAAATGGCAGGACTGCTTCAACTCCAAACACAAGTGAATATGGTGTTGCTTGAGTTGGAGTGTGATATGTTGTTCTATATGCCCATAAAGCTTCTTCCATTCTTTCATGCCAATCCCGTTTGGATTTTGAGATAACTTTCTTGAGCAGGTTGCATAGAGTCTTATTGAATGCTTTAGAAAGACTATTGGCAGTAGCATGATACATAGAAGATTCACGTTGCTTGAAGTAAAAAAGATCACAAATCTTATTCATTAACTTATTATCGAATTGCTTACCATTGTCTGTTACTATATAGCGAGGGATGCCAAAGCGATTAATAATATTTACTCGAATAAAATTTTCAATGTTCTCTTTCTTCACCTCTTAAAGAGCGACCGCTTCAGCCCATTTTGAAAAATAATCAGTTGCAGCCAAGATGTACAAGTGTCCACCAGAAGACTTTGGTAGTGGTCCCACAATATCCAATCCCTAGACATCAAGTGGCCAAGATGCGATAGTTGGGTGTAATACTTTGGGCGGCTGATGTATGAAATTAGCATGAAATTGACAAGCATCACATCTCCAATCATAATCTAAGAAATCCTTCACCATGGTTGGCCAATAATATCCCATTCTCTTTATGTGAAAGTGGAGTTTTGGTCCAGATTGATGTGATCCACACACTCCTGAGTGTGCTTCTTGCAGAGCTTTAATTGCTTCTTCCTTTCCCAAACATCTAATGGCACACCCTCAAATGATCTTCTATATAATGTGTCCTTGTAGTAAAGGAAACGAGGTGCACGACGACGAATGTCAGTCTTTCTCTTTGAATTTTCTGGAAGTATACCAAAACAAAGGTAGTCAATAATGGGTTGTCTTCAATCTTCCTCAGCGGCTTCAGAAACGGCAACAACATGATCAAATAGATTCTTCCTTATTTGGTGGTGCTACTATCCATTTTTGTCAAATAGTAACTTGTGTTTGATCAGGAAGGGTTATAGTTGAAGCTAGGGCAGCCAATGCATCACCTCTTTTATTTTTCATTCTACGTTCATGTTGAAGGGTTACATCTCCAAGCCATCCTATCAACTTTTGAGAGTAATCATGATAAGGACGTAATTCAGGTTTCTTCACCTCATAACTTCCCAATAGTTAGTTGATCACCAACTGAGAGTCACCAAAGACATGTAAGTGTAATTGCTTCATGTCGACAGCCCTCTCAAGTCCAAGTATCAACGCTTGGTATTCAACGACATTATTGGAGCAACATTACCTCAAAGTAAAAGAGAATGGTAGAATCTCTTCTTGCGAAGTGATGAACACTACGCCATCGGCAGCTCCGCCACGATGTGAAGCCCCCATCAAAGTACATTCTCCAAGGAGGTTGAATTTCGATGGGCAAAAAATCTTCATTAGGAAGCTCATCAATTAAGTCCCAATCATCATATATCAGATGGTCAGCTATGAAATCCGCCAATACATGTCCATTCACGGATTTTTGAGGGATATACACAATCTCAAATTGTTGGAATTGGAAGTACCATCTTGCTAGTCGATCACTAAGGACAGGTTTTGACATAACAAACTTGATGGGATTTGCTCTAGATATAAGGCGGACAACATGATCTTGAAAATAATGCTTCATCTTTTCAATTGAGAATACAAGAGACAAGCATAACTTTCCAATTGGCGAATAATTCAAATCATTCGGCGTCATCGTTCTACTTAAGTAATAAAGAGCATTTTCTTTGTCTTCACTTTTCTCTTGAGATAAACAGGGCTCCTACAGACCTTTCTTGTGCTGCAATGTAGAGTATCAATGGTTTTTCCAGGTATAGGGACTACCAAAACCGAAGGTTTTGCCAGATACAATTTGATACTTGTAAAGGCATTGCTACATGTTTGGTCCCAATTAAATGGAGCACCTTTATTCATGAGGTGAATGAAAGGTTGACATCTCCCCTCTAGATTTAAGATGAATCTCCTCAAGTAGGCTAACTTTCCTTAAAGACTTTTTAACTCATGAATATTTCGAGGCTCGGGCATCCTTGATCAATTTTAATTTCTCGATGTCTCACAATAAAGCCAAAGAACTTGTCGGAAGTAACTCAAAAGGCACATTTTAGTGGATTCATCCTCAATTGACATTTTCGGAGCAACTCGAATCCATTCTTAAGTCTTTCAAATGATCACCCCTCTTTCTCGACCTCACCACCAAGTCATCAACATAGCATTCAACATTTTTATGGAGTAAGTCATCAAAGATATTTTGCATATCCCTTTGATACGTGGCACCAACATTCTTCAAACCAACTAGCATCACTTTGTAGTAATAAATACCTTTCGATGTGCGAAATACGGTGAGTTCTTCATCCTTTGGTTCCATGTGAATTTGTTATAACCGGAAGAACCATCCATGGACGACATCTCCTCATAACTAGTGGTGGCATCAATCATCTCTGGAATTGGAAGCAGAAACTCATCTTTAGGGCATGCATTATTGAGATCTCTAAAGTAAACATAAACTCGAATTTGACCATTCTTCTTTCTCACAAGAACAATACTTGAAATCCACGTAGGATATTTGACCTCACGAATAAAGCCCACCTCAACGAGTTTGTTAACTTCGTTTTCTATCAACGGAACCAAGTCTTGCCTGAAACGTCTTTGAGCTTGCTTAACGGGACGAGCACCATTTTTGACTGCCAACTGATGGACTACTACTTTAGGATTCAAAAGATCTATTGTGATCTTTACTCCTTCTTCATGCTTCGGTCGAGCATATATATGAAAACACGAGACAATATCTTCTAACTCTTCATCAATCCTCATTTGAGGCAAAGAATCGTACTCATTTTGGATTGTCACATGATTTGAGGAACCTACACTTTCTTCATCTTCCTCGCGCTATTTCAGTGTGAGCCTTTGCCTTGAGTTCCTCTTTACAGGAAACCACAAGTTCCACTCATCGCCTAATCCTAGGAAAAAATCAAACTTCTGAAATCCTTTCGAATCAAATGTGAGGTAGGCGTTGTGACTTTTAAATAACTTCTCAGGTTTTTGTTATTCTTCTTCAAATGATCTAACCTCTCAAACACAGAAGTTCTTGCAGTCTCTTCCCCAAGTCAATCAAAGATGGAAGGCCAATTTGGAGAAGTAACGTCATCTTCAAAAGTTATGTGATTATTGCTGGCCATTCTTACGGAAATGCGAATTGGCAACTGTTGGCTATAATCTAGGCATTCACGTGCTCGCCTAGTTTTATCTTCTGATGGAAGTTTCCCTAGAGCCGATGGCTCAATGGGGTTGTATCCCGCCTTCACAAACAACTTGTAAGCATTGAGATCAAAACCTTCTCTTGTCCATTTTGTAGGGAGAGCCATATCTCGCACTTAATCATGAGCGGCTGACTTTTCTGGCAACTTTGAAGACAAGTTTATTTCATCAATTCGTATGATAGGAAGAGTTAACCCTCTCAATGCATTTTCTTGAAGGTTAGATGGTTGATCTTATTCTTTCTTCGCTTTTGGAACATAGCAAAGCCTAGAAGTCACCTTCTTCTTTGAAGACATGATCTTCCCTTCATTAAGAATGGGACAAGATTCTTTAGTGTCAATTATCACCTTTTCGACAGCCTCTTCAATTCTTTTTCTTATGATCTTATTATTTTTGATTGATTTGACGTCATTGGATTTGGCCCCTTTAACAACATAACCTTTCAAATAGAGTTTTGCATCGGCAAAGTGTGTCTCAACTTTGGTGAAAGGATGATCATATGTAACTATCTTCCTTTCAATTCAACCTTCAAGATATTTCAAACATTGATAGTTCGAAGATGAGACAATTATATTCTCATGTACCCAACGCTTGCCCTGTAATACATTGTATGATGCCTTTGCGTCGATCACATGCATCCATGCGCTTGATCGCAAATCTTCCATGTGGATCTCTAATTTAATAGAGCCTATGGACCTCTGACCCCCTTGATTAAATATTTGTATCAACAGACGACTTTCACTAAGTTCCCCAGTTGTGATGCCATGTTCCTTCAATGTGTGGATAAGCAAAATGTTAAATTCTGATCCTTCATCTATTAAGATTCTATTTATGTTTTTATTTAGCACATGACCCACCATCTACAAAGGACGATTCTGTAGTGTTTTACCAAACAGAAGATCATTATTTGTAAATGTGATTTTAGTATCACAGGTATGTGCTTCTTGGGAAGAAGGTTCAATAGATTTTTCCGAAGATGAAAGAGACATCATTGCTCAGATTTCCCTTGTTGCTTTTTCTTCGTCACTAGGAGACACTTTTGGTAAGAATTCACTCGTTGTTCTTTCTTTTCCAGAAGGAGCACCTTCATTGTTTATGCTTTATCCGCATTGAAACATGATGCCTCGAATTGTCTTGAGTAGACTTTATGTCGAACGAGCTTAGTAAGAATTGAGTAACAGGACGTCGAGGATTTTGGTAGTGATGCACTTCTACCTTTACCCTTTTTGGGAGCTTGTTTGATTTTTGCTTCTCCGATTTATTCACACATTTTTCCTCTAATAGGTTGTTCAGATGATTTTTTTCGTAAGATTTACTTGTTGCATCTTCGCCTTGTTACAAAAATCCAACCCTCATCACCATCTATGTCAACTTCCTAGTCTGTTGACTCTTCTTCATGCTTTTCAGAGATATATATTTTGACCGGATCAAGTGAGCCAAACGTGATAGAGATCTGGTTAGAACTAGCCTTCTCATCATCAAGGATAATCTTATTTTCATTAACCAATCGCATCACTCTATCCTTGAAGATAAAACATTTTTCAAGAGGATGACTCACTAGTCTATCATACTTGCAATAATTTGGGTCATCAACTTTTCATCCTCATCGGGTCGCTTCATCTCTGGCAAGTCATGAGCTTCAACTCGACCAATTCATCAAAAATTTTCAGAAATGTCAAAATCCAAGAAGGGATACTTTTTTCATTGCATCTCCCTCAGTGTCGACTTTTGATTTGAACGTGCTTGCATGTCGTTATCACATTTTGTTTTACACCCTTATTCGTGGTGAACTTTGCGGGTGACACATTTACACTCATGGATTCTTTGTTGTCATTTCTGGGTAGAAACTTGCTCCATCTCTTGGGTTCCTGCTTGTCCCTTCCTTTGCGAGGATCATGGAAAATAGTCATATCTTTTCCGGCAGAGGACATGCTCAATTCCATATCATGAGCGCGAGTATCTAAATCTTCGAAGGATTTTGTTTTTATTCATTGCAAGATGTAGAGAAGCTCGCAATGGATTCCTTGAATACACATTTCGATTGCAGAAGCTTTAATAAGCCTATCCTTGCATTTCAGGCTCGCGTTCCTCCATCAATTTATTAAATCTATAACCGGTTAATCCTTCCTTTGGCGAGTATTCGTGAGTTCTACCATGCTCATCGTACGCCTTGTGCTATAGAAGCGATTGAGAAACTCGTGTTCTAGTTGCTCCCAACTATCAATAGAGTTATGTTCGAGATCCGTGTAACAATAAAAGGCATTTCCTTTTAGAGAGAGGACAAACTATTTGACAAGATATTCTCCATAGGTTCCAGCATTATTACATGTCTCCACGAAGTGCGCAACATGTTGTTTTGGATTTTCTTTTCTGTTAAATTGTTGAAATTTGGGAGGTTGATAACCAACAGCATTTTAAAGTTATCAATCCTAGCAGTGTATGGCTTAGAATATATATGAGAAGACTTGGTGGAGACTTCATACTTATCTTTGATAGTACCTTCAATAAACTCCTTCAAGCGATCGAGTGGGATCATTCCTTCATAAGAAACTGGCATCTATTTAACAAACAGAGCTTTCTTAGCAAGATCTTCAATTTCTTGAACTTCAATACCCTTTCCAGTTGCATGGCTCGCATACCATCTAAAATTCCTTCCATCTTATCCATCAATTTATCAATTCGAGATTCTTGGTGGTGTACATGCTTTGTATCCTTCAACCAACTTTGTCAGATTTGCGACTTGTTCCTTAGGAGAGGAAGAAGCAGTCACCATCGTTTGCATGATCATCGGAGATGCAGGAAAGTAGGATGGATTATCGCGTAAGTTAATTTTCAGTGGACACACGTTACACGATATATGTGAAGATGATTCATAATTTGAATCACAGTTATCCCTTGTGGTAGAGTTCTTGGAACCAGATTGCTCAAGTAGAGCCAATGTCTTCTTGATTTTTTCAACAACACTACTTCCTCCTTCTAGAGAATTTGTGGAGGAACTTTCTCCTTTTGGAGTCGAAAACCCAAAAATAGGAGTTACTGTGGACGACACTTGAAGTGTTTGTTGTCCTAGTGTGGCAACCTTTCTTCTCGTAACAGCCCTGAAACTTCCAAAAGTAACACCAAAGATGCCTTCAACTTAAGTAGAGAACTTGGAGCTAGTGACCTTAGAGGCAGTTGATCGAGAGTTGTTGTTCATGGAAGTCATCTCAATATTATTTGACACTTGAAAAGTTGAAATGAGAGGTAGAGATTTCATACTGGGCGTACCAAAATTTGTAGACAGTAAAACTTGCGTCGAGAAAACAATAATCAAGAACGAAAAATTATAGCAACATTCGATTTATTATTTCAAATGCGAGTGTTACAATCTCTATGATTCCTCTGAATTCACCTTTTTAAATATAAATTCAAGGGCTTTAAAGCTTGTTCTTGAATCTCTGATCAACTTGAACTTGAACTTTATCTTGATCTTGACTTTTATTTGAATTTAAGGGCTTCGAGATTGTTCTTGAATTCGATGGTCTTGATATCGATCGTTCTTGAACTTGAATGCTTGAATTCATAAACTTATAGCTTTGTGGAGAATTAAATGGCATTTGTACCACAGATTTTCTCTAGCTTCTTGTTGAGAATTTTCTGTCTTTTCAGAATTATGAGGACCCTATTTATTATTTTAGAATAGAGGAGTTGAGATTGGAATAGTATTCCCTTCGGCCAATCAAATTTAAGTGACATGGCATACGGGCTTTATGGAGCGGGCTTGTCATCTTTCACACATGTCATGATTCTATTGGTTTCTTATTTGACTTGGCATGCCACATCGTTTGCAAACTTGGCGCCAAGATGGGCCTCTAGAATGAGATGAAATAGGACTCATCTATTGTAGCCCAAATCAACTAATTTTGGGCTTTAATTAAGTCCATATTTATTGTACTCAAATATTTAACTCAATTATATTAATCCATAATATTTATTTAGATTAATATATTTATGAATTTAATATAATTCAAATTATTTTATAAATTTATATTTAGTAAATTTTAAGTGAATACAATATGAAAAACACGGGAAAGGTTGCATGGTCCATATTAAACAATGTAGGAACAAGTATGCATAATTAGCACATGAAATGTACTAAGTATGATGGATATGCATAAAAACATAAAACAAAATCATAAAAGGACCAAAGGGGAAAACATGATATGCATGACCAAGCTAAACTGCAGTATAGTAAACCCGTTAAAGAAGAATCATAATTCATGAACATGATCAGTGCATCTTCAAATCATAATAAAAGCTTTATAACACCTTTAAAGTCACTTTAATTCATTTTGTAGGATATTTAATATTAGCCAACATAGACCATGCATATGAGCTAGAACGTGAAATCTTGCGTCTTGCTCGCACACCGAAAAAATGATGTTTCTTACCAACGCAAAGACCTTAAACACTAGCCTCTGCGGATCCTCTGGCTATGTCGCGACAATCCTACCGGGACACTTTGTTAGGGACAAAAAGATTGCTACCAAAGATCCGACCCTACTAACGGGAGAACCTCCATCTCAATGTACTGTCGGTGTTAATTTACATCCCAATGCAATTAGTCATAAACATAATCATCATACACAGAAAAATAAAATCAAGTGACTCATCAGAGTTTCAATAATCATAGAGTACTAAAGTATGTGTGAGAAAATCATTCACTAATCGTAATTTCTTAGTATGAGAAAAACTTTTAAAATTTCATTAATGCTCATCTCAAAGTAACCACTAGATCATTAACACTTCTTCATAAATTCATGTCTTTAAGAGTTCATAATCAAAATAACATAAATTTTATGGGTTTATTGAAATCAATGGGAAAGCATGTAATGAGTCAAATAAATCATGATAAGATCAAATTCATACAACTGAGTCAACAAAATTATAACTCGTGATGAATTGAATGGAAAATCTAATCAAATTAATTAAATTGAACATGATGAATTGAGAAATCTTTGGATATCAATGCGTTAATGGAACCTATTGATGAAACCCTACATTCCTTGATGATTATAGCCCAAAAGCAATGGGGGAATAGGAGATTTGAAGCTTGGAACCCTAGTCTTCTTCTTGGACTTGAGAGAGAATTGGAGAAGATAAGTGTAGATGAAATTTGAGAATTTGAGTGAATGATGAGTTGGCGTAATTTAAGGAGTAGAAGGGTAGTTATATGACTTGAAATTAGGGTCACAACGGCATATTATAGGTATTAGATGAATAGAAAAATATACAAATAGCCTTATGAAATAACTATCAGAAGATTATACGGTTTAGACAAAATTCTGATGGACTGGTCTACCATAGGCTGAATTATTGAGGCCTAAATTTTGTCAACTTCCTACGACTCTGATCCCTACTAAAGAACGCCAAACCTTTTTCGATCAGCAAACCCAATGTGAAGACCTCTTTTTAGCCTAAAAATTATACTAAGTCAGAAACCTTTCTGTGGTATCCATTTACGACTCATCAAAGCTCATTTTGTTCATTCGTAGGTTAAACTTTAGAAACTTTTATTCCAAAAACCTATCTCAAAGTCTATTACTCCCATCCATACAATTCTAATGGTTTGTAGAGAGGACTCGTAAAAAATTGCCTTAGTGCCAAAATCCAGAACTTTCCCTTCCCCACTTTGGCTTTCAAATTTCTGATTGTTACAACCACTAACAACTCTGCTAAAAGCCATTGTACAGAACATGCAACTAACCTAGAAAAAGGACAAGGACTGCGATGACAATCTCCATTAATCTAAAAAATGGAGCGCTCACTCTTGAACTGGAATCTTCGGCTACGCTAGAAGTGAGATCTCGAAGGAACCTTTGGAACACGACATATACTCAACAAATGACGAGTAAATAATAGTGAACTAAGCTTCGTTAATATTTTGTTGTGTCATTTTGACATTTTTTGCCAACATAGCATAGTGAGTGTTTAATCAATTTTTGTTCTATTTTTATTTTTTCTTCCCCATTTTTAAGCCACCATTTCCCAAAACATAAACAACTCCTGTGAAAGAAATCAATTTGATAATGCCACCGTAAAAATAGAATTTCAACATCAAGAACTAACCCTTCCATGGTGAATCAAAAAAAGGAACTAACATTTCATTTCCTAGCGCTTTTTCCTCTTCGATATCAAATCTTCGGGAAGACAATGGGTGGGGTAGGGGAGGGGTGGAGAGGACAATGTTGGTGAGGAAGGGCTGGGAGTAAGGCGGGTTGGCGTACAAAAGACGCTGGGTTGGGTGGGGTGGGGGAGGCGTTGGGACTGGGTGGGTGTGGAGGATCTGTGTGGGGTTGACTAAATTTAATTTTTGGGGAAAAAATTCAAATGTCATTACAACAATAACTAAAGTTAACGCAGATGCTGAACACTTATTTATGCCAATATTCATGACATATATATATATATATATATATATATATATGGTACCTGAACCAACCATGCATTTAAAGCATACAAGTTCACATCATCAAGACAATCACGTTTAAATAAAAATCAACTATCATTAAACTTAAGAAAATACATGAATCTAAATTTATTTTAACTCTAATTAATCTTAACCTAATTCAACAGAAGAGACGAACTACAAGCTATTTTTCCAAAGCATTGCACTTTCTTGAAGTTTCGGTTTGCTCGTGATTTAAATACAAAAATATCACATATTAAATCATTTATTCATTAATCATATACCTCAAAGGACTAAATCGTATCATTTACAATCTCATGATTATATGATTTTCACAATGTAGTCCACATTAGAATTGACTATTGAATTAACGGTTAGATTTTAAATTTTGTGACTTATTTAAAAGGTAATGATGAGAACGATATAAATCTAGATGTTGCTAAGATAATCTTTAGCTCAAATCATATATCATGTCAACATGCAAAAGTAATGAATATAATAGAAATAACATTCTAATATCAAACATTTATATAATTCTATATTATTATAATGAAAAGATTTAATATACAATATACAAAATGTTTAATGTATTAAAAGTTTAATAAGACCATATTATACTATATACTAAAAGTGGATAAGTGTTAAATTTCTATTGATTAAAGTTTAATATCTTATCCAGTAATCTTCCTCGGATAAAAGCAAGTTCACATGTTTTGTGTCTCTTTTTACATGAAAAGTTCAGACAGTGTTTTAAAAAAATTGGACGTTTTATCTTCCGGCAAATCAAAAAATTCAACTAAAAAATATTTTATTTGTGGCGATTAATATTAATTTCATAAATAATTTTGTTTTTTGATATTTTATTCTGATTCCCATAATATAAAAATTTGTGTGATAATTTTATTAATGAGGTTAGAAATGACCACATTTTAATATTGTTTGTCAAGATTATTGATTTCCAAAAATTTATTAAATTCGTTAAATATTTATTTTTACTATTTTTTAAATAATATAATATAATACTTTGTATTATTTAGTGATTTTGAATGTTGAAACATAGCAACTTATCCTAGTTTGTGACGAGTAGAACTCTTGAAAAAATAATCTTAGTGTGAACCGATAGTTTTTGAATGTCTAGACCTCAAAGGACTAAATCGTATCATTTACAATCTCATGATATATGATTTTAACAACGTAATCCATGTTAGAATTTACTAATGAATTAACCCTAAGATTTTAAATCTTATGACTTAAAATTCAAATATGATGATGAGAACTATATAAATCTAAATGTTGGTAAGATAATTCTTAGCTCAAATCATATATCATGTCAACATGCAAAAGTAATGAACATAATAGAAATAACATTCTAATATCAAACATGTATATAATTATATATTATTCTAATTGGAAAGATTTAATATGCAATGTTGGATTATCATTATGCCTCTATATTAAATTAAAATGATACAAAATGTTTAATGGTTTAAAAATTCAATAATAAGACCATATTATACTATATACTAAAAGTGGATAGGTGTTAAATTCCTATTGATTGAAGTTAAATATTTTATCCAGTAATCTTCCTCGGATAAAAGCAAGTTCACATGTTTTGTATCTCTTTTTACATGAAAAGTTCGCATAGTATTTTATAATAAAAGCAAGTTCACATGTCTCTCTCTCTCTCTCTCTCTCTATATATATATATATATATATATAAATATATATATATAT
>NC_028646.1:54082908-54146789 GCF_001406875.1 Solanum pennellii | reverse complement strand
TTTCCTTCTCCATTTTAACTTAGCTTGTAATTTTTTATCCTCTATTTATTTTATCTATTAAGTACTTTTTGAATCATTTTTTACTTTATAGGTGCAATTTCACTTCAATATTTTAATTGATGTAGTAATACTTTAATTTGTATTATTTAGTGATTTTGAATGTCTCATAACACAAAATTATATCACTTCTAACATTTTAATTAATATGGTAATACATTACTTTGTATTATTTAGTGATTTTTGTTATCTCATAAATGTTTACTAAAATCGCTGTAAATATGCTCGTAGTAAGGGTAATTATAATGTTTTAAAAATCGTCGTAATTTAATTTGTGGGATTCCTATATCGTCATAAATGACAAAATAAAACTCGTAAATTGAGCATTTTTTTTAGTGATTAACCCAAAACTTATTCTAAACCCTATATATCATACTATACATAATAAACATATATTTGTATCAACGTTTGAAGTCCTTCCTTACAAATTGTAGAAGTGCACATCAGTCAAACTTTTTTTTCATGTGTGACAAACCATCATACTTCGAAAACATTCCCTCAGAATATCATTTAATTATATTTGGTATATATATTATCATTCCCTCAGAAAATCATAATTACTCCACAATAGTTAAATTTGGTAAGTATAATTCTTTTTGCTAATATTTAGGACTATTATATGGTGTCAAGTTGCTCCTATCTATATTTTTTTTAAAAAAAATCTTTCTTTGTACATCGACAAAAATAATTTATTGCCGTAAAGTTTGTAAGCTCAATTATTTAACGTTATTTATTATCTAGAAACAATGAAAGTAAACTATATGAACCCCTATGCAAAAAAGATAGTACATCATATCAATATTATTAATAACAAATGGTGATATTTTTTTGTTTAATTTTTGGCATAAAATCTCCAATGCTTTAACGCAAATCATTATACAAATTATCTAATACTTCACCACATTGAAAAATTGAGAGCAATGAAGGTCTTTGCTATTATAAAGATAATATTAAAAGTACTAGATCTTTCCTAGTTTTTCCTTTTCTTTTTTGTAGTTTTTAAAAAAATATTGGTATTATTCACAATGGATGGGTTTAGAGTAATTTTTTCTACACTTTACATCAAAATCTTGAGACATCGATAAAACATGTTTAGGATAAAATTTATGTGAATACATTGAGACTGAGTTTTAATATAATTTCTTCGGAATGTGTTCTTTCTATCATAAATTGTAACTCATACATACACACTCATATATAGGAGAACCGCAAGGCGCCTTCACCTTTGTTCGAACAAGCTCCGTTGATGGCTTGGGTCTAGAGAAATAATGGAGACAAAATGAGTAAACCTAAAATATATACAACGGAAATTGTTAGTCATAGAAAATAACCACATAGCAATAAAATAATTTTCATCCCACAAGACATGATAATGAGATGGGTGGTTGTTGGCGAACAACCTTGTGTGCTGACGAATCTGGACTATCACAAATGTGATCGAAGGCTGATTTTTGTGGACCAGTCCCAATTACCTTTGTGATAGTCCAGAAGCATCATCACAACAGGTTGTAGATCGAAATATATAGCACACTGTAGTTGATGTAAAATCATTCATAAAATGCTAGAAAAACATCAAACGAATAGTCAAATCAATTTTTCGATCTAAAAAAATACTAAAAAGAGAAAAATATTCAAAATTGATGTATTGCTTCTATCTGTATAATAACAAAGGCCTCCATTTTCCCATTATTTTCAATGTGAGTGACATGATTATCATTCAGTGAAGTATTTATTCAGATAGATGATGAATTGTGTGAAAGCATGGAAGTTTTAATTTATAGAAAAAAGAAGAAGAAAATAGCAAGTTTAGTCATTAATATTATTAATATGACATAATGTCATATCTTTGACAAGGATTCTTATAGTTGAATTTATTCATTGCAAGGATATTTGCAGTCTACTTATATTTATTTCTAGAACACTTCATTTATTTCTAGACTATTTCATTTAATTCAACTCAATTTATGAGGATGAATTTCAAATATAACTTTTTAAAAAAATTATAATTAGAGGTAAATATTTAAAATTTAAAATTTTAAATGATATGTTTTATTCAATATTAAGCTTTCTATTGGATAAACTACTTTCTTCAAATTCTTGTTGATGTAGATCAGAGTATTGTTGCTTTTATCATGACCCAATTGGTGTTGATTGACACCTACACTAAACATATAATGGGAGATCTATCAAAAAATAAGAGACTAGGTCACTATAAGATAATCTAAAAGATAACTAATAATTGAATCAAACAGAGTTTTATAAATAAAATTAAGGTCAAATACAAAACTAAATCAACTTTTTTCATGACCGAAAGAATACACTAGATATGACTTGGCATATATGACTCCAAAAGGCCCCTACTAAAGCCCCTTCACATGCATATAAATAGTGGAAGTCTACTCACAATTTTGACAAGTCAATCTAATACATCAAAGAAGCAGTCGGGATGTAACTCATACACCATGTAAAATGTCCAAAAAATAAAGACATATGAATAACATAGTAAGGATTACATGGTCCTCGGAATATGAGGATTCACCACGTCTTCAACATTGAACAATCAACTAGCTACGAGTGTGAGGAAAGGAAGTATCACGTCCTACATTATTAAACAATGTAAAAATATGTATGCACAATTAATACATCAAATGTACTAAGTATGAGGGCAGCACGCTCCGAGCCTACACTCTAAGCATGACTGACATTCGAGAACCATTGTTGGCTCAATCGAACCCTTCGCATGGCTTACTTACTCAGTAAACTGAACTTATCAAAGATAATTCATATAAGACATAAAATGCTATAAAGAAAATGTCAACTAGCCAATAAGACAAATAAAGTCTCAACATAAGATAATGAAAATGAAAAGACTAAAGAACTAACATATGACTGTCTATGAAGTCTCTAAACAACTGAGATGGATGTCAGGACAAGACCCAAATATCCTAATGAAATAAAAGTACTATAAATAATAAAAGGGGTCATGTGGAAGCAAGGAGGTGTTAGGTTTAGTAAAATGGGAATGGGAAAAGGGAAGAGAAAAATGGAAAAGTGAGGGAACCAATTTTGGAAGGAAAATTAAAAATTATTTGCAAAGTGCAAATGAAAAGTCATTTATCGCATATTGGTAGAAGAAATGAATTTATTGTCCTTATATTAGGAAACACTTCTTATATTTCTTTAAGGGTTAAGAAGAAGATGCCCCCTCGCGCTGTCATCGTTGCTCGCTCGGCCTCAGCTTCCGTTTCGGTCGATTTGGATTTGGCAAATGATGTCATTGATTGATAATTTATTTGGACGAACTTTATTTAATCAATTCTGTTTATCAATTTCTTTTCTCTTATAAATTAATTAGAATGTTAGTTAAATAACAGAATCAATTTTAGCTCAATGGAATCTATTTAAAATTTATGTGCAACGGTAATAACAAACTGATTTTTGAAAAGTCATTTTTTTTTCAAAAAACACATCTTTCTGAATAGTTTTTATATTTCTCAAAAGACATAACTTTCTGGAAAAAATGGGTCTGAACAGATTTTCTAAATGTACATGTTTCTTGCTGAAAATGGCTATAAAAGAAAGTAACTCTTCGTTTTTCAAACACTGAAATTTTTTTCCTTCTCTTTGCGTACATTTTCTCTCATAAACAAAAAGTGTTGATCGAGTCTGTGTGTGGCTTGTTACTATTCTTACGTTCGTTGAAGTTATTGAAGTTTGAGGTATCACTACATCTTTAAAAGGTTAATCTGTTTTATCATTGGAGAAATTAATCTGCAACCTCGGGTACAATGAGGGGATTAAATTTCTTAAGGAGACACAGTAGTTTCTGTGGACTCGGATTAAAAGTTTTTCTATCTATTTCATGTTGTTTCTGTTTCTGTTTTTTTTTTACTTACCTTAAAAATGGTATAACAATCTTAAGAAATTTAATAAGTTTCTATATTTGAGGTTTCTGGAGATTAAAACCTTTATGGTTTTCTACTCTGTTAGAATTTTAAAAATTAATTCGATTAACTATTAAAAGAACATAAAAACTTTATCTTTAAATCAAAAACAGACTAAGTAAGAATTTATTATTTACCGTTATTATTTCACTACTAAAATTGTCTGCCATTTGTGACAGAAAAATGACTAATTCAAGTCAAGTTAATGCTTAAACAATGAGTGTTGCAACAACATTGGTTGCACACACCTTTCAACTGTTGTCCTAACACCGACTGAGAAACCTGCAAAGTTTTCTGGAATCAACATCAAGAGATGGCAGTAGAAGATGTTCTTCTATCTCACTACGTTGAGTCTGCAGAGGTACATTAATGAGAATGTTCCTGTTTTGTCAGATAAAACTCCGCCTGAAGAACGATTCTTGGTAACAGACGCATGGACATATTCAAATTTTTGGTGTAAAAATTATATTTTGAGTGGCCTGCAAGATGATTTGTACAATGTGTACAGTAATTTAAAAACTTCAAACGAACTCTGGGATGCTTTAGAAAAGAAGTACAAAAACAGAGGATGCCAGAATGAAGAAGTTCATTGTGACAAAGTTTCTAGACTATAAGATGATAGAGAGTAAGACCGTCGTCACCCAAGTTCAAGAACTACAGGTCATAATCCATGATCTCCTTGCTGATGGTATAAATTTTTTAATGCCTATGTTGAAAATGTAAAGTTTACTTTAATACTGAAATACTATTTAATGTAGGATTGATTGTGAATGATGTTTTTCAAGTGGCTACCATTATTGAGAAATTACCTCCATTGTGGAAGGACTTCAAAAACTACTTGAAACATAAACGCAAGGAGATGACTGTTGAAGATCTCATAGTAAGGTTGAGAATCGAAGAGGATAACAAAACTGAGAAAAGAGGGCACGTGGTAATTCGTCAATATCTGGAGTAAATATTGATGAAGAAGATCCCACAAAATTAAAGAAAAGAAAGAAAGCATCTGGTCCAAAAAGCAACCCCCTTAAGAAGAAATTCAATGGAAGTTGCTTCAATTGTGGAAAATGTGGTCATAAGGCTACTGAATTTCGGGTCCCAAGAAGGACAAGAAGAAGAAGGATCAAGCAAATTTGTCTGAATCTAAAGAAAAAATGGACGATCTCTGTGCAATGCTTTCAGAATGTAACTTGGTTGGAAATCCAAGAGAATGGTGGATAGATTCTTGTGCCTTATGTCATGTTTGTGCCAACAAAGAATTATTTTCATCATATACTCCAGCACCTACAGATGAGAAGTTGTTTATGGAAAACTCTGTTCTTGCAAAAGTGGAAGGAGCTGTCAAGGTCCTATTAAAGATGACATCAGGCAAGGTGGTGACTTTGAGCAGGGTCTCATATGTTCCAGAATCGCGCAAGAAGTAAGTTTCTATTCCTGTTCTAACTAAGAATGGATTCAAATGTGTATTTGTTTCTGAAAAAATAGTAGTGAGTAAGAATGAAATGTATGTAGGAAAATGTTATATTATTTATGGCATGAACGTTAGGGACATGTTAATAACAAAAACTTCCGAAAACTGATTAGCTTAAATGTTTTGCCTAAATTTGAGTGCAATAAATAAAAATGTAAGGTTTGCGTTGAATCTAAGTATGCTTACCATCCTTATAAATATGTTGAAAGGAATTCAAATTCCTTAGAACTGATTCACACTGACATTTGTGACATGAAGTCAACACCGTCACGTGGTGGGAAAAAGTATTTCACAACTTTTTATTGACGATTGCACAAGATATTGTTATGTTTACTTGCTAAATGGTAAGGATGAAACGATAGATGCATTTACGCAATATAAAAGTGAATTTGAAAATCGATTGGATAGAAAAATCAAATGATCAGAAGTGATAGAGGCAAAGAATATGAATGTCCATTTGCAGAAATATGTTTGGAAAATGGAATAATTCATCAAACTACTGTTCCTTACACTCCTCAATCTAATGGGATTGCAGAAAGGAAAATTCAAACTTTAAAGGAAATGATGAATGTCTTACTTATAAGTTAAAGGTTTCCCACAAAACTTGTGGGGGGGAAGCTATCCTTACAGCAAATCGAATACTCAATAGAGTGTCTCACACGAAGACACATGTTATTTCATATGAGAAATGGAAGGGTAGAAAACCCAACTTGAAATATTTCAAAGTGTGGGGGTGTCTAGACAAAGTCTAAGTTCTTATGTAGATTTTGTATTCACTGGATATGCCACAAACAGTAAGGCATGTCGATTTTTGGTTCATAAGTCTGAACATCCAAATATTCATGATAATAATGTACTAGAATAAAAAATGCTGAATTTTTTGAACATATCTATTCGTATAAAACTAGACTTGAGTCATCTAGTGGGGAACCTAAACAACCCCAAGAATAACCAAAACAGAATGAAACCAATGAAGAGAGCCCAAGGAGCAGTAAATGTCAAAGGACCGTTACTTCAATCATACCTGGGAGTTGGTTGATCTTCCTTCAGGGAACAAACCCTTGGGTACAAAATGGATCTTTTAAAGGAAGATGAAAGTTGATGGAAATACTGACAAATATAAAGCAAGGCTTGTTGTCAAAGGCTTAAGAAAAAAAAGAAGGTCCTGATTATTTTGACACATACTCACTGGAGACTAGGATTACATCAATTCGGATGTTAGTTGCGCTAGCTTCAATATACAGTCTTGAAATCCATCAAATGGATGTGAAAACCGCCTTCTTAAATGGATAGATGAAGGAAGAAATTTACATGGAACAGCCTGCAGGTTTTGTAGTTCCTGGTAAAAAAAAAGAAAGTGTGCAAACTTGTTAAGTCACTTTATGGACTAAAACAAGCACCGAAACAATGGCATGCGAAGTTTGATGAAACCATGTTGTCAAATGGATTTAAGATCAATGAATGTGATAAATATGTTTACATTAAAGATACTCCTAATCAGCAAGTCATTGTATGCCTATATGTGGATGATATTCTCATAATGACAAAAGACATTGCCAATATAAAATCTACTAAGCATATGCTCGCTAGTAAGTTTGATATGAAAAATCTAGGAGTTGCTGATGTGATATTGGGAGTTAAGATTCTCAAACCTCCTAATGGTATAACATTGTCTCAAACTCATTTTATTCAAAAGGTACTTGAAAATTTTAAATATTTGAATTTCAAAAGGGCAAAGACCCCAATTGATGTGAACCTTCATCCTACAAAGAATAATGGTGAAAGTCAGTCTCAATTGGATTATGCCAATGTGTTGGAAAGTCTGATGTGTATCATGAATTGTATACGACCAGACATAGCTTGCGCTATCAGTAAACTGAGTCAATGCACAAGTAATCCCAATCAAAATTATTGGTTGGCAATGAAGAGAGTTTGGGATACTTAGATTAGACTCAAAATTATGCTTTGCATTACAACAAATATTCAGCAGTTCTTGAAGGATATAGTGATGCAAATTGGATTACTGGGTCAGCTGAAACAAAATCCACAAGTGGATACGTTTTAACTATTGGTGGAGGAGCAATATCTTTGAAATCATCCAAACAAACATGTATAGCTCGCTCTTCAATGGAGTCTGAAGTCATCGCCATGGACAAGGCAGGTGAAGAAGCTGAATGGCTTCGGAATTTCTTAGAAAATATTATGTTTTGGCCCAACCCAATGACCCCTATATGCATACACTGTAAAGTCAAGCTACAATAGGAAGGGCTGGAAGAATTATGTATAACGGCAAATCTCATCACATAAGACGAAGACATAAATGTATATTAGACAACTACTCTCTAGTAGAATTATCACAATTAGATATGTAATTTCAAAGGATAATGTGTCAGATCCACTTTCAAAATGCCTAACTAGAGAGGGGATTGAGATATCATCAACAGGAAAGGGACTATGGCCGAGAACAAGTCATCGTGACGGTAACTCTACCTAGAAGACTGGAGATCCAAGACTAGGTTCACGGATATAAAACAAAGTCATTGATGATGGTTCAACATTGTCAAAAATTATTTTATGGTCCATTCTCATGATAAGACAATGTTCAGTAACCAAGATAAAGGCATAATGACTTTTTAATGGTTTCTAAGTTTGATACAGGGTATATGAAATGGTGTATCTACGGGATAACACATTTAGAAACCACCTATGTGAGTGTGAAGTGTAAGCCGCTTCAAGGAGAATCCGGTAACGCCAGTTCTTTAAGCACTTACTAACCGAGATGTGTTCATGGCTGAAACGAACAAAACAATGATAACTAAGATAATTTAAAGGGTTGATTGTGTAACTTATGTTGTCTAAGCATACACCAAAGATCGACGGTTCAAAGATATCAAATCTACTGATTGACCCATTATATTCGATATATGTTCACTACCGAAAGTTTAAAGGAAAACCTAATTATCTAGATGTGACTAACCCGTAAATACAAGACGGACAAGTTTTTCATGCATATGTTTTAACAATATCCATTCCCCATTCATGTGGTGGATGTTGGGTTTAGCAAAATGTGAATGGGAAAAGGAAAGAGAAAATGGAAAGTGAAGGAACCAACTTTGGTGGAAAAATGAAGAGTCATTTGCAAAGTGCAAATAAAATGTCATTTCTCACATATTGGTAGAAAAAAGGAATTTGTTGTCCTTATATAAGGAAACACTTCTTATATATCTTAAAAGGTTACAAAGAAGGTTCCCCCTCGCGTCGTCGTTATCGCTCCCTCGGCCTCGGTCTCGCCTTCGACTTCGGATTTGAATTTGGATTTGGCAAATGATTTGATTAATTGATAAATATTTTGGAAAAAATTTATTTATTCAATTTCTTTTCTCTTATAAATTAATTCACAATGTTAGTTGAATAAACGAATTTCTTTTGGAGCAATGAAATTTTTTTGAAATTCGCGGGCAATGGTAATAACGATCTGATTTTCGGAAAGTCGTTGTTTTTTCCCAAGAGGCACATCTTTCCAAAAGGTTGTTCTTTTTTCCAAAAGACATAACTTTCTGGAAAAAAACGGGGTCTGGAGAGATTTTTCTGAACAGACATGTTTCTTGCTAAAAATGGCTATAAAAGGAGTTTATTTTTCGTTTTTCAAACACTGAAAATGTTTTCATTCTCTCTACGTACATTTTCTCTCTCATAAACAAAAAGTGTCGATCGACTGAGTCTGTGTGTGGCTTGTTACTATTCTTACGTTCGCAGAAGTTATTGATGTTTGAGGTACCGCTACATCTTTAACAGGTTAATCCATTTTATCTTGGGAGAAATTAATATGCAACCTCGGGTACAGTGAAGGGTTTAAATATCTTAAGGAGACATAGTAGTTTTTGTGGACTCGAATTAAAAGTTTTTCTATCTATTTCATCTTGTTTTTGTTTCTATTTTTGGACTAACCTTAATATAGGGTATAACAAGAGGCTCACCAATAAACTCTTGAGCTCAACTAGAATCAACGAAACACTGGATGTTGATCGCGGTTTCCTGTATTTGCATCATTAAAAGATACAGGCCAAATGGCGTCAGTATATTAAATGTACAAGTATGCAAGGGGATTTAAAAAACAAGGCATAAGCTTAAAAGGAACTGAAAAAATCACTTGGCTCAACTCAACTTAACTTAACTGAATTCAATATAAACCAATAAAGTAAATGCAATATAAAGAAACTTTTAAAACATGAATATCAACTCTATGTATTTAGATACAATATCTCTCTCCGTGAATGGAAAAATACAATACAAACTCTGAATTCCATGTAGAAATACAAATAAACTCTATATATAAGAATATAAATACTTCAGTGGGACTTTTTCTTACCGAAAACCATCACGTAAGAGCTATTGTTGCCTCACATTGCTTGGGTCGTCCTATACCTTGCTGAGGGTATGATTACTGACTACTAAGTGGATCCACTAGTATATGCTAAAAATCACTAAGGAATCATCTTAAAAGTATGATCCTTTTATAGTGATGGTGGCTTCATAGTTTATGGTGATTGAGAGTTGTCTGAACTCTCCCCAAATTGGTGCTCAATACTAATCCCAAAATATGATATCAACTCTTATGTTTAAAAATATACTTCTTTCTATGATATGAGATAATTTCTCAAAAATTTATCTCAAAGGCTATCTTGGAAATCAAGGTTTCCTCTCTTGCTTAATTTTTAAACCATTGGAAAACTAGCTTAAAGTCTTTTTTAGATATCGAAGTTTTATTTCTTGTGTAAATGTAAAAATATTTTACTCTTTGGGAATATATAGTCATGCTATACTCTTCGAAGAAATGAACTTCAATCTTTTACTCTTTGTTCTTTACTCTACTTGAACTTTAAGTCTTAAAACAAAGTTAAAACATTTGAAAATGACTTTTGGAGAACTCTAAGAACATTTTTTGACTTAACTCTTACTTATCTTGACTTTGATCTTAACTTTCCTTGAACTGAATTACGGATTCAAGGATCATGATTTCATGTTACGGATGATTTCATATTGCTTAATCATACCTAAGAGTATATTAATCAACTAGTAAACACAGGTACGTTTCAAAGGAACTAGTGTGGAAAGATTGGGAAAGAAGTAGAAGGCGTAGTGTCCCTGACGCTCTGAGTGGCGCGGGGCGCTAGACGCGAAACTTCAGAGCTAAAGTTGGGGCCTACTGGCTAGCGCAGCACTTCAGTTAACTCTTTGGGGGGCGCTAATAGGCGCGACGGCCCACCCCCATTCCCCAGATTTTTAACGAACTTCCTTGGTCGTTTTTCAACTTTTAACCCTCTAAACTAAATTGGGTATTTTCCCAAACACTTAGATTCGACTACATAATCAAAAGATGCAAGAAACTACCCAAAACGACATCTAGTTTCATGAATTAAAATCAAGAACTGCTCAACAACTTCAACAATCAAGAACCCAATGGAAACTTCAAACAAATCCATAAAGAACTCAATTTCATTGCTTTCAAGAACATAATTTCGCTGAATAAATTATGATTGGCGTGTGGTTGAACAAACCCAATGCTATGTGATCTCACATACCTCGAGGGATCACTCCTTGATGAAATCTATGACTCTACACTGCTTTCAACCTCTCTTGAACCACTTTCACCTTCTCCATATCTTGATTAACTAAATCTAATCCTATAAACCCAGCTTTACCAATTTCAAAGCATCTAGTAGGGTATTCGAATCTTCTCCCATAAAGTGCTTCATAAGGAGTCATTTGGATGCAAGAGTGGTAACTATTGTTGTAAGCACATTCAATAAGAGGTATGTGATCATCCCCATTACCTTTGAAATCAATCACAAAAGCCCTCAACTTATGTTCTAAGGAATGAATAGTGCACTCTGCTTGACCATCTGTCTACTGATGAAATGCAGTACTTAAGTTTACTTTTGATCCCAAGCCTTTCTGAAAAATATTTATAGAACTGCACGGTAAATTGTTCTCCTTTGTCTCAAATAATCGGTACCGAAACCCCATTAAGTCTAACTACTTCTTTAATATACAACTTAGCATGATCTTTTGTCGAATTGGTAGTCTTTACCAGCAAAAAGTAGGATGATTTTGTCATCTCTATCAACAATCACCCAAATAGAATCATTCTTCAGGCAAGACCTTGGTAAACTGGTGATGAAATTCATATTAATTATCTTTCACTTCCGTTTCGTAAGTTCTATATTTGAGACATACCATAGGACCTTTGATTCTCTAACTTAACTTTTTGGCAAGTTGGACACTTAGCAACAAACTCTGCAGTGCCCTTCTTCATACTACTTTACCGATAAACTTCTCTCACATCGCGATACAACTTTGTGAAACCCGGATGAATAGAATATCCTGTCTCTGAGATTCCTCCATGATCCTCTCTTGGAGCTCATCCACCCTTGGTACACAAAACCTACCTTGATACCTCAATACACATTCTCCCTCTTGTTTAAAATCCATTACTTTTTACTTATGAACATTTGCCTTCAATCAAGCAAAATGGGGTCGTGATCCTACTTTTCTTTCACTTCTGACACTTATGATAATTCAGCCGCATTCATCACCACTACTCCTCCTTCTGTGGAATGCATCAGTAGAACTCCCAATTGTGCAAGTTTATGCCCATCTCTTTCTATCTTCCTCAAAATGGCAGTTTTACCCATACACAACCTACTCAAGGTATCACAATAACATTAGCCTTACTTGGGTGATAAAGAATATTAATGTCACAATTCTTGAGTAATTGTAACCACCTCATTTGTCTAAGATTAATATCTTTTTGAGTAAACACATACTAAGGCTTTTATGATCGATGAACACATTCACAGGAACACCATAAAGATAATGGTGCCATATTTTCAAAGAAAATACGATGGACGCCAACTCCAGATCATGGGTTGGGTAGTTCCTCTCATGACTTTCAACTATGTGGAGGCATAAGTTTTAACCTTGCCATTTTGCATTACAAAACAACCCAAACCAAATCTATGCGCATCACAATATACAACAGTCTTGGGTACCTTCCGGTAAGGTTAACACTGGGGCAGTAGGCAACCTCTTTTTCAATTCCTGAAAGCTTTTCTCACAAGCTTCAAACTATTGGAATTTCACTATTTTCTAAGTCAACTTGGTCAAAGAGGATGAAATAGACGAGAACCCCTCTACAAGCCTTCTTTAATAGCAAGGCAAACCCAAGAAACTCCTAATATAAGTTGGAGATGTGGGTATAGGCCAATTCTGTACCGTCTCTATTTTCTGAGTATCAACCCTAGAAGCTCCCAATATCAGGCTTATGTTATGAGACTTGAGTTGTCATCTTGGTTAGTTGAATGTTATTTTAATACATTCTATGTTTATTTCATAAGTTCATCATGTGAGACTATTTTCTTGTGTTTAACTCTTCCGCTGAGTAGTACAAGTCAAGGCTTATCTTGGGGTAAGCAATATTCTTGAGTGTCAATCCCACCCAGGTAGGCCGGGGCATGATAGTTGGGACAAGACCCAAGACTCTTCAAAAAATACTAGCAACTCATCAAATTAGAGTCCTTTGAAAGTAAGGACACCTCACTCGAAAGCTATTGACCGGATGAAATGATCTCAACAGACTCTTGTTGAGGTACCTAAGAACATGTATTTGTGTCATTCAAGAATGCAGGTCGAATGACATCAGTACATTGAATGTACGAGCATGTAATATAGTTGAATAACAAATAACTAAATGAAAATATTACTGTAGATATGGATATATACTGAACTGGATATAAAGAACTAAAGAAGTGACATTATTCAAACTTCATAAAAATACTTTCTCATCTCATAACTCAACATATTTAGTGATAAACTAAAAATATACTTTTAACTTTATTTAGGAGATTTTATAACTGACAACCATCACTATGAGCTACGTGATGATACTTCTTCTTGCTCACGCTGCCAGAATTCTCATATATCTTGTCGGGGTATAGAATACCTCAACTAAGTGGATCCACTAAGCTTTGCTTGAAGGCACTTAGGATTCATCTAAGAAGTATGATCTTGTATACATGTTGGCATACATGATTTATGAGGAATGTGAGTTGTCAGAACTTATCCTCATATCGGTACTCAATACTACTCCCGGTAATATATATACTCATGACCAATATTTAAAAACATACTCTTCCTATGGTTTGAGATAACTACTCAAAGTATCCTTTTAAAAGAGGTTACTTCTCTTAAAATATCTTTGAAACCATAACTCATTTAAAAATCAAAATTTCTCTTTTATCAATGTAAAATTTAATACCTTTGTATATACTTAGTTCCCTTATACTATTACTCAATTCATACATGATAACTCTTTCTCAAAAATATATCAACATCATATCTGATGTGATCATTGATGAATCAGAAAATCATATTGTATAAACATTGATGGCATAACTAGATACCATACTTCTTAAACATTGATGGCATACTCGATTGTCATACTAATTATGTTTTAGAATAACTTTTTCTCAAAACTCATCTTTACTTCCTCAAGAAACTCAGTTTAAAACTCAAGTGTTGGATCTAAAAGCTTCTCAAGATTTATAACTCAATTCATAGGTTCATGTGAAACTTTGAGCAGAAACGACTCAACTCAGGGATCTTAATAGCAATATGAAAACTCAAAGCTCAGAACTTAACGATACTGCTCCTCTAAAAAAATACTCAATTCATAAGGTTCATGCTGAAATTTAGACATGAACGAATCAACTCAAAAATATTACTGCATAACATATAGTAATTCAATAATTAGGAATAAAATTTCAAAAGAATCCAAAACATAAGAACTCAAAATCAACTAATCTCAAGAATACTCAAATCTAGGGATATAATCCTAGATTACTCTTTTACTCATTTGAAAGTAGATTTAGGGCGTGAGGACGAACTACTCCAAAACTATGATAGTCTTACATACCTGGAAGAAAAAGGTTCTTGAAAAATCTTGAAAAAAAACTTAATTAGAATCCTTGAAACCCTATCTTGAAGGTAAACAATGACGAAAACCATTCTAGAGATTCTTGAATTAGTTTATTGAAATCTCTATGGCCAAGAATTGTGATTTTTATTAATGATTCATGATTGTATGCAGGAATCTGAGTTGGAAAAAATAAAATTCTTGAAGAAAGACTTATCTTGTAGAAGAACCATGAAAAGGATTGAAAGAATCTTGAATAGAATCTTCTACTTTGATTTAAAAAGAAAAAACAGGAAAGTTATAAAACATCAATTGTGGTAAGATTACTACTCACACTACTCGTGTTGAAATACTAAACTTTTCAACTCAAGCAACCTATATGGCCTCCCTTCAATCAATATATAATCACATCATATCATTCTCATGTTAAAATCCGTTTAATCTAATTCATAATAAATTTAGAATACCTAATCAATGAGATGTCATAATTGATTCTAACTTTCTCGAACTATATTTACTTATACTTTGAGTAATTCAATTAGCCCATTATTACCAACTTACCTGATCTTTATTCCATTCAAAGTTCTTTCCGAAATTATTCAAATTTTTTCTTTAAACAACAAAAATTATCTTGTTGACCAATCTCTCTTCTTTGTTGTCTATCGAAATACAAAAATTTTATATTCCAATCATTAAATTCCCTCCCCGGTTCATCAAAATTTGACAAACTCTTCTATTTTTTAAATTCATGTTTGATAACTCTCGACCCAATTGTATAGTCATAGAATATACAAATCAAATCCATATACTAAATTTAGGGACTTACCTTTCTCTTATACTTCTCTTATTTACTTATGAAACAAGGTTTTCGATTTTTTTCCTTTCTTCATTAATTTACCGAAGAACAAGAAGAGCTCCTCATTTTTATTTTCCTTTTACTTACTTCTGCAAAAATGGGGCTAAAGCCCACTCCCCCTCTTTTTTCTTTTAACTAAAGTTAATAACTAAATTGCGCTAATTTCATAATAGGGTTTAATCATATAATATTACATTGATGAATTAGTTGCTACTTACCTCAATAGAGATAATTAGACAGCGAAGCAATGGTTCTAAAACAAGAGGTTATTTTTTTCTGTTAACCTAAGTCTTTTTATTCTAACATAAATGTTTATTTAGCTGAGTGTCACGGACTTAGAGTCTTACTAGATCTCCGTGCTGAACTTTAAAAATTAATCACGATCTCGTAAGCTCAAGTAAGCCCTTTATGCTAAGATCGCTAAAAAAGACTTAGAAAGATTTGGATGAAGGCTTTATATTGCTTGGAAGATTTCTTACAACTTTGTTGGGTGATTTACAAATAAGAGTCCCTCTAATTATACTACTTCCTAGGGGCTAAATTTTTAATTTTTATTACTTACAAGTCCCTAAGTTATTTACGCTTTGGTCCCCTTTCTAGAGAATTCTATATTTTCTAAGATTTTCCAAAGCTTTCCTCGAAAATATCTAGTCTTTCTTCTAGAACTCTTCAAAGCCTTCTTGAAAGATCTAGGGACTTCTAGAGTTTTCTATAAACTTCTCCAAAACTCTAGACTTTTCTGCCTCTATTCAGTTGCAAAATCTTATTGATAATTGGTGGATGTGACACTCTCTCTAACCTATTGATGCGATGACTACGTGGCATCGTCACTGCATTGGCGACCGAGTTTTGCCTTCTCATATACGCGACTAATAGTCCATTGACTCGATTAATGCCCTCGCGCAGCTCCTTCAATTGCTTATTTATATCTTCTAACTCGGCCTCACGATCTACCTCATTCCTAGGAGGCAAGCGCCTCAGAAGCTTTTTTGGCATCACGACATTGTTCCTTCTTGGAACCTTCTTCTTGCACTATAGCAAGGACTTCTTAGCACCATTGTCTTCTTTCGAACTTGTATTGATGTCTACAAATGTCGACTTCTCCTTCTTAGGGTTTTTCTTGAGTTGTATGCCCGTTAGTCGGACTTTCCTTTTTTTCTTCAGTGCCTTAACCATGGGAACCATGCATGTTCCTTCTTGCTCCATAACCAGAAGTGTTGGAGGTGAGGATCGATCACTGCCTGAAACTGCTGGAAGAACTCTTGCCCAAAAAATTTATCAAAGAGGTCTAAAAGAGCGATAGTGAAATTGATCTCACCTTGCCACTCGTCTAGCGTGATGCTTACTCCTTTCACGACTCTACATACTGGAGTCGGTGGTGCATTGATCGTCCTGAGTTGAGTGTTACTTGTACTGTAACTCAGCCCCAACCTTGTCACTGCCATCTTGATCATGATATTGACCTCTGCACCTGTGTCGACCATAGCACGAACGGGTCTTCCATTGATCGTGATGTCGACATGTCGCATACTATAGACTTCCTTGGTTTCTTGGTGATAGCTTCCCATAGTCCTATCAAGCCCAACTGCGTCGTCTCTACGCCTTTTCCTTGATCTTGTGCATCCTTCTCCTTCCGCTCTCGCACGATAGCACCAAGGCTCTTCAACTCAGGGCACCTTTCATATTCATGTGGTCCACCGCATATGTAACAACCACCTCTTTTGGAAACCTCTGTCTTTCTATCCGTGTCCCCATGACGTCCAAACTTCTTGTCATCGTATTAATAGGTATCATGCTTCTTAGGATGTGGCCGCTGCTCCTCGGCTTTGCCAAAAGCTCCCCCATCATGGTCATGACTACCTCGCATCTCCTGTCCTTTGTCATTGTAAGACTTTTCATGCCTGAAGTCTGTCAAAGCTTTGACCTACATGATGGCTTCATCGATAGTCCTAACCTGTCGGCGTTCCAACTCCGTCCTGGGCCAATTTTAATGCCCATCCATGAAGTGGAACAACATATTTTCATCCGTGAGGTTAGGAATTTGAAGCATGAGGGTGGTGAACTCCTTCACATACGTGCGTATACTGCTCGTTTGCTTCAGCTCCTTAAACTTGCGCTTCGACTCATACATGACGTTGTTAGGGAAGAACGCCTTGTTGAACTCCTCTTGGAGTTGCTCCCTCGTTTTGATGGTGCAACGCCCCTTCCCTATTTTCGACTCTTTACGTCTCCACCACAGCATCGCCATCTCTGAAAGATACAACACATTAATGTTGATCTCACTCTCGTTGCTCTTCAGCCTGTTGCACTTGAAGTAATTCTCCAAATGCCACAGAAAATTCTCCATCTCTTGCGCGTCACTGAAACCTTTGAACATAGGTTGTTTAGGAGCCTAGACCTTGGCCTCCCTATCTTAGTCGAACGATCAAGATCCTCCAACTTCCACGCCTTCCTTGAGTTCTTTTATCTCGGCCTTCATGGTCTCAATCATGCTGAACTCTTCCATGAACCGACACTCCAAGCAAGTGATAACCTCATTCATCTCAAACTCGACCCTCTTACGTCCCTCCAACTCCTTACGGATGTTTTTGGTCTCCTCGAGGGTGAAGTCTTCAAGGGTTTTGAACTTGCCATCAGCCGCGTTCAAACGCCGGCCTGATATCTCCACGGCCTGCCTCATCCTTTCAACCCTTGAAATCCACTCCTCCCCACCATCCATCCCGATGTTTGTGGTGCTAGCGGCATTTATGTCTCCTCCTCTAGCCATTCCCTTAGTATAAACTTTTGCTCTGATACCGCGTTGTCACGGACTTAGAGTCTTACTAAAGCTCCATGCGGAACTTGACAACTTACTCACAAATCATTCAGGATCTCGTAAGATCAAGTAAGCCCTTTATGCTAAGATCTCTAAGAGAATAAATACTTACAAATATTTGCAAATAAAGACTTACAAATATTTGGAAGAAGGTTTTATATTGCTTGGAAGATTGCTAAAAACTTTGTTGGGTGTTTTACAAATGACAACCCCTCTATTTATACTAGCTAAAGTTTAATTTATAAATTACTTACAAGTCCCTACGTTATTTACACTTTGGTCCCCTTTCTAGAGAATTTTACATTTCCTAGGATTTTCCAAAGCTTTCCTAGAAAATATCTAGTCTTTCTTATAGAACACTCCAAAGCCCTCTTAAAAGATCTAGGGGCTTGTAGAGTTTCTTATAAACTTCTCCAAAATTCTATACTTTACTGCCCCAATTCGGATGCAAAATCATACTGAGAATTGGCGGGACGTGACACGAGGCTCTCCAAGACAAGTACTCCTGCATAGTAGCATAATAATAACAAAATAAAAGGTGATCCAAGTCAATTGGATAAAAGATTCGCGTCCCAAAACTTGACGAAATCGAAATTATGAGAGATCAGCGAAATGAAGAGCTATGTTTGTTCCAAAATAATTTGTATGCAAAAATCTAAATCTCACTAAAGTGGGAGTTGGAAATTGCGACAGTGAGAAATGAGACCTTCAAAGTGAGAGGGTGAGAGAGAAGAGTAGAGTGATCTTAGAGAGTGTGAAAGAAATGGGGCTGCTAGCTTAGAGAGATAAATGGGTTTGTTTGAGTGAGCTTAGAGGGAAAATAAGCTAGAGTTTGGCCATAAACTTCCTAATATTTCTACGTGGGTGAAAATTTGGATGAAATTTCAGCATGTGTTTGATCATAGTATTTAGGAAACATATTTCACATTTTTAAGAAATATTTTTTTATGCAAAAGTTTTAAAAACTCTCAGTACTTCCACAACAAATTTATTCGATCTTCATTGTAACAAATTACAAGTAGTGTTCATGACACTAGAGCAATGTGGTAGTTCGAGTGAATGCAACAATTATCATTCCATATGTCTTAAAGAAGATAAAGCAGTTACCATGAACCGATTGTTCATCATTTTAATCAACAACCATATCATCACTTTCGTATTCCATGAATATTTCATCACTACTTTGGTGTTCACATAAAAATCTACTATAGAGGATGTTTTTTTCAATGATAAGAATCTGGTGTGGAATTTTAATTTTAAAAAGCTCCCATAAAATGAGATGTAGCCCAAATACTATTTTTTTCTAGTATCTGAAAATTTGTGTTATTTGTAAAATAAAGACAAATTCTATAAACAAATACTATTTGTTAAATACTTTTCCAAATTTTACTTGGAAAATCATTGATCAAAAGAGTCCTGAATTAGTGGAGTTATTCAGTAATTGTAGGCATTTTAAAAAAATAGTTGGGGTTATGACCCCTTGCAACTTAATAAAAATTTGTTGGGCCTAAACAAACTCCTACAGTTAATATAACTTTAGGAAGATTATAATAATTGTTACGATTCAAATTCACAAGTTGTGATGACACATATGTTCCCAATCAATGGGTATGTCAATTCACTAGTTTTACCAAAAATTCAATAAATAAGGAGAAAAGATAAAGGACAAGTAGAAAATCTCAAATGTTAAATCTTAATGAGTATGAAATGCGGAAAACTAAAATACATCCAAGAATTGGTGTCATAAGTATAAGTGTGTATATGAGTAAAGATAATTGGGATCTTATCAATTAATGCGGTGTAATGATAAACTCATTATACCAACCATTTTTTTCTTAATAGACGTACCGAATAAAATATGACAAGTAAAAAAAGTCACAAATTATTATGAATATTAGATAACCATTTTCGGTTCATTTTTTTTGTGCGTGTGTGCATGTTCGTTAGGATTTTTCATTATGGGTAATTTCTAATGCTACAATATGTAGATTGTAGAAAATCTTGTTAAAACCTTTCACACATTAAATGTGAATCTATAATATAAAGATTTCGAATCAAACGACTCCTTGATTATCAAAAAAGGGCCTTATACTTTCACAATTTAAGATCTTACCAAATTAATTTGCATCTAGTTTCTATATAACATCATGCAAATCACTCTTATCCTTTTGATTTATTATTAAGAAATTACTGAAATACACGTCTTATATTTTTCTTATATTTAATATTTCCTTCTATTTCTAAAACTTCTATAATCTTATATTTTTTCAATGTATTCAAGCCACATATTAATGTATCGGAGTTAGTAATTAATGTATACGGCTATATATTATGTATTTGATTTATTTTATAATGTATTTGAGAAACATATTATGTATCTGAGCTAGTTTTTAATGTATCTGAGCTACATATTATGTATCCGAGCTAGTTTTTAATGTATCCGAGCTACATATTATGTACCCAATTCATGTTATAATGTATCCGAGATACTCTTTAATGTATCTGGGCTACATATTACATACCCACTTTATGTTACTTTTTAAGGGATTAATGTAATTACAAACTAAAGAGAGATAGATTTTAATTTCATATTAAAACTATGTGATTCCTAAAACTTATCCTTTCTATGACCTAAGTTGACAGAAACCTGTAATTGCTTGAGTTAAAGTACTCATAAACTTGAATTATTTTCTTCTTAGATTTCCTAGCATTAATATAGAGTTTAAGTACAAAACTTATAAGAAAGTTACCCCGAAAAAGTAGGATATGACTTTTGGACATTATTAAAATGAAGAACTGCACTACTACATAAAATAACTACTACTAGAAAAAACAACAAACAAATATTATTGTAACAATAACATATTACTGTATATTATTAGTGCAATAAGTGTGGTTGTATTATATTTATTGTTACATACAAATATCAATGATGGATATATAGTAAATTAATTAGCACAATAAGTTGGGTGGTTGTATTATATTATTGTGACATTTAAATGGGAGTGCTAGCTTAGAGAGATAAATGGGTTTCTTTGAGTGAGCTTATAGGGAAAATAAGATAGTGTTTTGCCAAAAATTTCCTAATATTTTTACCAAATATTATTTGGATGAAATTTCACCATGTGTTTGATCATAGTATTCGGAGAATATATTTGACCTTTATAAGAAATATTGTTTATATCCAAAAGTTTTAAAAACAATCGGTACTTCCACAACAAATTTTATTGGATCTTCGATGCAACAAATTACAAGTAGTGTTCATGACACTAGAGTAATGTGGTATTCGGAGTGAGTGCAACAATGATCATTATATATATCGTAAAGTAGATAAAACACATGACATTGTTACCATGAACCAATTGTTCATCATTTTCATCAACAAAGCAAATCATCACTTTCATATTCACTGAATATTTCATCGCTGCTTTTCTGTTCATATAAAAATTATGTAATACAACGCAAACAAATAATAGAGGAAGTTTCTATAAATGATAAAAGTTTGGTGTAGAATTTTATTTTTAAAAGTTCTCAAATAATGAGATATAGACCAAATACTTGTTTTTTATAGTATCTGAGAATTTGGATTATTTGCCAAATAATGATAAATTCTATGGACAAACACTAATTGATAATTTTTTCCCCAAATTTTATTTGAAAATCTATGGTCAAACAAAACCTGAATTAGTGGAGTTATTCATTGATTCGAGACTTTTAAAAAAAATAGTTGGGGTTATGACCCCTTGCAACTTAATAAAAATTTGTGGGGGCTAAAATAGCCCCTACATTTAATATAATTTTAGGGAGATTATAATAACTGTTACTATTCAAAAAATTCACAAGTTGTGATGACACCTATGTTCCCAACCAATAGGTAAGTCAATCCACTAATCTTACCAATTAAATTTAATAAATAAGGAGAAAAAATAAACTACAGGTATGAAATCTCAAATGCTAAATCTTTCATGAGTATGAATGTAGAAAACGAAAATATCATTCAAGAATTTGTGTCATAAATACAAGAGTGTTTATGAGTAAACATAATTCGAATCTCATCAATTAATGGAGTATAATGATAAACTCACAATACCAAACAATTTTTTTCTTAATAGACGTATCAAATAAAAAATTGACAAGTAAAATGAGAAGCAAATTATTATGAATATTCAATAACAATTTTAGGTTCACTTTTTTTTTTGTGTGTGTTTACGTGTTCGTTAGGATTTTTAATTATGGGTAATTACCAATGCTACAATATGTAGATTGTATAAAATCTTGTTATAATCTTTACATATTAAATGTGAATCTATAATGTCAAGATTCCGAATCAAATGACTCCTTTGATTATTAAACAAGGGCCTTAGACTTTCACAATTTAAGATCTTACCAAATTAATTTGCATCTAGTTTCTTTATAACATCTGCAAATCACTCTTATCCTTTTGATTTATTTTAGCAAAAACTACTCAAATACATGTCTTATATTTTCCTTATTTTTAATATTTTCGTCTATTTCTAAAAATCTCTAAAATCTCTAAAATCTCATAATTCTTTAATGTATACGAGCTATATCTTAATGTATCGGAGCCAGTATTATTACATCTGGGCTATATATTATGTATTCGATTTTTTTATAATGTATCCGAACTACATATTATGTATCCGAGCTAGGTTTTAATGATTCTGAGCTACATATTATCTATCTAGTTTATGTTAAAATGTATCTGAGATACTCTTTAATGTATCCGAGTTACATATTCTGTATCCATTTTGTGTTACTTTTTAAGGAATTAATATAATTACAAACTAAAGAGTGATAGACTGTAATTTTATATTAAAACTATGTGAATCCTAAAACGTATCCTTTCTATGACCTAAGTGGACAAAGAACCTGCAATTTCTTGATTTAAAGTACTCATAAACCTGAACTATTTTCTACTTAGATTTTCAGGCTTTAATATAGAGTTTAAGTAAAGAACTTATAAGAGATTACTCCTAAAAAGTAGGACATGACTTCCTGACGTTATTAAAATGAAAAACTGCACTGCTACATGAAAATAATAACTAGTAGAAATAACAACAAACAAATACTATTGTAATAACATATTATTGTATATTAGTGCAATAAGTTGGTTTATTATATTTATTGTTACATTTAAATATTAATGATGGATATATAGTAAATTAGCACAATAAATTGGGTGGTTGTATTATATTATTGTGACATTTAAATATTGATTATGGTTATATTATTTTAATCATCATATAATCACATATATTTTTTAAGAAAATATATCAATATAATTAATCAATCTGTTAATTAAACATATCAAGAATAAGATCTTATGTTCATATCATAATTATTGTCTTTAATTGCACATAAAAAAGGCTTTTCTTGCAAAAGTGTTATATATACATATATTTGCAGTTTCTTTTGGCAAATTAAGGCTGTAAGAAAAAATTAAGATTTAAATTCCTCAATGGCATGATTTTTCCCCATGAAGGGTGGTGAAGGTGTATATAGCTACACTAGAAACTCCTTATTAAAGGTAACATATAGTTTGTGGCTATATAATTTTCCATCAAGGATTTTTTTTAAATTATAAAGTTAATTCTTTTTGAAGGAAAAATCAAAAGAAGAAAAAATAAAATTAAGACATTTATGAATTCCATTGAGTTTTTCTTACTTGAACGAACATCTCAAAATTCTAATTATTTCATTTTTAGATACATTATATGAATTGCAAATCGGTCAAGACTCTCTAGTTTTGACCGTTTCTCTATAGTACCAATTGTTGTTTTATTATTAACCTCACGCTTTTGCTAATTTGAACATAATAGAGGGATATCAAGATCGATTTTCAAATTAAACAAAAAAGTATGTCACAAAATTGAGACACGTGAAGTAATTATTTTGAGCTATAATAGGTGTCCAAACTCGACTATGTTACATAAATTTGTGCTGAACTTAGATAAAATGATGTGTCTAAATTAAATTCTTGTTAATTAATCACCTATAGACTTAAGTGAATTGAATTGTGTCCAATTAATCATTCACCTACAATGGTGAATACTTCTCCATTGGAGAAGAAACATGTGAAGACTAATAGAGAGAAAAGAATGTGTTTTGCATTGATCAACTTGAACTTTACAGCTTGTGATCTAATCTTTTTATAGAACTAAACAGAAAAATGAAAAATTAGCAATCTAACTAATTCATGAAAGTAGCTAATACACTAACAAACTTCTAACCTATTCTAACTAACTATAGTGACGTGGACTAACTAACAATTGGAATAACTAATTAATGGAAATGACTTATATGACTGATAAATATCTTAATAAATTGTTCATCGAAAAATTATACTACGCATAAATGTCATCAAGTATTAATTACTTCTTGCAGTGGTACACAATTTTTATTTTTTTTTAATTTTATTTGTAGAGAAATGCTGCAGATAATGCAAAAATTATGGTCAGAGAGGCAATTATTGAAAATTTTGATATGCAAACCAAAACGTTTTTTATTGTAGACATGGGATGTTCAGTTGTACCAAACAATTTTTTGCAATGCAAAATATTGTAGAGACCATAAAAGATAAATACCATTATACAAGTCCTTAAATCGACTTTCAAATTTTCTTTAACGATCATATCACGAAGGATTTCAATATCTTATTCAAATCACTATATTCCGATCAGAAGCCATATTTTGCAGCTGCAATTCCGGTTCTTTCTATGGAAGATTGTTCCCCTCGTGCTCTCTTCATATCGTGTATTCTTGTTACGCGTTACAATGGTTGTCCCAATTGCCAAAAGATATGCAGAATAAAAGAAGAATTCATTATGATTGTGCTTCTATCAAAGTATGGAATGCTTATGTTGCTCAATTTCACAAAGATATGGAAGTATTCTTGAGTGCAAGGGCAGAGGAAATTGTTCCTGGAGGCTTAATTGTTCTTGTTTTGCCATCTATTCCAAGTGAAATACACTACTCCAAAATTGGATATAGGATATTCACATTTTTTGAGTATAGTCTTATTGATATGGTCAATGAGGTTAGCCACTCGTAACGTTATACTCTTTATGTTTCAATTTATTTATATCCTACTTCCTTTATAGTCAATGTTATGTTATTTTTTCTAAATTTAGTAATTTTTTAATTATGACGTCGATCACATGATAAGTTGATGTATAGGATGCTCAAATTTCTTAATCTAGTCTTATAAATATGGTCAATGAGCTTAGCGACTCATAACCTTATACTCTCTCTCTCTCTCTCTCTCTTTCAACTTCTGTGTCATCTTCTTTTCATTTGCTTTTTTGTCTAAAAAAAAGGCATCGTCTAAATGAAGTAGACTTTTCTATTATAACATTTTATCAGGCATGGTTAAGATCACGATATGAAATTTTGGTATATTTATGCGTATTTTTAGTTTAAAATATTAGGATTCAAAAGTTTATGTTACTTTCTTAAACTCTTCTGTATTATTCAACGTCAAAGTAAGACACTTTAAACGAAATAACAAGATAGTATATGTTAAGTATCTTGGATTTTGACTTCAAATCACATATCTTGAATGTCTTGGATCCTCTATCCAATTGTGACGTCAAACACAACTAATAACTGAATTCAAATAATTGCAAATTCGATAGGGGGATTAGATTGAACCCCCTCATTTAGCTCTGTCACTATCTCTATTCCATTTTATGTGACACGTTTTCATTTCATACAGGAATTGTCGAAGAATCTCTTGTTGACTAATTAAATTTTCCAGTATATTATCCGTCTACTAAAGAGATGACTAAAGGTGTGGAGAATAATGGATGTTTTAGCATGGAAAGAATGGAGTTGACAAGTCCGCAGTCCTGCATTGATGCAAATAGTTTCATCAATAACATAAGAGCTGGTTTTGAAGAAATGTTCACCATACATTTTGGAAGTAAAATTGCATATGACATGTGTGAGAGGACTTCAGAAAAAATCGTAGAGATTTCTGCATGGTTGGAAGATGAATATTGCAAGACTACAGGGCAGTTGTGTCTAGTTTTAAAATGTAAAATCAATTTGTAAAGCCTTCCATATATCTCTAAAGCATCAATGATCTATTTTGTGTCCATCGACAATCAATTGTTTCAAATAAGTTGTGTTTAAACAACTAGTTTTATTGAATGTTTCATATTGCATATTTTACATCATTATCTTCCTAAGAAATATAGTGACACGAAATAGTTGAAGCATATATCACATTTTAATGACCCTTCATGTCAATTCCTCTTTATTGTGTTCTTTTTGACATTACGAGTTTTCATATAGCGATCCTGAGTCATTTATAACTTACTCTGACTAATAGTTCGTTCATCTGTCCTTCATTTAATTATTATGAGAGTTTTTGTGTTTGGAGCTTTTGAAACTTCTATGGTTGATTTCCTTCAAAACATCACGTAGATGGAGGTGTTGTCTTTTTGATACATGAAATAGTTAAACTTGTACCACAAGGAGGAAAGTAAGTACCAATATACCAGGCACATCGCTCCGAAGGTTGTTGTCTCATTGATTTGACATAAATTTTTTCTTTTACTCTTGGCAGGACGGGACTTAGATTGCCTCCCCTTGACAGGCCTAATATCCATCTCAAGTAAGATTTTCCACAATCAACATTGATTTATCCCCTATATTTGTAAAACTCATGCTCATCACAATGTAAAATGTAATGAGTGATTGTGCATCATTTGCAGGGGCAGTGCATTACTGTAACATTAGTCAGAAGTGTTGGGTATGTAGCAAGAATTGATGGGAAATAGAGGGAAAGAGAGGAACTTGAAAAGTTGAGAACTTGAAGAGTTGGGAACTTGAAAAGTCCTACTATGCTTTAATGAAAAGGCATTTGTTCCTTATCCATGGTGGATTGAAAAACAAGAGAGTTTAAAAATCGAAACACTCCTATTATTTGTTAAAAGGGTTGGAAAGAAGGACCCCCCTCGCGCCATGGCCGTCGCTCGCTCGCTCATATCGACTTCGGCTATATAAGGGTACAGACAAAGGAAGGTCTGGACTACTTTGACACATACTCTCCAGTAATAGGATAACATCAATTAGGATGTTAATAGCACTAGCAGCAGTGCATGATCTTAAAATCCACCAAATGGATGTAAAGACAACCTTCTTAAATGGAGAGCTGGAGGAAGAAATTTACATGGAACAACCTGAAGGGTTTATAGTTCCTGGTAAAGAAAAGAAAGTGTGCAGACTTGTGAAGTCACTTTATGGACTCAAGAAAGCACCCAAACAATGGCATGCTAAATTTGACCAAACTATGTTGGCAAATGGATTCAAGATCAACGAATGTGATAACTGTGTTTACATTAAAAACATTATGAATCATGAAGTCATTTTTTTTGTATGTTGGTGACATGTTAATAGTGGTTAAAGACACTGACGATATAAATGCTACTAAGCGCATGTTGTCCAGCAAGTTCGATATGAAGGATTTAGGAGTTGCTAATTTGATCTTAGGGGTCAGGATTATCAAAACTCCTCATGGACTAACATTATCTCAATCTCATTATATTGAAAATTATTTGATAAGTTCAAGTACTTGAATTTCAATATTGTCAAAACTCCAATTGATTTAAACTGTACATTTCAAAAGAATGAAGGTCAAAGTGACTCGCAATTGGAATATGCCAGAGTATTGGGAGGTTTGATGTTTATTATTAATTGTACACGACCAGATATAGCATGTGCTATTTGAAAACTGAGTCGGTTCACTAGTACTCTGAATCAAACTCATTGGATGGAAATGAAAAGTTTGTTGGGATATCTGAAATATACACAACACTATGCTTTGCATTATAAAAAATATTCTTCTGTGATTGAAGGATATAGTGATACAAATTGTATCACCGGGTCAAATGAAGTAAAATCCACAAGTGGTTATGTGTTCATACTTGGTGGAGGAGCAGTCTCTTGGAAATCATCCAAAAAGACATGTATTGCTCGCTCCACAATGAAATCTGAATTCATTGCTTTAGATAAGGCTGGTGAAAAAGTTGAATGGCTCCGAAATTTCATAGAGGATATTCCATTCTGGCCCAAAACTGTTGAACCTATTTGCATACATTGCGATAGTCAAGCAGCAATAGGTAGGGCAGGTAGCGTCATGTACAACGGGAAGTCTCATCATATACGACAGAGACATAACACTGTAAAACAACTGCTCTCTAGTGGAATCATCACAATTGACTATGTAAAGTCAAGCGATAATGTGTCAGATCAACTAACGAAAGGCCTAGTGAGAGAGGCAGTTGAAAGATCATCTAAGGGAATGGGTTTACGGCTTCGGACAAGTCAGCATGACGGTAACTCTATCTAGCAGACTGGAGATCTCAAGATGTAGATTCAAGGAGAGAAACAAAGTTGTGGTTAACGGTTCAACATTGTCAATTAACTCAATCCATTCTCATGATGAAGACAATGTTCAGGAACAAGGTTAAGACTTTAAATCTTATTAATGAGATAATAAAGCTTAAAGTTGTTAATGATTTGCTAAGTTTGGTAGATTTGACCAAATAGTGTATCTACGAGATGACACGGTTAGAAATCATATATGTGAGTCTGAAGTGGAAACCACTTCAAAGAGAATTTTATGTCAAAATTATATTCTCTATATACTCATGAAACCAGGAGGTGTTCATGGCTGAAACGAACACAACCGTAAGAACCATAAACAGTAAAGGGCTAATTGTGTGACATATGGTTGTCTAGGTATACACCGAAGCTCGACAGTTCAAATATATCGCATCTACCAATTGACCGAGTATATCCGACATAAGTTCACTACAAAAAGTCCAAGGGAAAACCTACTTATCCAGATGCAATTAATCCCTTGTAAAGTAAACACTTGTTTGTGCATTCCTATGTTATAACCATTTCCCATCAATGTGGGGGATTGTTGGGTATGTAGCAAGAATTGATGGGAAAAGGAGGGAAAGAGAGAAACTTAAAAAGTTGAGAACTTGAAAAGTCCTCTTATGATTCAATGAAAAGGCATTTGTCCCTCATCGGTACTGGAAAGAAAAATAGGAGAATTCAAATATAGAAACACTCCTATTAATTGTTAAAAGGGTTGGAAAAAGGGACGCCCCTCGCGCCGTCGTTGTCCGTGCTCGCTCGTCTGGACTTCAGCTACGGCTATGGTGCTTCGACTTCTGCTTTGGAAAATGATTGATCGAGAGATTATTTTTTGGACAAAGTTTGTTTTAATTTTCTAATTAATTATTTATTTAATTAATTAATTAAATGGACAAATGTTTTCAATTAATTAGTTGGAAACGGAAACGTCTTCAGTTATTAATTAATTAAATTGAAAAAATATTTTCTACTAATTAGTTGATAACGGAAACATTTTCAGTTATTTAGTTGAAATTATCTGAAATGTTTCAACTTTTTAGTTAACTAACTCGACTGGACACAGATCCGCGCGTGACCCGTTTGGTTTTTTTAAAAAAATTCTCGTTTATTCAATATTTTTTCACTTTTTTTACATTATCTTACAAGGGAGAAAAACTTCCCAAGTCCAATCTTTATAATGCATCAAGAGGAGAAAAAAAGGGAGATCATCTCTTTATATTGTGTTTGCATACATGATTTATTAAGTAAAGATGAAATACCTTTGAGTATGGGCTTATAGAAGCAAAAATTATTTTTCCATCCTCCTTCTTTAACACCATTAATGCTCTCAACACAATTAGATACTTCTATCAGTATTTGACGATTGATTGTTGTACCTGCATTTGGTTGCCAACACAAAACCCTAACAACAAACAAAGTAACAAACTGTAAACTTAAGCATACACACCAAAATCATTCAAAATATTATGTTTAGTGAATTCAAAATCGTTACCATTTGATTGGCATGTTGCTGATTGCAAGTATAGTTTTGTTTTTCCTCTTAACAAAAAATTCGTTCAAAAAGAAGAAAAGTTGCTAATACAAGGAAAGATAAAGAGAATGAATCTTGAAGTCTTTATGTTATATTTCAAAGTGTGTGAAAGCATAAAACTGTATTTATAATGGACAAGTACCTTGAACAAAAATCAAGTCATATTTGACTTTTGTTACTAAAATTTCAACAAAATTACCTTTTATGGTCAAACTTGTTAGATAATAAAAATAGTATTTCGTTTTTCCTTCTAATATATTGTGGAATTAATAATTTTTCCTAATTAGCATCCAAGATAGACAGAGAAAATAATATATTCATCCTAAAATGTAGGTCAAGATTATATTTGTCTGAAATGTATCTAGTCAATATATTTATTTCTCTTAATTAATTTGCCTTTTTATGCTTTGAAGGATTAAAAAATAGTCAAAGATTTCATTAAAAAATATGAATTATTTTTATTAAAATAAGGTATGTACTATATTTGTTCATTTTATATTATACAATATTTCTTTTATATTTGTTAAGTAATTCAAATAGTGTTCTCATTCCTTGTAGAATCAATAGTTTTTCTTAATATTTCTCAAAGATAGAAATAGAAAAAATAATACATATTTGTCCTTAAATGTAATTCTTAATAAAAATTTCCTAGAATGGTACTATCTAGTGTATATATTTATTTTTATTAATTAATAAACTAATTTTTAAAAAAAATGTTTTGAAGGATCAAACAAGTCAAAACACTCATACACCGAATATGAATTGTTTATAGAAAAATATATTATATACTATCTTTATTTTATCTTATATAATACAATTCAATATTGGAAGTCAAATAATTTTTATCAAGAGTTCTTATCTACCTTGCATGCTTTTATTTATAAATTTCTGACTTAATTTAAAATAAGAACTTTAAAATGATTTTATTTTAATAAAAAATGTTACACGTAAAATTTGTAAGCAATGTCAACTATAAGAATTTGTACAGTAGACAAGATAATAAATAGTTTTCCCACATTATCTATACTATTTAGAATATTACACTATTTTATTGTAATGAAAAGAGTGTACTTGTGTAATTATCTTTTTATAAGTTTTCTCTTAATCCTGACAAGTGAAAGATCGACCAGGCAGGATGAAGTGCAGATCAACTAATGTATGATCATTCAGCTTCAAAATCATCAAAGTGGCTGTTTGGATTAGCTTACTTAAAATTAAAAATACGTAAATTTTATTGTAAAAAATAATTTTACAAATAAACTGTTGCAAGTTTGGATAGAGGTAATGAAATTGATAATAAAAAGTTGATGTGTTTGGTAAAAAAATATTGTTAAGTTGTGCTAATAACAGATAGTATTAAATAATAGTATTAAATAATATTAGTATTTACTGTGTACTAATCCTAGTCCTATTAGGATTAGTACTCCTTAGTTCTAGTCCTATTAGGATTAGTACTCCTTCCTATATCTTCTATATATATCTCTCATGTATTCCCTTATTAGGTTAACACTTCAATACAATCAATATTCCTTCATGTGCCACTATTAAAATGATTGAAAGACCCTAAATAATGTAAAAAGAATTTAAACTAAAACTAATTCTCTATACAAAAGAACGAATGGCATATACCAATTAAAGAAATTTGGTGAAGATATATATATTGTAATACCAAAGACAATAAATTGTTGAACTATTTTTGTGTGTGGAAAAATGAAAAAATGTAGTAGACCTCAATTTCATATCCGATAGCAATTTAGATGTTGCTAGGTCTTACATATTAATGAATGTTGTTTTATTATCAAGAAATTTTTGGAAAGTGATGAACTACAAAGAGAATTAATCTTTTGTTATATTAAAAATGTTGTCATTGTTGCATTTGTTGTTAAAGGTAGATCATAGGACAGGGCATGCATATGACTAGAACTTATCAATGCTATCGTTGCAAATATAAGCAAAAGAACCTCAATCAAAATGTTAAACGAGGGGTGTCAAGATAAAGATCAATCAATTCAATCCACCGAATTCATTCAAGTTTGGACGGATAAAAATTTATCCATCTATTAGCTCAATTTTATTTCACCAACTCATTTCAGTTCATAAGAAATTTAATTGATATGTAGCTCAAATTAATTCATGAGTAATCTTATCAAAATACTTTTTAAAATGACATTTATTTATTTAATATATTATATATAGTCATAACAAAGAAAAGTAATAATTTTGTTAAGAACTAAAAACATAAAAGAATAAAATAAAGAAATTAAATCTTAGTGAGAATTGAGCGCGGGATGAGGTATTATCATCCGCATTCTATTTCATTTTAGTCAATCTATTTGAACTCAAATAACCTTTAAATGATCAATAATTCACATATTAATAAACTTGTCATAATTACACCTGTAATATAAACTCTATAAATGAGCACCTTATGTAGGTTAGAGTAAAGTTGAACGACAGGTACACTCACATTGCCTTAATTTGACATGAAAAATACAAGGTATCCCAAGAATTGGATTTGTACAAAAACAAATGAAGAAAAATGTAATTTTGTCCTCAGATCCTCATCTATAATTTCTTATTACTTACAAAAATGTTTGACTTTGGATCATTGATCTCACTCTATGTTTGACCAAATAGACAGGTGGGGCGAAGTCAGAAATTTTGTTAAGTACGTTCAAAATTTATTATATATATAAGATGCACTAATCCCTTTGATAATGATTGTATCCCATTTTTATAAAGGTCCTTTTTTATGGTTCAAAATTTATTATATATATAAGATGCACTAATCTATTTGATAATGATTGTATCCCATTTTTATAAATGTCCTTTTTTATGAGGGAGTTATAGTTGTTTAATATTTGATTATCAAAAATGTATTGAAAATATATTTTTATCCAAAGAAAAAAAAATGTACGACTATCTTCACTTGTAACTTTACATTTTTTTTGCTCTAATTAGTCAATAATTAAACATTATTATTAATCTTCATCACTCAAACTTCCATGAAGATATTCATTAATTTGTTCATAATATTATTAATATTGTTCATAATATTATTAATATTGTTCATAATATTAATGTTGTAATCTTCTTTTTACAGAAAAATAAAAGTTAATTGTCCAAGCAAATGACAAAATAATTGGACGTGGAAATATTTATCAGTATTTTTATTTTCTTATTCAGTGCAAGATACTTATCAGGCGATTAAATAGATGTGTACGATTAAAAATTCAATATATCGATTATCGACTTTTAAATAATTAATCGACCAAATTAACCAATACGCCGGTATAACTTTAGTAGTTATCAATTGATATATTGGTAATCAAGAATGTAAACTAAAGTAATTATTGCCATAAGATTTTGTACACGAATGGTGGATGACTTTTAAGAAAAAGTAGAGTGCTTCCATCTCCTGGTCAGTAGAGTACTATTGACCTCATTATAAATTTGAGGCATAATATATAAATATGTTCTTTAATTTGATTTTAGATGATATTTATGTTTTTTAAATTTTAATTCATTCGAATAGACATTTAAATTTGTATCAAATGACACACACATCCTACGTAATAGAATAAGCGTAGGATGTCACGTAGGACTCCATGTAGATATTTCTTCTGTTGTGTGTGTGTGTGTGTGTGTGTATATATATATATATATATATATATATATATATATAGAGAGAGAGAGAGAGAGAGAGATAGAGAGAGAGATAGATAGATAGATAGATAGATAGATAGATAGAGAGAGAGACTATAATTACCAATACTTTCAAAATATTAAGTATCTTAGCACTCATTAAGAGCTTCCTACAATCTATTGAGAAGTAAACACTTAGATACGTCTTTTTGCTATTAGATACATAAAAATAGTAAGAGAGGTGAGCGATATTTTGTTATATATAATACATATTTAGGTACATGTGAATCACACTAGATACATATGTATGTATAAATTTGTTGCAATTTGCACGTATTGGGTATCCACAGGAGAGTAGTGAGTGAGATGAGAGAGAGGAAAATGAGATGCGAGTGAAATTTGTTATGTATCCCGAATATATGTGAATCCACTACATCTATCCTTAGATACATATATCTAAAGCCAAATCCATCGGTGGACCCCTTAAAGTTGTCAACAAATTTTACATAGACATTTCAATTGTGTTAATTTCATTTTCGACACCTCATGCCGGGTCCCGTAATATTCTTTTGATAGTTTTTTTTACTAAAAGTAAAAAGGTCAAGGAGAGTGTAATATACTCGTCGATGACGTGAAAATCAACAAATTAAATGATTACGTGTGTTATTTCAAGTTTAAACTATTTTTAAATCAATTTAGTAAATAAAATAAAAATATTATTCTAAAAAAATTAATTTAACCCCCCTCCCCTATGATATTTGTCTTCTCTACTATACCCAACAATTTTCTTAATTTGCTCTTTAAAAATATTTTAGATTCTTTTTTCTTCCCATCTTAGTGTTTTTTTGAGAGAAAAGGAGAGGAGGGGGAGGGAGACAAGGAGAGAAAGAAAAAATTATCAAATATGAGTGTTCATAACCATATTTTTCTGCGAAAAAGGTGAAATCAAAAATCGTCTTTTTTCATACACTCTATATCTCTGTTGTGCTTTTTTTTTTTTATCTCACTATTTTCTTTCTTTATAGTGTTGTTTTGTGGGAAGAGAATAAGGAGAGATCAAATATGATATATGGGTGATCATATCCATTTATTCGGCAAAAAAGGCAGGGGGAAGCGTTGGTAAATTTAGAAAAGCAATACAATGAAGAAGAAAAAAATGACTTAAAATGAATTTGAATAAATAAAATTGATTTTCATTAAAGGAGTTTACGGTTGAAAAAATGGTGAAAGGTGGTGACATGAAAATTGGAGAAGAAGAAGACAAAATAAAATTAAAAATTTGCTGCCTTTCACGCGCTATTGTTGAGTAACACACTCACTTTGACATATCAACAAAAAGTATCAAAATGAAACAATAAAACCCTACATGAATTATCTAAAATAAACATCGTATATATATATACACATATATACCTATACTTTCAAAATATTAAGTATCTTACCTGTCACGGAGTTAGAGTATTTGCTAAGACTCCGTGCGACACTTGAAAACTTACTCACGAATCTTCCACGATCTTGTAAGCTAAAGTAAGCCTTAAGACTTAGATCGCTAAGAGAATGTAAAGAAAGACTTAGAAAGAACTTTGGAAGAAGGCTTGTATAATACTTGAAAGACTTGCTTACAACTTCGCTTGGTTGGATTTTACAAATGAGTGGCTCTTCTATTTATACTACTTCCTAAGGGATTAAGTGTAAATAAAAATTACTCCACAAGTTCCTAAAGTATTTACACTTAAGTCCATATTCTAGAGAATTCTACGCTCTCTAGAATATGCTAAACTCTTCCAAAAATATCTAAGTATTCTAGAGAATTCTAAGGAATTCTCTAGTCTTCTCCAGAAATCTAGAAGGTACTAGAGTTCTCTACAAACCTCTTTGCAACTCTAGATCCTTCTACCCCCATTCGGACGCCAAATCAGGCTGGAATTGTGGCGGGACATCACACTCTCCCCCACCTATTGATGCGACGACCATGTCGCATCATTGCTGTATCGGTATCCGAGTCTTGTCATGCGATCAACAATCCACGTACTCGACCAATACCGTTGAGCAACTCTATGAGTTGTTGCCTGATCTCTTTCGGCCCGATCTTTTGAACTACCTCCTTCCTAGGAGGCAAGCACCTCGAAGGCTTCTTTGACATCACGACATTGTTCCCCCTGGAACCTTTTTTGTGCATGGTGGCAAGGACTTCATAGCGCCATTGTATTCTCCCCGAACTTACAATGGTGGTTGCGAATGTCATCCCCTTTCTCTTATTGCTTTTCTTGAGCTGCACGGCCGTTAGTCGCACTTGTCCTTCCTTTTCGGAGCCTTACCTAGGGGAACCATACATGTTCCTCCTTGCTCCATGATCAGAAATCGTTGGACGTAAGGATTGATCACCGCATGACACGCCTGGAAGAACTCCTGCCCTAGAATTATATCAAAGAGATCTAAAGGACCGACAGTGAAGTTGGTTTTACGTTGCCACTCACCTAGCGTGATGCTTATCCCATGCGTGACTACACTCACGGGAGTCGGTGGTGCATTGACCGTACTAAGTTCGGCATTACTTGGACTGTAACGCAGTCCCGACCTTGTCTCTCCCGTCTTGGTCATGATATTGACCTCTGCACCTGTGTCGACCATAGCACGAGTGGGTCTTCGCTTGATCGTGATGTCGACATACTGAACCGCGCATACTCTCGGCTTCTCTGGTTGCTTGGTGATAGCTCCGCATATTCCTATTAAGCCCAACTGCGTCATCTCCGCACCTTGTTCTTGCTCTTGTGCTTCCTTCTCTTTCCGCTCTCGTAGGATAGAACCAAGGCTCTTCAGTTCGGGGCACCTTGCATAGACATGCGGCCCACCACATATGTAGCAACCACCTCTTTGGGAAACCTCTGTCTTTCTCTCCGTGTTGCCATAACATACAGACTTCTATCCATCGGAGTTATAGGTATCATGCTTCTTAGGATGTGGCTGATGCTCCTCGCCTTTGCCACGATCTCCCACCATTGTCATGACTTCCTTTCATCTCATCTCCTTTGGCTCTGTCGGACATTCCGTGCCTGAAGTCTATCAATGTTTCGGCCTGCGTGATGGATTCATCAATCGTCCTGACCTGTCGGCGTTCCAACTCCGTCCAAGCCCAACTTTGCAGCCCATCCATGAAGTGGAACAACATATCTCTATCCGTGAGGTTGGGAATCTGAAGCGTAAGGGTGGTGAACTCCTGCACATATGCGCGTATGCTACCCATATCCATTTATCCGTCAAAAAAGGTAGAGGGAGGGGATGGTAAACATAGAAAAGTAATACAATGAAGAAGAAAAAAATGACTTAAAAACAAATTTGAATAAGGAAAATTGACTTCCATTGTATGAGTTTAAGCTTGAAAAAATTGTGGAAGTTGGTGACTTTAAAATTGGAGATGAAGAAGAGAAAATAAAATAAAAAATTGGCTAAATTAAGCCTTTCACGCACTATTGTTGAGTGTATCACACTCACTTTGACATGTCAGCAAAAAGTATGAAAATGACACAACGCTACATGAGTTGTCTAAAATAAACATCTCTCTTTTAAAATTTCTAAGTGAAATTTGATGCTTCACTGCTTAAGTATCTTACCACTTTCAAAATGTTAAATATATATATACACTTTCAAAATGTTAAGTATCTTATCACTCATTAAGAGCTTTCTATCAGATATTGAGAAATACACACTTAAATACGTGCCTTTTTGCTACTAGATACATTAAAATAGGAAGAGATGTGACCGATATTTTATTATGTACCTTAGATAAATGTGAATCCCACTAGATACATGTATATGTACGAATTTGTTGCAATTTGCATGTATTTGATATCCATAGGAGAGTAGTGAGTGAGATGAGAGAGAGGGAAGTGAGATGCGAGTGAAATTTTTTTATGTATCACAAATGTATGTGAATTCACTACATGTGTCCTTAGATACATATATCTAATGTATCTAGACTAATCAAAATCTGATAAAATGTGTAATAGTGCACACTAGAGCGTAACTAACTAGTTAACTCTTACACTAATGAGATTTATGTAAGTTTTCCTTTTTAAAATTATTTGAGAAAGATTAATATTTGAGTCAATTAAATTAGACATTTCAGGGATATTTGGAGTCTGAGAAATGGATGAATGATAATTTTATGTAGAGACGTTAAAATAGGTTTAGTCCATGGGGCCGACCCAACCCAACATGTTATTAGGTCAAGGTTGGGATATGATTTTTCGAGCTCATTTAAACAGGACTTATAAGCCCAATCCGTAGAAGCCTTTGAGGCTTGATCGGCGTTGGGTTGGAGTCGGCCCATGAACCATGACTATTTATTTAGAGAAATATTGTATATAATGGCAAACTAATAAATCAAATTAAATGCTATAGTCACACTTAAATATAATTGTACCCTGTAGCAAACTGTTTGCCAGTCACCTCTCCCTCAAACTCTCGCTTGCAACTCTCCCTGTCTCGGTCCATCTCTCGTTCGCTACCTCATACTTTTATACAAATACAAGTGTATAAATGTGTTTTTGTTTGTATAAAGAGAGAAAAAATTATACATATACATATACTTTTGTTTCCCTCTCTTCTCTCTCCCAGATCTCGCTTGCCACTCTCCTAAATCTCGCTCACCACCCTCGCCTCTATCGCTTATAGAGACGAAATAAATGTAGAAATTGCATTTTTTTTGTATAAAGCGAGAGAAAATTGTATATACACTTGCAAATACATATAACTTTGTCTTATACTCTTATAATTATATAATACAAATACTTCCCTGCTCAATTTTCTTTTGTCTTTTCTCTTTCTCGTTTTATACATACACAAATTATATAATTGATTTGTATATAAATGTTTTCTTTTGTATATGTATAGCGAATTATACAATTGGTTTCTTTGTATATGTATAGCGAATTATACATATTTATATTTGCTATGGAGTGCAATTATACAAACTTTCCTATAGCATACAAATATGAATTTTATGTTTGCTGCATGTGAAAGTTGCTCATTTACTTAAGGGTAACTTAAAATAATCCTGAGCTAATTACATAAATGCACATTATGTTGTAGTATTATGAATCTTATCAGATTTTAGTATGTTCAGATAAATACATATATCTCAGAATACATTTGCTCAAATTAGATTAATTTGTTCTAGATACACTCTACCTAAGTGGATTCGCATATGTCTAGGATATGTAGAGAAATCATGCGCCCTTGTCTCCCTCTCATCTCGTCCGTCACTCTCTTATCTCGCTCGTGTATCTGAAATGCATCACACAAGATGCGTGTATCTCGTATATCTAGTGTTTTAAATACATGCTAATTACACTAGATTTTTTGCTAGTGCTATTGAAACAACATCATTGTTTACCATATTTGATTTGAAAATCTTCTTATTTTTTTGACATTATAGAATTTTAAGTTTGAAAAAAAAGGACTAGCCCACCTCAACCCTCGTCTCTTCTAGGGTTTGGTTGGGTTGGGTTAAGGATTTTTCAGGTCCTTCCAAATGAAGGGCTGACCTGCCCTAGCACTTCAAATTTCTTAGCCCGAGAGGCATGGATCAAGCAAGACATGGGCTGACTCTTTTTGACAACTCTAATTTAGTATTAGTTCAAATTTTTAAGAAGCATGGTTAAACTTGTCATCGTTGTCAATTTTGAAACTTGTTTAACCCCCTTTATAATTTTTGACTCTGTTGTTAAACTATTTCAGGGTTTTATGCTATCTATCTTCTTCTTGTGCACAATCAAAATGCTTGTCCGATTTGATTTCTGTTCTCTCTTCTTCCCTAAACTCCCTTTCTGTTTTCTCCACTTCTTCTGCTCTTCACAACTCGAGCCAACGCCGCCGGAACTTCCGCAATTGAACCCTCAAATGGCACCGACTTTATTTCTCATCTACTAATCCAACACCATAATCCATTTCACGCCATAGAATCTTCTCTTCAGCTCCATGGCATTTCCTTCACCCCTTTTCTTGTCATCAAACACTCATCCGACTCAAAAACTCTTCTAAAGTCACCCTTTCCTTCTTTCACTATTCCCAATTCCGACACCACCACCAATGCTTTCAATCTCCTCATTGACTTTTTATGCAAAGTCTTCCTGTTCGATGTTTCATGGCAGCTTATTATTCAAATGGACCAGAATAATCTTTAGTGGACTCATTTACGCAATGCAGGTGGAGATGAATTATTAGTTGAATCGTACTTCTCCCTCGTGGTTGAGTTCTTTGAACCAGATTGCTCAAGTAGAGTCAATGTCTTCTTGATCTTTTAGCAACATTGTTTCCTCCTTCTAAAGCACTTGTGGAGGAACTTTCTCCTTTTGGAGTCGAAGACCCAAAAAACAGGAGTTGATGCGGATGACACTTGAAGTGTTTGTTGTCCTAGTATAACAGCCTTTCTTCTCGTAACAACTTAAAAACTTCTAAAGGTAACACCAAGAATGTCTTCAACTTCAGTAGAGAACTTGGAGCTAGTAGCCTTAGAGGTAGTTGATAAAGAGTTGTTCTTCATGAAAGTCATCTCGATATTCTTTGACGCTTGAAAAGTTGAAATGAGAGGGAGATATTGTCCCATTGGGCGTGCCAAAATTTGTAGATGGTAAAATTTACATCGAAAAATAATATTCAAGAACGGAAAATTATGCAACAATCGTATTTATTATTTCGAAGTGCGAGTGTTACAATCTTTATTTCTCTGAATTTGCCTTTTCAAATATAAATTTATGGTCTTTAAAGTTTGTTCTAGAATCTCCGATGAACTTGAATGCTTGAATTCTAAAACTTGTAGCTTTATAGAGAATTTTATGACATTTGTACCATGAATTTTCTCTAGATTTTTGTTTAGAAATTTTTGTCTGTTTTCTGAATTACCAGGACCCTATTTATAATTTTAGAATATGGGAGTTGCGATTGGAACATGATTCCTTTCAGCCAATCAGATTTAAGTGACATGATATATGGACTTTATGGAGCGGTCTTGTCATCTTTGATACATGCCAAGATGTGCCTCTTGAATGAGATGAAATTGAGCTTAACAAATTGAGCTCATCTTTTGTAGCCCAAATCTATTAATTTAGACTTTAATTAAAACCTTAATTATTGGACCTAAATATTTAACTTAATTATATTAATCCATAATATCTATTTGGATTAATATATTTATGAAATTAATATAATTCGAATCATTTTATATTTAATAAATTTTAAATGATTACAGTACCAAAACAAACTGTATGTCAAAGCCTAAATCTCACTAAATGGGTCTTGAGTGATAGAGGGGAGTTGCGACAGTGAGAAATGAGAACTGCAAAGTGAGAGGGTAAGAGAGAAGAGCTAGAGTGATCGTAGCGAGTGAGAGAGAAATAGGACTGCTAGCTTAGAGAGATAAATGGGTTTGTTTGAGTGAGCTTAGAGGGAAAATAAACTAGTGTTTGACTATAGATTCCTAACTTTTTTACCAAATATTATATGGGTGAAATTTCACCACGTGCTTGATCATAGTATTTGGGAAACATATTTCATTTTCTTAAGAAATATTGTTTACACCCAAAAGTTTTTAGAATTACCAATACTTTCTCAATAAATACATTAGATATTCGTTGCAAAAAATTACAACTAGTTTTCATGACACTAGAGCAATGTGGTAGTTCGAAGTGAGTGCAATAAGCATCATTCCATATATTGTAAAGTAGATAAAACACATGACTTTTTTACCATGAACCGATTGTTCATCATTTTCATCAACAACGATATAATCACTTTCATATTCACTACTGAATATTTCATTAGTGTTTTGGTGTTCATATAAAAATTATGTAATGCAACGCAAACAACTACTATAGAGAATTTTTTATTTTTGTAAATGATAAAAGATTGATGTAGAATTTTAATTTTCAAAAGCTCCCAAATAATGAGATTAGCCCAAATACTAGTTTTTTCTAGTATTTGAGGATTTGGGTTGTATGTCAAATAATGGACAACTAATTGTATGTACAAACACTATTGCCTACTTGGAAAATCTATCTTCAAATTGATCCTGAATTAGTGGAGTTATTCAGCAATTATAAGCGTTTTTTTTAAAAAAATTAGTTGGGGTTATGACCCCTTGTAACTTAATAAAAATTTGTGGGGCCTAAACTAACCCTTACATTTCATATAATTTTAGGAGGATTATAAAAACTGTTACGATTCAAATTCACAAGTCGTGATGGAACCTATGTTCCTAACCAATAGGTAAGTTAATCCACAAATTTTATAAATTTAATTCAATAAATAAGGAGAAAAGATAAATGACAAGTAGAAAACCTCAAACGTGATATCTTTCATGAATATGAAATGTGGAAAACTAAAATACCATCCAAGAATTGGTGTCATAATTATGGAAACGTGTACCAGTAAAAATAATCGGGATCTTATCAATTAATGGGGTATAATGATAAACTCGCTATACCAAACAATTTTTTCTTAATAAATGTATCAAAAATAAATTTGAAAAGTAGAAACAGACACAAATCATTGTGAATATTAAATAACCATTTTAGGTTCAATAATTTTTTTCTCTGCACGTGTTCGTTAGGATTTTAATTATGGGTAGTTACTAATGTTACAATATGTATATTGTGGAAAATCTAGTTATAGTCTTTCACATATTAAATGTGAATCTATATTATCAAGATTCCGAATAAAATGACTCCTTTGATTATTAAAAAAGGGCCTTAACCTTTCACAATTTAAGATCTTACCTAATTAATTTGCATCTAGTTTCTATATAACATTTCTAAATAACTATTATCCTTTTGATTTATTTTAGCAAAATTACTGAAATACACATCTTATATTTCCTTTATTTTCAATATTCTCTTCTCTTTCAAAAAAACCTCTAAAATATCATATTTCTTTAATGTATTTGAGCTACATATTAATGTATCCAAGCCAATATTTAATGTATTCGAGTTACATATTATGTATCCGGTTTATTTCATAATGTACCCGAGCTAGTTTTTAATGTATCCAAGCTACATATTATGTATCCGAGCTAGTTATTAATGTATCTGAACTACATATTATGTATTCAATATATGTTATAATGTATCCGAGATACTCTTTAATGTATTCGAGCTACATATTATGAATTCGATTTGTGGTGCTTTTTAAGGAATTACTATAATTACAAAATAAAGAGGGATAGATTGTAATTTCATATTAAAACTATGTGATTCCTAAAATTTATCCATTCTATGACCTAAGTTGACAAAGAGCCTGCAATTTCTTGAATTAAAGTATTTATAAACTTGAATTATTTTCTACTTTGATTTTTTGGCATTAATATAGAGTTTAAGTACAAAACTTATAAGAGAGCTACACCTGAGAAGCAGGACATGACTTTCTGACATAATTAAAATGAAAAACTACACTATTACATGAAACTAACTACTACTAGAAAAAAACAACTAACAGATACAATTGTAATAACATATTATGTATTGTATATTAGTGCAATAAGTGAGGTTGCATTATATTTATGGTTACGTTTAAATATTGATGATGGATATATAGTAATTAGCACAATAAGTTGGGTGGTTGTATTATATTATTGTGACATTTAAATATTGATTATGAGTACATTATATTAACCATCATGTAGTCACATATATTTTTTAAAGAAAATATATCAATATAATTAAGAAATCTGATAAGTAAGCATATCAAAAATAAGATCTTATGCCTATCAAAATTGTTGTTTTTAATTGCTCATAAATAAGGCTTTTCTTGCAAAATTGTTATATACATATTTGCAGTTTCTTTTGGCAAATTAGGTCTGTAAGGAAAAAAATAAAAGATCTTAAATTCCTCAATGACATGATTTTCCCCCATGAAGGGTGGTGAAGGTGTATATATAACTACACTAAAAACTCCTTATTACAGGGACTATATAGTTTGTGGCTTTATATTTTTTCATTAAGGAGATCTTTAAAATTTTAAAGTTAAATTATTTCTTAATATATAATGGTATTATTCTTTTTGGAGGAAAAATGAAGAAAAAAAATAAAATTACATGAATTCCATTCAGTTTCTTATTTGAACGAACATCTCAAAATTTCAGTTATTTCATTTTTTGATACATTATATGATCTACAAATTGTTCAAGACTCTCTATTATTAGCCTCGCGCTTCTACTTTGTACATAATAAAAGGGTATCAAGATCGATTTTTCAGATTAAACAAAAAGTATGTCACAAAAATTGAGACATGTGAAGTAATTATTTTGAGCTATATTAGGTGTCCAAACTCTCCTATGTTACATAAATTTGTGCTGAACTTAGGTAGAATGATGTGTCTAAATTAAATTCTTGCTAATTAATCATGTATAGACTTGAGTAAATTGAATTGTTTATCGAAAAATTATATATTTTGTATAAATGTCCTCAAATATTAATTACTTCTTCCAATGGTACACAACTTTATTTTTTTTGTAGAGAAATCCTCCAGATAATGCAAAAGTTATGGTCAGAAACAAAGAAGAAACATAAAGCGATCTAACAATCAAATAAAAATCTACTCAAGCAAATAGCATGAACAAAATACTCGTCATGTATGATACATTCTATACAAGTTGCAAGTACCAGAAAACTTATGAATTAACAAATGAAAATATTTTATCAAGCGAATGTAAACATAAGCTTTGAAATAAGCATTCTAGTAAATTAACTGTGATAAAACTTATTTCTGCACATCACATTCTCAAACATAGAAGAGTTTGGGTAACATGTAATTGCAATAAAAGAAAAGAATCGGATGGGAGGATTTACCAAAAGGAAAAAATACTTAGATACATACTCATGATGATAAAAAAGATTACTTGTGAGAAAAAAAGTACTTGTCACCACTTGAAAACTTGAGCAATGCTTATATTGCTTGTTCATTGCCACTATTGGCATCAAACCTAGTAAAAATCAACACACAGGATGACCAAATTTAGTGTAAACCAAAAATTTAAGAACAAAAGCTTAAAACTTTAAAATCGGATAACTTGTCTAGTAAGACTTTCATTGTTTTGAGGCTTGCTTAATTCAGCAGGAGCATTTTTCCACATGACTAGTCTCATCCATGACAATTATGAAACTAGCTTTTCTTGATTTTTCTCATCCATTGATACCTTGGTATATGATTTGGTCTGTTTTTCATCAAAGCATCTCCGGTCTTATATTTAGTCACATACATATCCTTCAAGTCGCATTTATAGTCTCTCCACTTTTTTCTTATTGACTTTTTCACAAACTCTTCTCACATATCGGAATGGAGAACTTTTTCTTAAAAGATAGACAAAAGTTAACAAGATAATATCATGTATAAAAACAAATATACTTGTTAAGAATAATAATTTTATACCTTCACAAACTCCACCAACTTTTTCTTTTCTTCATCATCAAACACTCGCCAATCATTCACATTTAGCTGTGTCAAATCTGTGGTTCTAGAAATGATGCCTAGAAAGCTAGCAAGTTTTCGTCCCTCTTTTCCAATTGATTGATTGCGACTATTAAACGACACAACAATTTTTTCCCAAGCGGTAAATTCCAAACATCTTTTAATAAAGTAGGTCACGAACTTTACTTGTGTTTGAAGAACCTGAATTAAATTTAGAACACACTCTATTACATTCATCAGAGAAATTATGTACAGCGCAAATCTAAACAGTGTAGGGGCTCCAATTATGAAACCAAGTTAATTAAACTGTCTTCTTTAAATTTTTAATTGGAGAAACTGTTTCTTGTTTCAACTTAACGAACAACCCAAACTGAGAAGAAGAATCAACACTCTAGGCAGTCTAATAGTTAGAGGTTATGAAACAGAAAACAACCTGGGCAAGATATTTGATGTTTTGACGGATTATGAGAGGAACGGTGCTTGTTCTGAGTAAGTTTTGGTTTCCTATATGCGGGTATATAAGCTTTTTTAACTAAAGAAACAAGTTGGTTAAAACCCATCTTTAGTAACTACAGCTTATTCCTATGTCACAATAAGAGAAAAGGGGGGTTGAAAAGAACGTAGACTTGAAGCAAACTAGAAAGAATACATATTCTCATGTATTTTATGCACATAATTTATAATTTCAAGTTTAAAGAAAGAACATGGCTCATAGTTCAGCTCAACATCAATGTCAATAGAATTGTTATCCTCTGATGTTTGGGCTTGAGAGAAGCTCTGAGCTTTTTCATTAATTGTTGAACGTAGGGTCGTACTTCTTCAAACGTTGTTCAGTTAACAATCTAATACCAACTCTATTTTGCATTTTTGTTCTTCAAAATTAATTACTTCTCTAAATTTTTCAAACCTGTAGAAGAAAACCAGGAGTGTAGATTTAGAAGATAGAGTAAAGGAGAGAGAGGATGTAGTAGTTACAGTGAAAAGATAAACAAGACATGATTTGGATAACAAAACTATTGTGGTATCTCCAATAACTTCCTATTTAGGGAGTGAATAATCAAGATAAAAAGGTGGAACTCACCCTCCCAAGATATAAGCAAACTATAGTTGATCATCTGGGAATTAGTCATAAAAAGAAGTCTCTGAATCCAAACTTTATAGTTTTATAAAGTACTTGGTCCTGTAGGAACTAGCAAACTCAAACCAACTACTTATGTGCTTTGTAATTCTCGTTAGACTACAATAAAATTAGACAATGGTCACTCGATCATTATCAAACTGCCTATTCTCTCATGCACGCATGCATGAGAGATGCGAAGCCCGAAGCTACGACTTCCCAAACCCTCTTGATTTCTCACACACAGTCCCTTAAACTCGCCCCTCTCATGTTAACTAACCCCAAACGATTGATCTATTATGATCATGGTGTCCGTCCCAACATTTGCACCTCGACTGATCTCACAAGCTACCTTTCGGTATAAAAATGGTCTGTTTTCCTCGTCTTCGAGTGTTACAGTAAATTTGATGAATTTAGTCATTATAACAAACACAATTTATAGTAGTACAGAGCACCTTATTGGGTTAATTTAGGTTTGACATCAAAATCCTATTAAATGAGTTACAGTTGAAGCTTTTCAAATCAATCGACAAATGAAGGAATCAATCATGAATCAACAATTCAATGATTAATTAAAAGCTGGAAAACCAAGCCAGATTATACTGTTTTCCTACAACACACAAGTTTTAAACAACCATTTATACTTACCTCATCAAAATTATTGATCCTAAGATAGAGAATTCCACATCGATTTCTCCAGCTACAAGCTAAATCTACACGATAACAAAACCCAAGTTTAACTAACAAATGAATTTGAATAAACGATAATAAAATCAGAAAAAAATTAAAGATAAAAAATATAATTATAAGTTAATAGCATATGCATGTAAGCATTTATAAGAAAAACACAGAGAAAATGAGGATTAACAACTAGAATGAGAGATTCATGGATCGAGAATGAGAGATTGAGAAAGAAACATTGAGCGGAAAGAAAGAGAAAGAGAAAGAGAGATTACCTCTTAGTGTGCTTCAGTTCGAGCAAACAGAAAAAAATTGATGTGTGCTTCAGCTCAGATCCATCGTAGCCATTGAATGAAGCTTCAAACCACCGAAGCTTCAGAGCTCAAATCCATATCCCAGCCATCGAGACTTTCAGAACTTGAAAATTAAGTAAAAATTGACTAAGAGAATTTGGGTATACGAGGGTAAGAGAGGATATTTTTTTTCTATTGGCTTTTAAATCTAATTGATATTAAGGGTTACCTTTTAGTGGCTTAAGATTAATTTCCTGTAAACAAGAGCTTTAAAATTCTATTTAGTGGCAATTATATTATTGTCACTAAATAAGTGCCACTAAATCATACTTTTGTTGTACTGTTCACTGAATATTTCATCACTGTTTTGGTGTTTATATAAAAATCTACTATAGATGATGTTTTTGTCAATGATAAAAATTTGGTGTGGAATTTTAATTTTTCAAAGCTTCCAAATAATGAAATGTAGCCCAAATACAATATTTTCTAGTATTTGAAAATTTAGGTTATTTGTCAAATAATGACAAATTCTGTAAACAAATATTATTTGTTAAATTTTCTCCTAAATTTTACTTGAAAAATCTTTGATCAAAAGGGTGGAGTTATTATGCAATTGTAGGCATTTTTTTTTTTAAAAAAGTTGGGGTTATGACACCTTGCAACTTAGTAAAATCTTATTGGGCCTAAACTAACCCCTACATTAAATATAATTTAGGAAGATTATAATAATTGTTACTATTCAAATCCTCAAGTTGTGATGACACATATGTCCCCAATCAATAGGTAAGTCAAGTCACTAGTTTTATCAATTTATTCAATAAATAAGGAGATAAGATAAACGACAAGTAGAAAATCTCAAATGCTAAACCTTTCATGAGTATGAAATGTGGAAAACTAAAATACCATCCAAGAATTGGTGTCATAAGTATAAGAGCGTCTATGAGTAAAGATAATTGGGATCTTATCAATTAATGGGGTGTAATGATAAACTCACTATGCCAACCTTTTTTTTTCTTAATAGACTTACCAAACAAAAATTTGACAAGGAAAAAAAGTTACAAATTATTATGAATATTAAATAACCATTTTAGGTACACCTTTTTGTGTGTGTACGTGTTTGTTAGGATTTTTAATTATGGGTAATTACTAATGCTACAATATGTAGATTGTAGAAAATCTTATTATAATCTTTTACATATTAGAAGTGAATATATAATATCAAGATATCGAATCAAACGACTCCTTGATTATTAAAAAAGGGCCTTAGACTTTCACAATTTAAGATCTCACCAAATTAATTTGCATCTAGTTTCTATATAACATCTGCAAATCACTCTTATCTTTTTGATTTATTTTAGAGAGAATAACTGAAATACACGTCTTATATTTTTGTTATCTTTAATATTTTCTTCTATTTCTAAAAACATCTAAAATTTTATATTCCTTTGATGTATTCAAGCTACATATTAATGTATCGATATCAGTATTTAATGTATCCGAGCTATATACTATGTATTCGATTTATTTTAAAATGTATCCGAGCTAGTTTTTAATGTATCCAAGCTACATATTATGTATCCAGTTTATGTTATAATGTATCCGAGCTACATATTATGTATCCTGTTTATGTTGCTTTTAAGGGGATTAATGTAATTACAAACTAAAGAGGGATAAATTTTAATTTCATAGTAAAACTATGTGAATCCTAAAACTTATCTTTTCTATGACCTAAGTTGACAGAATCTGTAATTTCTTGACTTAAAGTACTCATAAACTTGAATTATTTTCTACTTAAATTTCCTCGCATTAATATAGAGTTTATATACAGAACTTATAAGAAAGTTACCCCTAAAAAGTAGAACATGACTTCCTGACATTACTAAAATGAAAAACTACACTGCCACATAAAATAACTACTACTAGAAAAAACAACAAACGTATACTATTGTAATAATAACATATTTTTGTATACTAGGTATATTACCCGTGCTTCGCACGGGATTGGACATTTTATTAAAATTACATATGATTATTCGGTAATATAACCTACAGTAAATGATTAAGTTTCATGGAAAATGAGGAATGAAAAAGGTTCATTAGAAGTTTAATTAATGTATTTCAATTCGATTCCTCTATAGAAAAAAAAACTACAATAGTGGCAAAAATAAAAGTTTTGTTTACTAAAAACCCAAATGTAATAAATTCAACCATTTCAACAACGTTATGAGTTGTGGAATTAAAGGTGCAAGAGTAGTAACATGACATTGCAATCGAAATCAATTTTCTTTGTTTATACAAAGAAACCTGTAGAAAGGGACAAAAGAGAAGATCGATTTTCAATCATCTTCTATGTAACTTTTAACAAAGTTAAAAGAAAAATGTCACCAATAGCATAAAGAGTTATCATACTTACATGAATCACTACGACTTATAGTAAAGATTAAGCTCCATGAAATATGAGGATGGAAACTTCTAGGAATGAAACAAACTTCTTAAGAAGCTTAATCAATGTAATTGAATTCAACTATCCAATGGAAAAAATCTTCAAATAATAGTGGCAGCAAATCCCTCTATTTATAGATAACAGAGGGTAGTGTGAATAAATATTTATTGTGCCTTATCGGAAAGGTCACAACTTTTTGGAAAAGTTGCAACCATTTGGAAATGTCACAACCTCTCATAAAAGTCACAATTTTCATGAAAGTCGCAACTCTTCATAAAAGTCACAACTTTTCAGAAAAGTTACAACTTTTAATATAAAAGTTGCAAATCTTCATAAAAGTTGCAACTCTTCATAAAAGTTGCAACTTTTTATAAAAGTCACAACTCTTCATAGAAGTCGTAACTATTCATAAAAGTCACAACTTTTCATAAAAGTCACAACATTTCATAAAAGTCACATATCTTCATTAAAATCGCAACTCTTCATAAAAGTCACAATTTTTCTTGAAAGGGGAAGGCTAATTTTGGAAATAAATAAATTTAAAAGGGAATTCTGATTTGTGGTGGTGCCACGTAGGCGGGTCTAATATTTTCTTTTATATATATATATGATTAGTGCAATAAGTGTGGTTGTATTATATTTATTGTTATATTTAAATATTAATGATGGATATATAGTAAATTAATTAGCACAATAAGTAGGGTGGTTGTATTATATTATTGTGACATTTAAATGGGAGTGCTAGCTTAGAGAGATAAATGGGTTTGTTTGAGTGAGCTTAGAGGGGAAAATAAGATAGTGTTTGGCCATAAATTTCCTAATATTTTTACCGAATATTATTTAGGTGAAAATTTGAATGAAATTTCACCATGTGTTTGATCATAGTATTCGGAGAACATATTTCACCTTTATAAGAAATATTGTTTATATTCAAAAGTTTTAAGAACTATCGGTACTTCAACAACAATTTTTTTTGGATCTTCGTTGCAACAAATTACAAGTAGTGTTCATGAAGCTAGAGCAATGTGATAGTTCGGATTGAGTGCAACAATCATCATTCTATATATCGTAAAGTAGATATAGAACATGACATTGGTACCATGAGTCGATTTTTCATCAATAATCATATCATTACTTTCATATTCACTAAATATTTCATCACTGCTTTGATGTTCATATAAAAATTATGTAATACAACGCAAACAACCAATAGAGGATGTTTTTGTAAATGATAAAAGTTTGATGTAGAATTTTAATTTTTAGAAACTCTTAAATAATGATATGTAGCCCAAATACTTGTTTTTTCTAGTATTTGAGAATTTGGGTTATTTGCCAAATAATGACAAATTCTATGGACGAACACTATTTGTTCAAATTTCACCCAAATTTTACTTCAAAAATCTATGGTCAAACAAAACTTGAACTAGTGAAGTTATTCATTAATTTCAAGCGTTTAATTTTTTTTTTAAAATAGTTGGGGTTTTGACCCCTTGCAACTTAATAAAAATTTGTGGGGCCTAAACTAACCCCTACATTTAATATAATTTTAGGGAGATTAAAATAACTGTTACAATTCAAATTCACAAGTTGTGATAAAAACTATATTCCCAACCAATAGGTAAGTCAATCCACTAATCTTATCAATTAAATTCAATAAATAAGGAGAAAAAATAAACGACAATTAGAAAATCTCAAATGCTAAATCTTTCATGAGTATGAAATGTGGAAACCAAAAATATCATTCAAGAATTTGTGTCATAAATACAAGAGTGTTTATGAGTAAAGATAATTCGAATCTTATCAATTAATGAGGTATTATGATAAACTCACCACACCAAACAATTTTTTCTTAATAGACGTATTAAATAAAAATTTGACAAGTAAAATGAGAAAATAATAATTATGAAAATTAAATAACCATTTTAGGTTCACTATATTTTTTGTGTGTATACGTGTTCGTTAGGATTTTTAGTTATGAGTAATCTCTAACGCTACAATATGTAGACTGTAGAAATACTTGTTATAATCTTTCACATATTAAATGTAAATCTATAATTAAGATTCCAAATCAAACGACTCATTTGATTATTAAAAAAGGGCGTTAGACTTTCACAATTTAAGATCTTACCAAATTTATTTGCATCTAGTTTCTATATAACATCTGCAAATCACTCTTATCCTTTTGATTTATTTTAGCAAAAAATACTCAAATACATGTCTTATATTTTCCTTATTCTAAATATTTCTAAAAATCTCTAAAATCTCATATTTCTTTAATGTATCCTACTGATATCTTAATGTATCGAAGTCAGTATTTAATGTATCTGAGCTATATATTATGTATTTGATTTTTTATAATGTATCCGAGCTAGTCTTTAATATATCTGAACTACATATTATGTATCCAGTTTGTGTTACTCTTTAAGCGATTAATGTAGTTACAAACTAAAGAGAGGTAAATTTTAATTTCATACTAAAACTATGTGATTCCTAAAACTTATCTTTTGTATGACCTAAATGGACAAAGAATCTGCAATTTCTTGAGTTAAAGAACTCATAAACTTGAATTATTTTCTACTTAGATTTTCAGGCCTTAATACAGAGTTTAAGTACAGAACTTATAAGAGAGCTACCCCTAAAAAGTAGGACATGCCTTCCTGACTTTATTAAAATGAAAAATTGCACTACTACATCAAAGTAACTTCTAGAAGAAAAAAACAACAAACAAATACTATTGTAATAACAAATTATTGTATATTAGTGCAGTAAGTTGGTTGTATCATATTTATTGTTACATTTAAATATTAATGATGGATATATAGTAAATTAGCACAATAAGTTGGGTGGTTGTATTATATTATATTGACATTTAAATATTGATTATAGGTATATCGATTTAATCATCATGCAATCACATATATTTTTTTAAGAAAACATATCAATATAATTAAGCAATCTGTTAATTAAACATATCAAGAATAAGATCTTATGTCTTTATCAAAATTATTGTTTTTAATTGCTCATAAATAAGGCTTTCTTTGTAAAATTGTTATATACATATTTGAAGTTTTTTTGGCAAATTTAGTCTGTAAGCAAAAAAATAGAAGATCTTAAATTCCTCAATGACACGATTTTTCCCCATGAAGGGTGCTGAAGGTGTATATAGCTACACTAAAAACTCCTTATTACGGGTAATATATAGTTTGTGGCTATATATTTTTCCATTAAGGATATTTTTAAAATTATAAAGTTAATTCTTTTTGAAGGAAAAATGAGAAGAAAAAAATAAAACTAAGACATTTATGAATTCCATTGAGTTTTTCTTATTTGAACGAACATCTCAACATTCCAATTATTTCTTTGTTAGATACATTATATGAACTGCAAATCGGTCAAGACTCTCTAGTTTTGATCGCTTCTCTATAGTACCAATTGTTGCTTTATTATTAGCCTCACGCTTTTGCTAATTTGAACATAATAGAACGATATCAAGATCGATTTTCAAATTAAAATGAAAAGTATGTCAGAAAAATTGAGACAAGTGAAGTAATTATTTTGAGGTATATTAGGTGTCCAAACTCGCGTATGTTACCTAAATTTGTGCTGAACTTAGGTAGAATGATGTGTCTAAATTAAATTCTTGTTAATTAATCACCTATAGACTTTATTGAATTGAATTGTGTCAATTTAAATAATTGAAGCAATTAATCATTCACCTACAATGGTGAATACTACTCCATTGGAGATGAAACATGTGAAGACTGATAGAGAGAAAAGAATGTGTATTGCATTGATCAACTTGAACTTTACAGCTTGTGATCTAATCTATTTATAGAACTAAACAGAAAAATGAAAAATAAACAATCTAACTAATTCATGAAAGTTACAACTAATACACTAACAAACTTCTAACCAATTCTAACTAACTATAATGACGTGGACTAACTAATAATTGGAATAACTAATAAATGGAAATGACTAATATGACTGATAAATATATTAAGAAATTGTTTATCAAAAAATTATGTTCCGCATAAAAGTCATAAAGTATTAATTACTTCTTGCAATGGTACACAATTTTTATCTTTTTAATTTTATTTGTACAAAAATGGCAATTATTGAAAATTTTGATATACAAACCAAAACATTTTTTTATTGTAGACGTAGGATGTTCAGTTGGACCAAACACATTTTTTGCAATGCAAAATATTGTAGAGACCATAAAAGATAAATACCATTCTACAAGTCCTGAAATCGAATATCAAGTTTTCTTCAACGATGATATCACGAACGATTTCAATATCTTATTCAAATCACTATATTCCGATCAGAAGCCATATTTTGCAGATGCAATTCCAGGTTCTTTCTATGGACGATTGTTCCCCTCGTGCTCTCTTCATATAGTGTATTGTTGTTACGCGTTACAATGGTTGACCCAAGTGCCAAAAGATATGAAGAATAAAAGAAGAATTCATTATGACGGTGCTTCTATTGATGTATGGAATGCTTATGTTGCTCAATTTCACAAAGTTATGTAAGTATTCTCCAGTGCAAGGGCAGAGGAAATTGTTCCTGGAGGCTTAATTGTTCTTGTTTTGCCATCTATTCCAAGTGAAATACACTACTCCAAAATAGGATATAGGATATTCACATTTCTTGAGTATAGTCTTATTGATGTGGTCAATGAGGTCAGTCACTCGTAACCTTATACTCTCTCTGTTTCAATTTATTTATATCCTACTTCCTTTATAGTCAATGTTATGTTACTTTTTCTAAATTCAGTAATTTTGTAATTATGACATTGATCACATGATAAGTTGACGTATAGGATGCTCAAATTTCTTGATCTAGTCTTAGTAAAATGGTCAATGAGGTGAGCGACTCATAACCTTATACTCTCTCTCTCTCTTTCAACTTATGTGTCATCTTATTTTCATTTGTTTTTTTGTCTAAAAAAAAGGAATCGTCTAAATCTAGTAAACTTCTCTATTATAATATTTTACAAGGCATGGTTAAGATCACAATATGGTTAAGATCACAATTTGAGTAAAGATAATTCGAATCTCATCAATTAATGGGGTATAATGATAAACTCACCATACCAAACAATTTTTTCTTAATAGACGTATCATATAAAAAAAAGTCAAGTAAAATGAGAAACAAATTATTATGAATATTAAATAACCATTTTAGCTTCACTTTTTTTTGTGTGTGTGTACGTGTTCGTTAGGATTTTTAATTATGGGTAATTACTAATGTTACAATATATAGATTGTAGAAAATCTTGTTATAATCTTTCACATATTAAATGTGAATCTATAATATCAAGATTCTGAATCAAACGACTACTTTGGTTGTTAAAAAAGGGCCTTAGACTTTCACAAGTTAAGATCTTACCAAGATCTGCATCTAGTTTCTGTAATAAATTAGTTCAACACAATGTGTTCTTTGTTTTCTGCATTTACAAAGTCAAAACAGTCTTAGAAAGTGGCCTGAAAGTTAGGAACATTAGCAGTAAGATTAGGAGTTTGTTTAGTGGAATAAAAACACTATAAGTTAGGAGTTATATTAGAAGTAGGAGTCAAGTTAATATAGAGTCACAGAGTATGTTCTCTCTGTTTTCTTTTGTAATTTCTAGATAGTATTTTTGCTATTCAAGAAGAGCTTTCGACTGTTTTCTTTTTCTTTCCTTCTTACTGTTCATGTACCTTTCTTTTGTTATATGGTATCAGAGCCAGGTTAAAAGAGACCCTTTTTTGTTTCAGTCTTCTTGTCTATCAGTTTATCCTGTTGGAGAAGTTTGAAAGTGTGAAGGGAAAGCTTTTGTTGTCTTTAGAAATGGAAGCCTCAAACGGAGGAAATAATCAATATGGAATAGAAAAACTTGTAGGAACTAACTACGAGTATTGGAGAATATGTATGGAAGCATAACTTCGAGGTCAGGATCTATGGGATTTGATCGTAGGAATTGATTCAATATTTCCAATCGATACTCCTGAGAATGCCGAATCACGAAGGAAATTGAAGATCAAGTGCGGAAAAACTCTCTTTACTTTGAGGATTTCTATCAGCAAGGAGTTTATTGATCATGTTTGTGATGTTAGCTCTCCAAAAGAAGTTTGGGACACACTCGAAAGGCTGTTTACCAAGAAAAACACAGCAAGGCTACAACTTTTGGAGAATGTGTTGGCAATGTTACAACATCGAGGTATTTTAATCTCAGATTACTTTTTGCGAGTAAAAAGAATTTGTGCTGAATTTCAGAGATTGATCCTGAAGAGAAGATTAGCGAGCCACGCCTACGATTCTATCTTTGTGAAGCCCCGAGCTACCCCCGAGACGCGGACACGGAACCTAGGACCACAAGTGATCCCAAGCTAACCATGCTGGCATGATCATGAGCATACTAAAGATAATAAACTGTTGCAGAAGCTAAATCATACTTAAAATGAAAAGATGGGGAATATCCATATTCTATAACTGAGATATTTGAAAATAATGAGTTTATTACAAAAAAAAGTATTAACTCAATACTAAGCTGAATCTAACTATGTCAGAAAATAGCCTATAAACTAGACTAGATATACTGGGACAAGCCCCAGCTAAATCTAGCAAAAACTGAAACTAAATGACTAAAGACTGAAATGAAACTCATGATTGTTGTCCTCGGAGAATGAGGACTCACCACTGAATCTGCCGAACTGGAGATCGAGAAATCAATCTATGCGTGATCTGGATGCTGAGAACCTGAACCTACATCACGAGAAGATGTAGCGCACGTATGCGTCAGTACTTGAAAGATACTGAGCATGTAGGATAGAGTAAAGCTGAAATAAAACATAACTGAAAAAACACAAAAACAAGTATAATAATCTGAATGTGATGTGCTGATTTCTGAGCTAACTGGATGCAATGACCAACTTATAACATGCTGAAACTGAATACTAAATATACTGATAAATGGTCAATGCAGAGAGTCTGTCTGAATTGTGGGAGCTACTAATAACCGATAATAAAACCACATGAGCTAATTGTGGAGTCCGATGTATACGCCCCATCGAGAGAACCCAATATACCCTTCCAAAGGTATAAAGGCATGCTGGCATGATCACTAAATTTATTTCCTACATAGGGGACTTCCAACCTACTCGGCTCGTAGTTCTGGGACTATTGGGTACGCTAAACCCTAGTCCAACTCGATATTATGCAACTCCCTATGAATTCTGTAAATTAACTGATCATATCTGAATTTCTGTAAATACTGGATAGCTTGAAACTGAACATGCAAACTGAGAATGCAACAATTAATCTAGTAATTATGCATTTATGACTGAGGCATGTATATCTGAAATGTCTGAAATATATGACCTAGCATGTGTAATTCAAGAACTAAAGAAATACAAAGTTAGGATTCTGAAATTCATGCAATAATCTGAGTAATAACATGATAATCTGATTTGGAACATATATTTAATAGATTCATGAAGTTATATCAAAGTTCTAGAAACCCTAGGTTTAATCATGATAAGAGAATCAAGAACTGACTGAAACTTAGGACCCAATGGGTGAAAGGAACACACTAGTGAAATCCCACATACCTGGTGATGAAATTCACGGAAAAATACTTAAGTTTCAGGGCTCGAACTGCTGGAGCTTGTGGCATTCTTGAACTAGGGTTCTTGAGCTTTTTTCTCCTCTCTTGCTTCTAATTTTCTAAGTTTTGATTTAATGATTTGACTTGGATATGTTTTAATTATGTTTCTAAGCTTAAACTGACTAAAATCTGATGATTTAGGTCAAAACAACGTAACTTAGGGTTTAAAAAAAGTTGGAAAGGTCAAAAAGACCCCTGGGAAGGTTGCTGTCGGGCCTCACGACGGCCAGGACTGACGGTCCTTCGTGCACCCGACGCCCCATCGTTGGGTCTGTCGTGATGGCTTGTTCGACATGTGTTTACTAAAAAAGGCATAACTTTTTACTCGGAGGTCTGATTTTACCAAGATTGGTGGCTATGGAAAGATAATTCAATTATCTATCTGTGGGTAGGTCATGGTAGGCCTACTTCGTTTTGTGAAAAGAGTTATGATCATTGTAAGTTGACCCAACTTCATTTCCCCTTAACAGGCTGCAAATTTTCCAACTACGGTCAGACCTACGGACCGTAGGTCCACCTACGAACCATGCTGGTAATCCATAGCTCTTGTTTGAGAGTGATTGAAGGGAATCTTGATCAACGATCACGGACTACAAACCGTCCTTTCACCTACGGATCGTAAGTCCGTCCGTCGTCCAAGACTTAACCAATTTTTCTAGGCTGAAATTTTTGGGTGTTTCTGATCCCATCGACGATTGTGCAGGACGGACCGTGGTTTAGGCTATGGTCCTTCGATGCCACCGTTGGTAGCACCTGTAGTTTTTTCTGAAAAAACTAATTTTTGGTCTGTTTTGGCTATGGGGTGTTACAATCTTATTCGCATATTGAAAAAGTAGTACGGTCCATTTGTCACTTCCGTCCAAGGACGGCCGCAACAACCATTTGTTGAAGAATTGGAGAACATGCTTTCTAATCAAGAAGCGTTAGCTAAACAAATGGTTAAGAACCTTGAATCTAATAATGTTCTATTTTCAAAAGGAAAGTCGAACAAGAAAAATGCATCAACTTGGAACAAAAATAAAGAGGAAGAAACGAGCACAGAAAAGGTGGAAATTCATAAAACACCAAAAAGTTCTACAGATGTGGAAAAATTGGGCACATCAAGAAAAATTGTCGAGTAAAACTTTCCATAGCCAATGTCGTGTGTACCAGCGAAGGAGATGAACAAATGAAATGGGAGCATTTAGCATCCAAGTTGTGGAACAAAAGTTAGCACAAGATTTTGTCAATTACGCTAACAATAATAAGAGAGAAGAGTGGATTGTTGATTCAAAGTGCTCACATCATGTGACTGGAGATGATTATTTATTCTCGGAGATTCGAGATTATCATGGAGATCGAGTCATTATCACAGCTAATGACTCGACATATTCAGTAGCAAAAGAAGGTGTTGTGAAAATTGAGGTTACGCATAACAATGGTTGTCCCAAGTGACCAAAGATATGCAGAATAAAAGAAGAATTCATTATGATGGTGCTTCTGTCGAAGTATGGAATGCTTATCTTGCTCGATTTCACAATGTTATGGAAGTATTCTTGATTGCAAGGGCAAAGGAAATTGTTCCTGGAGGCTTAATTGTTCTTGTTTTGCCATCTATTCCAAGTGAAATACACTACTCCAAAATTGGATATAGGATATTCACATTTCTTGAGTATAGTCTTATTGATATGGTCAATGAGGTCGGATACTCGTAACCTTATACTCTCTCTGTTTCAATTTGTTTATATCCTACTTCCTTAATAGTCAATGTTATGTTAGTTTTTTTAAATTTAGTAATTTTGTAATAATGACATCGATCACATGATAAGTTGACGTATAGGATGCTCAAATTTCTTTATCTAGTCTTATTAATATGGTCAATGAGGTGAGCGACACATAACCTTATACTCTCTCTCTCTCTTTCAACTTATGTGTCATCTTATTTTCATTTGTTTTTTGTCTAAAAAAAGGCATCGTCTAAATCTAGTAAACTTTCCTATTATAACATTTTATACGGCATGGTTAAGATCACAATATGAAATTTTTGTATATTTATGGAGTAATTTGAGTTTAAAATTGTAAGATTCAAAAGTTTATGTTACTTTCTTAAACGTAGTCTAGGTAAGACACTTTAAAGGAAAGAACTAAAGAGTATATGTTAAGTATCTTGGATCTTGACTTCAAATCTCATATCTTGAATGTCTTGGATCCTCTATCTAATTGCGGAGTCAAACACTCCTATTAATTGAATTCAAATAATTGTAAATTCGATAAGGGGATTCGATTGAACCCCCTCATTTAGCTCTGTCACTATCACTATTCCATTTTGTGTGACACATTTTCTTTTTCATACAGGGAATTGTGGAAGAATCTCTTGTGACTCATTTAATTTTCCAGTATATTATCCGTCTACTAAAAAGATGACTAAAGATGTGGAGAATAATGGATGTTTTAGCATTGAATGAATGGAGCTGACAAGTCCGCAATCCTGCATTGATGCAAATAGTTTCATCAATCACATAAGAGATGGTTTTGAAGAAATGTTCGCCATACCTTTTGGAAGTAAAATTGCAGATGAAATGTTTGAGAGGACTTTGGAAAAAATCGAAGAGATTTCTGCATGGTTGGAAGGTGAATATTGCAAGACTACAAGGCAGTTGTGTCTAGTTTTAAAATGTAATATCAACTTGTAAAGCCTTCCATATATCCCTAAAGCATCAATGATATATTTTGTGTCCATCCACTATCAATTGTTTCAAATAAGTTGTGTTTAAACAACTAATTTTATTGAAATGTTTCATATTGCGTGTTTTATATATGTTTTCTTCATTATTATCTTCCTAAGAAATATAGTGACATGAAATAGTTAAAGCATATATCACATTTTAATGACCCTTCATATCAATTCCTCTTTATTGTGTTCTTTTTGACGTTACGAGTTTTCATATAGCGATCCCGAGTCGGATGTTCATTGCACATAAGCTTAATTTAAATTGTCATACTGAGGTAATGAATTTATAAGATAAATTTTGCATTTCTTTGAACTAGTTAGTTATATAAAATTTAAAAATTAGGAAATTTTAAATTTTTCCCTCTTATTTGAATAAATATACTAGTTCTTACTTAACAAAGATAAAGGAACTAAGTTGAAACATTTCATGATCTCTCGGGTTAGAAAGGCGAACATATATTAATAGCTATGACAGTGAAATAATTTTTTATTTTATGCTACAGGAAGATATGTTGAAAATATTGCCACCGTTTTACTTTGCCACTGAATCCTCTTTATATCATTTTGTGCAGGTGGATATTGTTTGTTGTGGTGAAAAGTTGAATGGAGATATGACGCTTAAAGACATTCAACTTAGATGGAAGTCACACCTTCTCAATTCTGGAAAGGGAATGGCTAAATTGGAGTTGGAGGAGGCTATGACTCAGACTTAAAGACTTATCAGTAGACAATTTTTGTACTTGCAGCATAATAGTCTCAGAGCTATTAGTACCTTAATTCTCTGCTTTATTATCGGAAAACCAGCCATGCTTTCGACTTGTATTGCCTAGTTTCCAACAAAATATTATGCTATAGACTTTTATATTAGCAAATTTTTCAGCATGCATCTTATTTCAGCATGCATCTTATAACTAAGCATTTAATTAGTTTAAACAGGTCTTTAATCATTAAGATCTTGAACAAATTCTTAGAATCATTAATGTGTTCTTTTCTGGATAATATTCACTACCACACTCACCAACCACGACTATTAACCACTTCTTTCATCATAACTACGCGAAGCATCTTCTTGAAATTTGACTCTGAACATGAAATATATATTTTGTGAACTTGAGACTTCGTACATATCTTGGTATTACATAATTATTTGATTTTCCTTTTGTAGAATGCAAGCTATTGATTGCATTTCACCAAATAACATCTAACACTCAGTTTATCTCTTCAATATTGATTTGTCTCCTATATTTTTAAATCTCATACTCATCACCATGTAAAATGAAATGACCGATTTCGCAACATTTTGCAACACTTTATGAAAGTTTGTATCTTAATGGTTTAGACCTCAGGCCATCAAGTGCAGTTGTTATAATTAAGATTTAAACATTTAATTAATCATTAAGATGTTGAACAAAGTCTTAATATCTTGTGTAGATAATTTATCACTCTATCCAAAATCACTAACCATCACCATTATCGTTGTCAATCACCAAACACCTTTGTTATCATGACCACCATTGACAACCACACTTTATACAAGCTATTCGAAGGAAAATATCATTACACATTTTATCATATAGAATACTTATTGTACTCGATGTTTGGTGCAAACTTATATTATACTTATTGGTTTGAACTTCTATTATCTGTTTTGATAAATATTAAATTTGAGTTCAAAAATGATCGTGAGCTAGATTTGCTTTGTCTGGCTTCATATTAACTATACTCTAGGAAAAGGCCTTGTGACATTATACTTGTGGTGATTAGGAATATGCGGTGGGGTTACAATGGTGCTTTATAAATTGTAACATTTTACTTGGGGTAATTAGGAATATGGGGTGGGTTTATAATGGTGCTTTATAACTTGTAACAATATACTTTTGATGATTTGCTTTTCACAAAAAAAAAATAAGAAAGAAATAGTAAAGGAGATTACGAGGTGTGGAATCATAATAAAAGTTCATGTATCCAACCAACTGCACTAACAAAATTCCTCTCTAAATGAACTATCTACATGCTTTATTTTCCTATATAGTAATATTAACATATATGACATATTTCCTTTTGAGCAAAAAAGTTTAACTCTCCAAAACTTAAAAGTCTATATAATCTTAAAGAGCAATTCTTCAAACAAAAGAAATCATTTAATTTCCATATCACCCACTAAAAAAGAAAAGAAATTATATTGATCTGAAATCATATAGTAGCTTTACTATTGATGTGCATATTACCAATTTATTTATGAAAATAACGAACTCATTTCTAAAGCTAAGGAAAAATCTTATAGAGACAATAAAACATTTTAATTTCTCGTTGCTTATGATGATTGAGATGTTGCTGTCATTTGAGCCAAGATGCTAGCATATTTTACGACAGTGTGTTGTGAAGTGTATTGATCAGAGAGGCCAAACTTTGAAAAATTTGGTTCAGTGTGCACAAAATGACCTGGCAATGATTTTTTACCAAGAGTTTCCTTCTATATCTCGAAGAATTCACTCATAATCAGATCTGATGTTCCCCATGAGGAAATCGAAAAATAATCCATCTACAAAAGAAACAAACATCTTATGAGGCAAGCATTCTAATAATAGTAATTATTTTTTTAATTAGGTAAAGTACAATAATTGAATTCTTCTCCATGAAGTGTAAAAAAACATAATAAGTATTTGCATAAATCTCCAAAACATAATAACTATAATAAAAAAGAAAAGGTTTAACCACATAAAAAGCTTCAACTGAGAATAAATCTCTAAAGATATTTGCATACCTCCATAACTATTTCCCTCAAGTTCTCAGAATTTATTGGAACAACTTTGCCTACTCGCACCTGGAAGTCACCAAGTCGATACTGAAACCCCTATATCCTACAAAATATTTTAATGAGTATTTATGAAGACAAGATTTTTAATTTGATGGTGTTATATAAGTATATCATCCTCAATACAAACAATATTTTCTAGATCTCAATATAATACAAACCTCACAATTAACTGCAAACTTCATTCTGTAAGATTGTATGTTCTCCATTATCTTCTGCATTGAAGATTCTGCTTTCACAATCAGTCGTTGCCTACTAAGTGCCATGTAAAACTTTTAGGTTGTTATTGAAGTGAAACCCCTAAAAATTTTTGGGGAATTTCTGATTCATTTGATTGTTCTAGGAAATAAAAAAATCAATCAACAGTCAAATATCGTATAAGGCTACAGAAGTACTCTTAAAAATGACATGATGTGTAAGTTAGAAATGCGAGATATATAGATTATCAATCTTACATTTAGATATATTCTTGATCCAAAAAATTTCAATACTTCTTCACTTTTTTATACATTATCTTAAGGAGGAGAAAAACTTCCCAAAGTCCAATCTTTATAATGCACCGAGAGGAGAAAAAAAAGGGAGATCATTTCTTTACATTGTGTTTGCAGACGTGATTTATTAAGTAATGATGAAATACCTTTAATTATGGGCTTATAGAAGCAAAAAGTATTTTTCCATCCTCCCTCTTTAACACCATTAATGCTCTCAACACAATTAGATACTTCTATCAGTATTTGATGATTGATTATTGTACCTTCATTTGGTTTCCAACACAAAACCCTAACAAAATACAAAGTAACAAACTTTAAACTGAAGCATACACACCAAAATCATTCAAAATGTTATGTTTCTAGTGAATTCAAAATCGTTACCATTTGATTGGCATGTTGTTGATTGCAAGTATAGTTTCTTTTTCGTCTTAACAAAAAATTCGTTCAAAAAGAAGAATATATATATATATATATATATATATATATATATATATATATATATATATATATATAT
>NC_028646.1:54072494-54082556 GCF_001406875.1 Solanum pennellii | reverse complement strand
TATATATATATATATATATATATATATATATATATATATATCTTATCACTCATTAAGAGCTTCCTATCATATATTGAGAAACATACGCTTAGATACATGTCTTTTTGGTACTAGATACATTAAAATAGGAAGAGAGGTGAATGATATTTTGTTATGTATATTAGATACATGTGAATCCCACTAGATACATGTGTATGTATGAATATGTTGCAATTTGCATGTATTTTGTATCCATAGGAGAATAGTGAGTGCGATGAGAGAGAGGGAAGTGAGATGAGAGTGAAATTTTTTATGTATCCCAAATATATGTGAATCCAGTACATGTTTACTTAGATACATATATCTAATGTATATAGACGCATCAAAATCAGATAGAATGTGTAATAGTGCAAACTAGAGCGTAACTAAGTAAGTAGCTATACACTAATGAATAGTCGTCTAGAAAGAGACGAGTAACTCTTGTTACCACTGCATCACACCCTCAAACTCGGTCTTACCCCGCAAAACATAAATTGAGCCTTGTTCTCTTGACGGGAAACTTCTTTACCTTGTTTCACTACTCCTCTATGTGCATTATCATTTCCCCGGCTTTCATGGCCTCGCTGATTTCCTCCTCTATGCCCATGTTCTCCAAATTTCAAAACACATTATAACTTATATTTGATTGTTGAAAACTGAAATAGATCATTAGGGTTAGTTCATGTTCGATATGGGGTCCATAATTATGATTAGGGGACAACAGAGGAGACATGGTTGAGATTCTGTCCCACTCTAGCTGAAGAAATCGCGCCCTGGAGGACTAGCCTTGGCAGGAAAAATCCCGCCCATCGTCCTCAATGGAAACATAACCCAGGAAATAATTTTTTATGGGGTTTTTTTCTTTTCTAAATCTCCCAACTGTTTCAGCTTTACTAAGCACTTTAGGATAATCATGTGAACTAGGATAATAATTGTCTACCACAAGTCAATCAAACGTACACAATCCAACTCATTCTCATTAATTTAACAACATAATCCATACATCCTAAGGATAAATCCTAACACTCACACAGTTATTATTCAAGCACAAGACACATCTAGATCTTTCTTACGAATCACCTCGTACATTATCTAGACCCTTGCATAGAACTTAGTCATGATTTTCTTTTCATAACAAGTTTCACGATACTCAGTAGTTACAACTTGCTTATAAGTCCAAATTCTTTAATTAGTTCATTTCATAGACGATTGTTATTGATCATATATGATCTATCTAGCCACTAAGGCCAGATACCAATTCGAACTTTCCTAGTTCCAATCACTTGCTTGTGTCCCTTCAGTCGGGAGTACGTCGTCTAGTTCACTTTGTTTAGATACCAATTGAAATGGGGAGATACCAATTGGACTTAACTTATATCACAAGTGACAATAGTATCTAATAAGCCTCACAAAACTGCTAATTTGAATTATAGAACTTGGTCGAACCCAATTCTTAACCGCCTCAATATTTATTTGATGGTAATGAGGCCTTAAATCAATCTTAGAAAAAATCGATTCACCTCGCAATTGGTCAAATAGTTCATATATCCGAGAAATGGATCCTTTTTTTTGAATGGTGACCCTATCTTGCTAGTGATGATGTTACCACTTTTGTTGCTTTAGTAAAGAACATAGAGTGAAGAAGAAAAGATATCAATTTGTATCACCTAGATACCAATGGGATTCAAGTCATAGCACGAAAGAGTAGAAAGAAATGAGTTTTTCCTGATGTCCTATAGCCTCTCGCAGAAAAGTACAACATCTTTGTACTATTCCTGCAAGACTCTACTAGACTCATTTTGGTACAATGAGATAAACGAACCTAGGTCTGTAATACCAACTTTGTTACGATCCAAACCGTTGTCAGTGCCACTCAAACTAACTCTTTGGTGGGAAAACTAAAACTACATCCCAACTAATCAACTAACCAAAGTAATATGCATTTGAAGCTGCGTATCATGTTTAAATAACAATGAAATGCAGTCCCCATAAACTCCAGGGTTTTAACAGACAACTAACCAAACTAACGCGGAAGAACAACCCTTAAAAATGAAAGTCATTGTACCAAAAGTTTACTAATGTCAAGTCTAAGAACAAGAGGTACAACCACGAAACTAAACGACACCTTAAGAAAATAGTCTGATTCCAAAAAGAGTGGACTTAAACAAGAAATATTCATGGTAGCCCGAAAGAACAGGCTCACCCTTAAATCTGGTTGCGCGCAACAGTCACGTAGCAGAGGTCTATCAATAGCCGAGACCAATTATCGGTAAAGGGTCAACTTTTTACTGGCAAAAGGTCAATTGCCATAAATTATTGACTTTAAAACACGATTTAGCGGCAATTATATTATTGCCACTAAATCCTTAAATTGTTGTAGTGTGCCAAGCTCCAATATTCTAGAAAATTGAGCACTCACTCTTGAAGTGGAATTTTCAACTACGCTAGAATTGATATCTCCAAGAAACCTTTGGAACACGGTATATACTCAACAAATGAAGGGTATGTTATAGTGTCATATTAAGCCTCTGGGTAGTAGTAATCATCATATGCCGATTTAATTTAAAACAAGTAACAATTCTTAGGTCTAATAACAAGTAGCTCATACTGCAAGACATATATAATTCATATTCAACATGTATATCAACCATAAGATCAATCATATCATTAATAGATCGTTTAGTCATAAAAACTTAAATGCATGATGACTCATATAATAATAGGTAAAGTTAGCACACACGCTAAAAATTTATTAATGTCAATATTCATGACCTGCAGTAGACCATCATCGTTGATATACTATACTAGCATGGTACTCGCAACATGTGTGTGTGTGTGCGCCCCGCACCAAAAGTAGGAGTTTAGTCTAAGGATTTACATTACAATCTCATCATTAGATGATTTTCACAATGTAATCCATGTTAGAATAGACTAGTAAATTTACCCTTAGATTTATCCTTACAATATGAAGAGCCCTAGGGGGTGGAAAAGTGTCTCTCTTAAGCTTAATGATGAGTCTTTAGATGTAAGGGAGTGATAGTGAAATGAGGCTATGGTGGATAAAAAATGGAGAAAAGGCAATCTCTATAGTGAGCCACTTACAACTATAGCAGTCTTTTCCAAGTTTTCATATTTTACAACATATTTAGAACTTTTGGATATTATAGAAACATCTCAGCGCATAAATTGTCATAATTGAAGTCTTACTAATCACCTTTTTTAGTATAAAAGTTTTCACGGATCACTAATATAATATAATATAAGTTTAAAACATAATATAATATAAGATTAAAACCATCAAACACTACATCAGAGGTCAGAGTTGATACCTAAACCCCACAACCCATGATCTTTTGAAAAAGTAGCCTAGGTTGATTTCTTTACCATGTCTTACAATAAGCAAACTCTATCCATAAACTTCATTTTTTGACAACCTCCATAAAGGCTTAACGAGTCTTCGTCATAGTAGGTATATTTTCTATTTAAAACAGGAAATGCAATAATGTTTTTCACTAAATCTCACCAGTCAAAATTCAAATGTAATGATGAGAACTATACAAATCATACGGTAGGTAAGTTAACTCTTGGCCCGAATAGTATATAATGTCAACATGCAGAAATAATGAACATAATGGAAATAATGCTCTAAATCAAATTTTCGTAAACTCATATATTATTAAAACTGGAAATATCCAGTTGTGTGCAAAGTTTGATTATCATAATACATCTATATTATATTAAAATGTTATAAATATTTAATTAATTAAAATTATATAATAAGATCATGTATTATAATATATAATAAAAGTGGATAAGTGTTAAATTCTTATTGATTGAAGTTTAATATCTGATCCATTAATTAAAGCAAGTTTCAGTTTTAGATCTCTTTTTACATGAAAAGCCCAGATAGTATTTCATAATAAGTAGACTTTTTCATCGTCCAAGAGTTCTAAAGATTAAATTAATTGTAGTATCAAGCTTGAGCATTACATCTTCGTCTTATTCATTGTTGATGTGTTTATAGTACTTTTTTTAAAGTTTACATCAAAATCTCAAAACTTCGGAGAATAAAATTTATCAAGTAAAGTTTTCTCTTATTTTCATCTACATTCGTATCAGGTTTCATTATATTTTTTGTTATATCACTTGATTTAAATTAGACTTATCTCCTTAAATGTTGTACTTATCTATTAACAAATGAAGAATCACGATGGTACATCATAACTGATGAAGAATAATTAATAACCACAACTTATTATCAATTTTATTCCAACTCTATAGAGTAGAATAGCAATCTGTCTTCATCTTTGTTTGAATTAAATTAAAGGCCTCCATTCGTTCTTTTCTTTATCAATGGAGTGCACTGATTATCATTCAGTGATGTATAAAGCTAGATTGTGAATTGTGTTAAAGCATGGAAGTATTAATTTATAGCAAAATAAGAAGAAAATAATAAGTTTAGTTATTAATATTATTAATATGATTTAAAATCATAATTTTCAGATGGATTATAATCAACTTTATTTATTGCAAGGATATTTGCATCCTACCTATATTTATTTCTAGAATACCTCTTTTATTTCTAGAATATCTCATTAACTTCATCACACTCAATTTTGGAGGATGAATTTTCAAATATAATATTTTTTTTTGAAATTTAGAAGTAGAGGTAATTTTTTGAAATTTAAAATTTAAAAATAGTATGCTTTATTCAATATTAAGTTTTCTATTGAATAGAATACTTTTATCAAATTCTTATTGATTTAGTTCAGAGTACTGTTGCTTTTTTCATGACCCAAATTGCCCGACATTGACACCTACACTAACCATATAATGGGAGAACTATCAAAAAATTAGAGACTAGATTATATATAAGACAATCTAACAAATAACTAATCATTAAATCCAACTGAGTTTTATAGATAAAGTCAAGGTCAAATACAGTTTTAAATCAACATTTGTCATGACTGAAAGAATACCCTAGATATGACATGACAAATAAGACGCTGAGAGGCCCAACACAAGTCACTTCACAAGTCTACTCATAGTTTAGACAAGTCATTATAATGCATCAAAGAATTGGTCGAGATGTAATCCATAGACCACGTACGACGTCTCAAAAATAAAGATATATGAAAAAAGTAAAGATTACATGGTCCTTAGAACACGAGGACTCCCCACGTCTTCAACCTTAAACGATCAATAAGCTATGAGTGGAGGAGAGGAAAGGTCACACCCGAAATCATTAAAAATATTGGAACAAGTATGCATATTTAGTACATGCAAACATGAAAGATGATCATAAAAGGAGAATAGGGAAAAAACATGATATGCATGAGCAAGCTAAAGCGCAGAATAGTAAAACCTTTAAAGAAGTATAATAAATTATGAACATGGTCAATGCATCGTAAAATTATAGGAAAAGCTTCATAAGACCTTTAAAGTCACTTTAGTTAATTTTAGGATATTTGCTATTAACCAACATTTACCACGTGAACTATAACGTGGAATCTGTTGTCTTTCTCCCACACAAAAAAAATAATCGTTTCTAACCAAGGCAAAGACCTTAACCTTCTAATCTCTGTGGATCTTGTAGATATGCCACGAAAATCCTATGATGACACATAGTTAACAAGAAAATTGCTAAAGAAAACCCGACCTTTACTAACCGGAGAACCTCCAACTGAATGTCCTCTCGATGTTAAGTAACGTCCCAATGAAATTAGTAAGAAAAGTAAACATATCATCATACATAGAAAAACACAATGAAGTGACTAATCCAAGTGTTAATAATCATAGAGTAGCTCCTTAAAGCATGTGTGAGAAAGTCATTCACCAATTATAATTCCTTAGTAAGAGAAAACCTTTCACAATTTCATCGATGCTCATCTCAAAACAACCTAGATCATAAAACATTTATTTTAAGAAAAAAATGCAGAACTTTAATGAAACCATCAATCATTGATGCATAACTTCTTTATATATTCATGTATTTAAGAGTTCATAGTAAAAAAATAGAAATTTTATGTGTTTATGTGAAATCATGTAATTGAGTCAAAAACAATCAAATCAAATTCGAACAATTGAGTGAACAAAATTAGAACTCATGATGAATTGAATGAAAAACATAATCGAATTAAAGAAATTGAACTTCAAGAATTGAGAAATCTTTGGGGAATAATGGGTCAATGGATGTACCCATTGATGAATCCCTAACATACCTTTAGGATAAAAGCCCAAAAGAAATGGAGGACGAGATTTGAAGCTTGAAACCCTAGTCTTCTTCTTCGACTTGAGAGAGAAATAAAGAAGATAAATATAGATGAAATTTTAGAATTTGAGTGAATGGTGGAGTCAACGTAATTTAGGAGTAGAAGGATAGTTTTAGGAGTTGAAATTAGTGTCACTACGTCATAGTATAGGTATTAGATAAATAGAAAAATAACCAAATAGCCTTCATGAACTAAGTGTCAGAAGACCATGGGGTTTAGACAAAATTCATACGGATTGTACTGGTCAATCATTGGTTGAGTTATTAAGGCCTAACTTTTGTCAACTTCCTATGACTCCCTTCTACAGATTGTCAAACCGCAAATGATAGAAAACAAAAAAACAGTATCCCCCCCGCCAAAAAAAATGTAGTAGGATATATGTAAAGAGAATCTAGTAAAATCTGGAATATAAAATATGGATCAAGTCTTTGAAAAAAATAAAGTATTTAAGCATTAGGTAGAGACTAACAGCGATTTAGAAATATGATCTCACAAAAACTCCGAAAAGGAGAACTCCACCGGATCCAATCAGCCACTACGAGGCTCATCCTGACTAGGATTTGCATCAAATTAAAGTGATAACAAAAGTAAGGGTGAGTAAAATTGAAACGTACTCCGTAGGTTTAACCGACTGACTAAAGCAACTAAACAAACTTAAGAAGTAAACTATGAACGCTTATTTAGAACAACACGACTAAAGTAAATATGGAAGGAGAAGATAATAGTAAATCAGCAATACAACAGGTAATGCAACACAACTAGACTAACTAATGTGATGCAATGAGATTATCTGATAATACCAAGATCGTTGCCCAACCTATCGTATACACTTTTCCTAGAATCTTGCTTCTAGACAAGGGCCCATGGGGGACACATAGTCCACATAGAGATCTTAATATCTCAATGTCTCCTTAACTTGTTACCTTAGCGTTGTCATGAATTTAAGTAAGGTATTACATTTTCTTTCTAAAAAATATTATTTCTCCACTTTCTCAGATTTTCATGATCAATAATATGTTGCATGAGGATTAACGCATTACCACACATATAACACAAGGCAAAATAAAATCATTAAGAGTTTAAAATAGTACAAACTAAATCCCCTAACTCAGGCATTTCAATGTCAAAAATGAGGCATGTGATACCTCCCCTCGCTCGGGAAATTACTCAAATATCATAGTCTTTCCACAACAGTAAACACTAACATACAATCCTTCACACAGGCTAAACGTCGCAATTAGGCATCAAATGAATTAAAGTAGGGAAATCAAGGCTTACTAGTTTCTAAACTCCAAACCGTTACTCATTTCACATTTTTCTTCCTAACAACATAACCTGAGTCTAAAAGAGGGATAAATGTCATGAACTAGACCGTCGTAACTGATGTCCACACTAAACACTCCTGTTGGGAAACCAAAGTTAAAGCCCAACTAATAACTTTAACAAGATAAATACACATTTAGAGCTACAGAAGCAGGTTTATATAACAATAAAAAAGGAGTCACCATAACTCCAAGGTTATAACAAACAACTAACAAAACTAATGCAGAAGGACAACCCTTAGAACCCGCAAGTCATTGTACAAAAACTCTAATAACAACAAGTCTAAAAAACACCTTAAGAAAATAGTCAAAGTCATAAAAGAGTGGACATAAACAAGAAAGATCCATGATAGGCCGAAAGAACTGGTTCACCCTTGAATCCTGTCACACCTAATAGTCACCTAACTAAGGTCTATAAATAGCAACCAGAAGATGTCATTTAGTAAACAAAGAATGAACAAGTACAGTATCAGTACACAACCACAATGTGCTCGTAGGATCACGGGGCTATACCAATAAGTGAAACGTATGCAAGTAACCACAACACTATTTAAAATACATATACCGGACATATACAATATTAGTTATATTTTCATAAACAATGTAGCATCCGACATTCTCAATAATTCACATTGGTTATCAATTTAAATGAACATATCATCTTCCAATATCAATCATCATTAGATATGAACGTAATCATCACAAGTAGATACACAACACAATTCAATTTTCCTCTTAAGGAATCCAATTCAATGGTTCTCTCATAGAACCCACACCCAGATTGTTAGCATACCGAAACGTGGTACCCGATTCAATGTTTATGCCGAAACGTGGCAATTGATCCCATATTTATGCAAAAACATTGAAACCAATCCCATATTTATGTCGGAACGTAGCAACCCATCCTAGTTTTTGACAAGTAAAACTCTCGAAAATAATCTTTGTGTGAACCGATAGTTGTTGAATGTCAAGGGTTGAAGGTGTATGGTGAAATGAGGGCTTGGAATTTAAATTCTAATATTCTGTCTTCGTGCATTCAGCTGTAACGGGATCCTGTTGTAGCGGGATGGGTCCCGCCTTAGTGGGACAGTTGCAAGTTAAATAGGGTAAAAAAAACACAAAAGGTTATATTCTGCAAAAGTTCGTTCTTAAGAGATAAGAAATGACCCAGGGCTATTTGTTGAACCTTTTACACCTCTTCTAGCACTAAAGGGTAAGGAGTTCACTCCCAAAATCTATTTTTCGATCCGTAGAATTTTGATTTTTAGATAATTAATATTGGGGGAGGGTTTTGACTGGAAACTAATGGTGGGAAAAGCCCTAAATTGGGTATTACAATCTTGGGTTTGTCTAGGGTTATTGAGTTTGTTATGATACGGATAATTAGATCTTTGATTGTTGATCCTTGTGTTAATTGTTGTATATTTTTAGATCACAAAAAAGAAAAAAGAATACAGAAAGGAATATTCTAGTGCCTTAGAGTATTCAAGTTTCGATTTGAGGAAGGTCGTGGTTGTGATTTTATGTTGGTGTGATATATGGTTGTAATTGCTCAATTATAATGCATGTATGTATGCGAATGGTCCATTATTGATCACCTTAATCGTAAATGAGGATAATTGAATATTGTATGCCATGAATAAACTCTTCTTGATGATTGTGAAAATATACATTGTAATTGTGATTGTGGTTTGTTGAATGCACGGGTGTTAAAATTCAATTTCGTAATGTCGTATGGGTTCCTTAACGTCTTAGTTATCCACTCATTTAATCAAAATCATAATTAAGTCACCTAGTTGTTACACGATTTTCCTAGACCTTACTAACTCGGATTTCATCCAAATCTTGACTAGTCTAGGAAATCCCAAGTTACTATAAAAACTTTTTCCAGTCTAATTATTTCCCCATTGTTTTTTCCTAACGACGGAATGAGGTCGTTACAATAGATAATAATTTACCCATCACCCTTCCTCGAGTGATCAATTAGGAAAGACTAGTTAAAGTATGGGTAGAGTAGTAATTGAATTGCTGAACAATAGGGTATACTTGTCTAGCATGTCCTTAGATTTCGGCCATTGAGATCAAGAAATTTCAACCAGTTCTTCTTTATACAGGAGGTCTTGTCTAACACAACAGAGCCTCACTTTATGATATAATCTTCATCCTCAAACCAACAAATTAAATACCTACACATCCTCCCATACCCTGTCTCAATGAAGTAACTTCAAAACTCGAGTAATAAATATTATTGTATATAAACTTAACTAACAAGAAAAGTGATTCTCAATAACCACAAAAGTTGATTGTACACATGTTTGCAACATGTTGTCAAGGACTTTGACAAAAACATTAGGACGAATCCTTTCTTACATAACCATTAAAAAAACTCGACAATCAAAACTCACCATAATTAGAGGTGAACCTAAATCAACCAACACAAGCTCATAATA
>NC_028646.1:54033803-54071842 GCF_001406875.1 Solanum pennellii | reverse complement strand
AAAATTAGTCATATTATACATCCAACTACGATCCATCTACATAAGAATCATAAATTAAATTTGTCAAGCACCACATTATGTAATAATTTACTGAAAACAAATTTTAACAAGTTTAACTTACCAAATAACTTAACAAAATTTCTAAGTTTAATTTGTTTAGTTTTACCTTAATACTAACACAATAGTTACAAATTTAACTTATTAACCAACTTAACAAAATTTTAAGTCTAATTAGTTTAGTTTTGACTTAAGTCCCAACACAAGTGATGTTCATTTTCTAAGGAAAGTTCAGCATCAGAAAAAGTTCTAAATGGGTCCTCAAACATCTCAAATTGTATGACTTTAAATTGCGTCATCAAGTTAAATCTAACCAGCAACAGGGTCATAAAACCTCTCCAAGAGAAGTGGTTACTAGTAGGAAACAGAGTAAGAATAAGCCAGCACCTAAAGCTGATTAAATTTACCTGGACAAACACATAAAAAATATTCCTACAGTGTAATTATTGGTTATAGTATGTCACATACTTGATTTGTACTTATCTATCACTTCTCCGATAGAACCTGCAAGAGAAAATGTAAAAATTGGGACTAATTAAAACATTGTTGATATGAACTTAAATGAAGAATTCATATAGCCTATTATATCTTGTTTGGGATACTAGATGTAATTAACATTATAACTACTAGAAGAATTAATGTTCTCATAGCATGACATGTTTTACTTCAGTGACTTACACAAACCAAAAATAGTAGTAAATGCAGCTTTCCTTGGAACCTTTCTACAAGAAAGTAGATCACTAGTTAAACACTTCCGAATAGGTAGGAGGCATAAGAATTTACATGAACATATAACGGAAAAGAAAATGGAACAATGTGCTCCCCTTAATATGCTATTTAATACACAAATGACAGCAACACCTTTTACATAATCAACATGATCATTGAGCTCATGAGGAAGCAATACGAGAAAGTCAGAATAAGGCAGCACTATTTTTCCTCGAAGGAAATGGGAATACATTATATAGTAAGATCTTTTCGCATTGTCAGTATATATAACTTAAAAGTCGATAGTAGAGAAGTCAAAGAAATTTACCCTAAGAAATGCTTGATGAACTAGTTCATTATAATCACCAGCACTCTTTCCATCCGGAGCAACAAAAGGAACATATTCATAAGGAACATAATATGGTAATGCTTCCATCACTGCATCAAAAACATTGATATAGTATGCAGTAACTATCATTGTATTAGTTGTAAGATATCTTGTAACTTTCACAAACTCGGTATCACCCAACCTTGAGGAAAAGAAGTAGTGTCACCAGGCCATATAATGTTTCCAAGATTCTCCTTAGAAACAAAATATATACGTCTCGAATTCACTAACAACTAACAAATCAATTAAGAAGTTAATTTATCTAATCAGAAAATGAGTTGCTAACAAGTTTCCTCCATATAAACCTTATTTAATCAGATTATCCACATAGAAACTCTTAAAATTTGAGATTTAGGGAAAATTCAAAAATTGCAATAGTTAAAAACCTTAGAAAGAGTGAAACTCCTCCATGGTGCATGACATAGGACGACAAGCGATCAAAGTCTTCTTTTGCTCCAAAATCAACAAAGGCTCGAAACTTTCTAGAAATAATTCAAAGTTGAAAAAAAAAACACTCAGTTGATTTACAAATTGAAAATGCATAAAAACGAGGAAAGAGAACTCACAAGTCTGGTGGCTCATCTTCAAAGCTTTTTGTGTCAAAATTAGGGCGCAAAATTGAGAAAAATGAGGATGTGATAGAGGAGAAGAGAGGTATAGAGGTATAGACATCGACTCAATTACAACCGTCGTGTCCCCCGCCTGCTGAAGCACGACTGCAAATGGCGGAGAGCTGGCGGCGGAGACAGAGACGACGGCGGAGATGGAGATGGAGAAGACGACGGCGGATAGAGGAGACGGAGAAGACGACGGCGGAGAGGAACGATGAGAGAGAGGGTCGACGAGAAAGAGAGAGAGGGTCGACAGTCGACGAGAAAGAGAGAGAGGGTCGACGAGAAAGAGAGAGGGAAGAAAGTGAGCTATTTTAATTTTGGCTAGGTTTTTTGTTTTGTTTAAGAGACCTCATGAGGTCTCTAATTTTTAAACTATTCAATTAAATTAAATTATTATTTTTAATTTAACAAGTATAGACCTCGTGAGGTCTCTATTTGTTAAATTAAAAATAATAATTTAATTTAATTTAATAGTTAAAAATTTAGAGACCTCATGAGGTCTCTAATTTTATGAGAATTAGATTAAAAATTTAAAATTTTTAAGTAAGTCAGGTAAAAAAAAAATATATTCATTAAATTGACCTCACGTGGTCTCTCCTACATTAAAAAAAAATTAAAAGATATTAATTCAAATAGCGACCTCATGAGGTCTCTTATTATTGACCTATTTTTGAGGTCTCTATTTCTAGGTCTCTTTTTGGCCTTTTTTTAGTAGTGTCAATACTAACAACCATCATGAACTCCGGCCATTTACTGTACTATAAACCAACGCTTTTAAATGAAAATCTTTCTTAGGTACTTAACAATCAACAATAATCAACATTACGACTTAACCAAGATGCAGTTCCTTTCAAATTCACAATACTGGATACAATTTATTATTTATCACCTTGTAAATGCATACCTTGATAAATATATCACCACGAATGTAGATTCATAATGAAAAATCGAAATTGAAGATTCAACTGTATAACACAATCCACTTATCTATCAACATTAGCTTATATTTTGAAGAATTTTATAAATTCACGGACCTTCCTTATACTTGATCATATAGTTATCGATCTTACAATATCTTTGGCTAACAATTCAATCGTACTCATTACTGAACTCATAACAAAAGCAAAGCATTTATCATCACACTTGAGCTAATGTATGTACACTCCTTCCTCAAGTCCTTTTCAATAGTTTTTTAACCAATCTAAAGAACTTGTGACACTATTACAATAGTCACAACAAAACGAATGAAGTCACGTGCCTCTTAAGCCAAATCTTCCCCTCTAAGGATATCTCTTTAGCCTTTGTAACCAACTAACATATTCTTGTTCTTGCCTGTCTCTAAAGATTGTATTACATTCCACTATATTTTCCTTCATTATAACTCTAGATCTTTAAAGTTCTGTTTGAATGGTGTCCCACCATCTCTTAAAACTTTCTATACAACCACGTTGCTCACCAAATATTAGAAAACCAAAACCTTAGATATTCGCAAGTCGTAAGTACTATACATAATTTGCTTAACCAACAATCTTATTATATAGTTGTATTCCACCACAATCCATCACACAATCTTACTACCATTACGCTCGGTTAGCATGGATATCACTACAAGTCAACCTTTACATCCACATTACACCTCAAGCTCAAGTATATACCCGTAAAATTCAAGGGTTAACCAAATTTTATACACATTTACTAACTAAATTATTCAATCACATTCACCCAAGTATACTATATGAGACTTTCTTTATCTATAAAATTTTAATTTTTGGTATCAATCCACTCATTTATGTCTTTAGATAAAATCACCAGTACTAATACTACTCTCCTTAAATCTTCGTAACAAACAAAATATGAGCACACCACAGAGAAGCACTACGATGATAAAAGCGTTATAAAAAACACTTGGATTTGATCTTTAAGCTATCCCAATTCTGCCATAGCCATATGAATGGAGGGGTGGAAATTGGGCGAGTGTCAGTTCAAAGTTAATGCAGCAATTTATATCCCTATATGGAGACATACCACGCGAATTCGTAGGAAACACTTCCTTAAAACTCAGACACCACTAATAGACTCAATAGAGGGATACTCTACCTTAACATTTCGAACATGAGCTAAATAAGCCAAAAAACAACCCTGACCTACCAGCTTTCTAGCCCAAAGTGAGGATATGATCTTAGCTAGCTTGGGCTTGTACACCCATTCCCACTCTAATCTTTTCATACCAGGGATCTCTAGTGTTACCGACTTAGCATTACAATTAAGCCCAGTAGAATAGGGGACAACCAAGTCATGCCTAGTATTATATTGAGTCACTCATATATAGCATAACAAAATTAACCAAAGTCTAAAAACCCATTAACACAACAGGAAAAACACGATATACAAGGGTGACTATGACTTACTTTTCAACTGGGTAGAAACATGGATGGGGGCATCAAGTATAACACAAACCACATCAAATCCCAAGGCAATTGAACTAACACATAATAAGTAGAACCCAGATAAACAAAACAATAGTTGTCTGGGCAGAGACAAGAGAAGCTCTTGTTACCACTGCATCACACCCTCAAACTCGGTCTTACCTGAAAAAACATAAACTGAGCCCTGTCATCTTGACGGGAAACTTCTTTACACGGTTGCACTACTCCACTACATGCATTACCATTTCCCCGTCCTTCACGGCCTCGCTCATTCCTCCTCATATGCCAAGGTTCTCCACAACTTTAACATACCTTATAACTTATATTCTATTGTTGAACACTGAAATAGATCACGGGGATTAATTCAGGTACGATTTGGGGTCCATAATTGTGACTATGGGAAAATAGAGGAGACATGGATGAGATTTTGTCTCATCCTTTCCCGCTCTGGCTGAAGAAATCCCGCCCTGGCGGACTCGCCTTGGTAGGAGAAATCTTGCCCAGCATCTTCAATGGAAACATAACCCATGCAATAAATTTTTCTGGGGTTTTTCTCTTTTCTAAATCTGCCAATGGTTTCAGCTTTACTGAGCAATTTAGGAAAATCCTTTGAACTAAGATAATCATTATCTACCACGAGTCAATCAAACATACACAATCTAACTCATTCTCATTAATTTAACATTATAATCCATACATCCCAAGTATAAACCAGAACACTCACACAGTTATTACTCAAGCACAAGACACGTCTAGATTTTTCTTACGAATCACCTTGTACATTATCTAGACCCTTGCATCGAACATAGTCATGATCTTCTCTTCATGATAAGTTTCACAATACTCAATCTAGGACTCTGATACANCGTCTAGATTTTTCTTACGAATCACCTTGTACATTATCTAGACCCTTGCATCGAACATAGTCAAGATCTTCTCTTCATGATAAGTTTCACAATACTCAATCTAGGACTCTGATAGAAACTTTGTCACGACCCATACCGACGTGAGTTACACTCAAACTAACCCTCTGGTGGGAAAACCAAATCAAAATACCAACTAATCAACTTATCAAAGTAATACGCATTTAAATCTACGTATCATGTTTAAATAACAATAAAATGGAGTCCCCATAAACTCGAAGGTTTTAACAAACAACTAACCAAACTAATGCGGAAGAACAACCCATAGAACCTAAAAGTTATTGTACCAAAAGTCTATTAATGACGGAAGAGTAACCCATAGAACCTAAAAGTTATTGTACCAAAAATCTACTAATGACAAGTCTAAGAATAAGCCGTACATCAACTAAACTAAACAACACCTTAAGCAAATAGTTTGAGTCCAAAAAGAGTGGACTTAAACAAAAAAATATTCATGGTACCCCGTAAGAACTGGCTCACCCTTGAATCTGGTCATGCTCAATAGTCACCTAGCAGAGGTCTATCAATAGCTGAAACTAATTGTCGGTAAAGGGTCAACTTTTTACTGGCAAAAGGTGAATTGCCATTAATTCTTGACTTTAAAACATGATTTAGCGGCAATCATTATTGCCGCTAAATCCTTAATTTGTTGTAGTGGGCCAATATCAAATATTCTAGAAAATGGAGAACTCACTCTTGAACTGGAATATTCAACTACGCTAGAACTGAGCTCTCGAAGAAACATTTGGAACACGATATATACTCAACAAATGAAGTGTATATTATAGTGTCATATTAATCCACTTTGGATCATATGCCGCTTTAATTTAAAACAAGTAACAGTTCGTAGATCTAATAACAAGTAGGTCATACTGCAAGATATATATAATTCATATTCAACATGTATAGTACCCAAAAGATCAATCATATCATTAATAGATCGTTTAGTTTTCACGAATCACTAATCCTCTCAACTAACATAAAATAAGTTTAAAACCATCAAACACTACATCAGAGGTCAGAGTTGATACCTAAACCCCATAACACATGATCTTTGTGAAAAAATAGCCTAGGCTGAATTTTTTACCAAGTATCACCCTAAGCAAACTCTACCCATAAACTTCAGTTTTTGACAACCTCCATAAAGGCATAACGAGTCTTCGTCATAATAGGTATATTTTCTATTTAAAACAGGAAATACAATAATGTTTTTCACTAAATCTCACTACTCAAAATTCAAATGTAATGATGAGAACAATACAAATGCTACGGTAGGTAAGCAAACTCTTAGACTAAATCGTATGTCATGTCAACGTGGAGAAGTAATGAAAATAGCGGAAATAATGCTCTAAATCAAATTTTCATAAAATTATATATTATTAAAACTAGAAATCTCCAGTTGTGTAAAAAGTTGGATAATCATAATGCATCTATATTACATTAAAATATTATATAATTGATTAAAATTGAACAATAAGATTATGTATTATAATATATACTAAAAGTGGATAAGTATTAAATTCTTATTGATTGAAGTTTAATATGTAATTCATTAATTAAAGCAAGTTCCCATTTTTGGATCTCCTTTTACATGAAAAGTCCAGATAGTATTTCATATATAAGTAGACTTTTTTATCTTCAAAAGTTCTAAAAATTAAATTAACCCAACACCTATTTGTTTGTTTTATACATTGTATGGTTTACCACCTTGAAGTTTGTATGTTGAACTATTTAACCTTAAACGATGCTTTGAAAGATTATATATGCCCCGATTTGCATTAATTGTAGTATCAAACTTGAGCATTATATCTTGGTTTTATTTATCGTTAATGTGTTTATAGTACTTCTTTTTTAAAGTTTACATTAAAATCTCAAAATATTCTTGCATAAAATTTATCAAGTAAAGTTTTCTCTTATTTTCATCTTCATTCGTATCATGGTTTCATTATATTTTTTGTTATATCACTTTATTTAAATTAAACTAATATCCTTAGATGTTGTACTTATTTATTTAGAAATGAAGAATCACAATGGTACATCAATAAAGAGGAGGCCAAAACTTATGAAGAATAATTAATAAAATTCCACTATGGATATAGAATCCAATGTAAAGATATCTGATCATTAAAATTGAACCAATGAGTGACGAAGTTAATCGTAAAACTAACTTATTACAATTTTATTCCAACTCTATAGAGTAGAATAGCAATATGCCTTCATCTTTGTTTGAAGAAGCTCCACTTGTGGCTATATATAGTAGAATTGCAAACTGCTTTCACCTTTGTTGAAAGAAGCTCCGCGGATGGCTGATCCACTATCACATGTCTTTTGGTCTACAGATATAATGAAGACTTAATAGTACACCTAAAACATATATAACAGAGATTGTTAGTCAAAGACTAAAACAAAAGATCCATAAAAAAATTCTCATCCAATAATACATAATAATGAGATAGGCGGTTATTGGCGAACAACCTTGAGTGCTGACGTTTATGGACTACGAAAAATGTGATCGAAGGCTGATTTTTTGTGGACCAGTCCCAGTTATATTTGTCGTGGTCCAAAAATATCTCCACACAAGGTCGTAAAATCTTTCATAAAATGTTATAAAGACATCAAACGAATGATCAAGCCTATCTTTCAACCTACAAAAATACTAAAAAGAAAAATAAATCTAAAAAAAATTCATTATCATTTTTTCTATCTGTATAATAACATATTAAAGGCCTCCATTCTTTTTTTCTTTATCAATGGAGTGAACTGCTAAACATTCAGTGATGTATTAAGCTAGATGGTGAATTGTGTTAAAGCTTGGAAGTATAAATTTATAGCAAAATAAGAAGAACATAACAAGTTTAGTCATTAATATTATTAATATGATTTAATATCATAATTTTCAGATGGATGCTTATAGTCAACTTTATTTATTGTAAGGATATTTGTATTCTACCTATATTTATTTCTAGAATACTTATTTTATTTCTAAAATATCTCATTAATTTCATCAGACTCAATTTTGGAGGATGAATTTTCAAATATAATTTTTTTTTGAAATCTAAAAGTATATATAATTTTTTGAAATTCAAAATTTATAAATAATATGCTTTATTCAATATTAAGCTTTCTATTGAATAGAACTCTTTTATCAAATTCTTATTGAGGTATTTCAGAGTATTGTTGCTTTTTTCATGACCCGATTGTCCGAGATTGACACCTACACTAATCATATAATGGGAGAAATATCAAAAAATTAGAGACTAGACTATATGTAAGACAATCTAACAAATAAGTAATCATTAAATCCAACTCAGTTTTATAAAAAAAGTCAAGGTCAAATACATAACTAAATCAACATTTGTCATGACCGAAAGAATACCCTAGATATGACATGGTATATAAGACGCTGAGAGGCCCAACACAAGTCACTTGACAAGTCTACTCATAGTTTGGACAAGTCATTCTAATGCATCATAGAAGTGGTCGATACGTAACCCATACACCACGTATAACGTCTCAAAAATTAAAGATATATGAAAAATTAAGTAAAGATTACATGGTCCTTAGAACACGAGGACTCACCACGTCTTCAACCTTAAACGATCAATTATCTATGAGAGAGAGGAGAGGAAGGGTCACTCCCTAAATTATTAAAAATATAGGAACAAGTATGCATAATTAGTACATGTAAGCATAAAAAATGATCATAAAAGGAGAAAAGGGGAAAACATGATATGCATGAGCAGGCTAAAGCACAGAATAGCATAACCTTTAAAGAAGTATCATGAATCATGAACATGGTAAATGCATCGTAAAATTATAAGAAAAGCTTCATAAGACCTTTAAAGTCTCTTTAGTTCATTTTAGGATATTTTCTATTAACCAACATTGACCACGTGAGCTATAACGTGGAATCTGGTGTCTTGCTCCCACACCGAAAAAAAATATTGTTGCTAACCAAGGCAACGACCTTAACCTTCTAGTCTCTGTGGATCTTGTAGCTATTCCACGACAATCCTACGATGACAAATAGTTCGGGACAAGATGATTGCCACTGAAGACCCGACCTGTACTAACCGGAGAACCTCAATCTGAATGTCATCTTGGTTTTAAGTAACGTCCCAAGGAAATTAGTCATAAAAATAAACATATCATCATACATAGAAAAACACAATGAAGTGACTAATCCAAGTGTTGATAATCATAGAGTAGATCCTTAAAAGCATGTGTGAGAAAATCATTCATCAATTATAATTCCATAGTAAGAGAAAACCTTTCACAATTTCATTGATTCTCATCTCAAAACAACCTAGATCATAAAACTTTTATTTTCAGAAAATAATGCATAACTTTAATGAAACCATCATTGATTGATTCATAACTTCTTCGTATATTCATGTATTTAAGAGTTCATAGTAAAAATAATAGAAACTTCATGTGTTTATGTGAAATCAATGGGAAACCGTGTAAATTGAGTAAAAAAAATCAAACGTAAAATCAAATTCGAACAATTGAGTCAACAAATTTAGAACTCATGATGACATGAATGAAAAACCTATCATACTATATATAATAAACATATATTTGAATCAACATTTGAAGTCCTTCCTTTCAAATTGTAGAAGTGCACATCAGTCAACCTTTTTTTCATGTGTGACAAACCATCATACTTCGAAAACATTCTCTCAGAAAATCATAATTACTTCACAATAGTTAAATTAGGCAAGTATAATTCTTTTTGCTATTATTTAGGACTATTATATGGTTTCAAGTTGCTCCTATCTATATTTTTTAAAAAAATTCTTTCTTTGTACATCGACAAAAATAATTTATTGCCGTGAAGTTTGTAAGATCAATTATTTAACCTTGTTTATTATTTAGAAACAATGAAAGTAAACTATATGAACCCCTATGCAAAAAAGATAGTACATCATATTAATATTATTAATAACAAATGGTGATTTTTTTTGTTTAATTTTTGGTATAAATTAAACCTCCAATGCTTTAAGGCAAATCATTATACAAATTATTTAATGCTTCACCACATTGAAAAATTGAGAGCAATGAAGGTCTTTGCTATTATAAAGATAATATTAAAAGTACTAGATCTTTCCTAGTTTTTCCTTTTCTTTTTTATAGTTTTTAAAAAAATATTGGTATTATTCTCAATTGATGGGTTTAGAGTAATTTTTTTTTACACTTTACATTATAATCTTGATACATCGATAAAAAATGTTTAGGATAAATTTTATGTGAATACATTGAGACTGAGTTTTAATATACTTTCTTCGGAATTTGTTCTTTCTATCATAAATTGTAACTCATACATACACACACTCATATATAGGAGAATCGCAAGTCGCCTTCACCTTTGTTCGAACAAGCTCCGTTGATGGCTTGGGTCTAGAGAAATAATGGAGACAAAATGAGTACACCTAAAATATATATAACGGAAATTGTTAGTCATAGAAAATAACCACATAGCAATAAAATAATTTTCATCCCACAAGACATGATAATGAGATGGGTGGTTGTTGGCGAACAACCTTGTGTGCTGACGAATCTGGACTATCACAAATGTGATCGAAGGCTGATTTTTGTGGACCAGTCCCAATTACCTTTGTGATAGTCCAGAAGCATCATCACAACAGGTTGTAGATTTAAATATATAGCACACTATAGTTGATGTAAAATCATTCATAAAATGCTAGAAAAACATCAAACGAATAGTCAAATCAATTTTTCGATCTAAAAAAATACTAAAAAGAGAAAAATATTCAAAATTGATTATTGTTGCTTCTATCTGTATAATAACAAAGGCCTCCATTTTCCCATTATTTTCAATGTGAGTGACCTGATTATCATTCAGTGAAGTATTTATTCAGATAGATGATGAATTGTGTGAAAGCATGGAAGTTTTAATTTATAGAAAAAAGAAGAAGAAAATAGCAAGTTTAGTCACTAATATTATTAATATGACATAATGTCATATCTTTGACAAGGATTCTTATAGTTGAATTTATTCATTGCAAGGATATTTGCAGTCTACTTATATTTATTTCTAGAACACTTCATTTATTTCTAGACTATTTCATTTAATTCAACTCAATTTATGAGGATGAATTTCAAATATAACTTTTTTAAAAAATTATAATTAGAGGTAAATATTTAAAATTTAAAATTTTAAATGATATGTTTTATTCAATATTAAGCTTTCTATTGGATAAACTACTTTCTTCAAATTCTTGTTGATGTAGATCAGAGTATTGTTGCTTTTATCATGACCCAATTGGTGCTGATTGACACTTACACTAACCATATAATGGGAGACCTATCGAAAAATAAGAGACTAGGTCACTATATGATAATCTAACAGATAACTAATAATTCAATCAAACAGAGTTTTATAAATAAAATTAAGGTCAAACACAAAACTAAATCAACATTTTTCATGACCGAAAGAATACCCTAGATATGACTTGGCGTATATAACTCCAACAGGCCCCTACTAAAGCCCCTTCAGATGCATATAAATAGTGGAAGTCTACTCACAATTTTGACAAGTCAATCTAATACATCAAAGAAGCAGTCGGGATGTAACTCATACACCATGTAAAATGTCCAAAAAATAAAGACATATGAATAACATAGTAAGGATTACATGGTCCTCGGAATATGAGGATTCACCACGTCTTCAACATTGAACAATCAACTAGCTACGAGTGTGAGGAAAGGAAGTATCACGTCCTACATTATTAAACAATGTAAAAATATGTTTGCACAATTAGTACATCAAATGTACTAAGTATGACGGTAGCACGCTCCGAGCCTACACTCTAAGCATGACTGACATTCGAGAACCATTGTTGGCCCAATCGAACCCTTCGCATGGCTTACTTACTCAGTGAGCTGAGCTTGTCAAAAATAATTCATATAAGACTTAAAATGCTATAAAGAAAATGTCAACTAGCCAATAAGACAAATCAAGTCTCAACATAAGATAATGAAAATGAAAAGACTAAAGAACTAACATATGACTGTCTATGAAGTCTCTAAACAACTAAGATGGATGTCAGGACAAGACACAAATATCCTAATGAAATAAAACTACTAAAACTAATAAAAGGGGTAATGTGGAAGCAAGGAGGTGTTGGGTTAAGTAAAATGGGAATGGGAAAAGCGAAGAGAAAAATGGAAAAGTGAGGGACCAATTTTGGAAGGAAAATGAAAAGTTATTTGCAAAGTGCAAATGAAAAGTCATTTATCGCATATTGGTAGCAGAAATGAATTTATTGTCCTTATATTAGGAAACACTTCTTATATTTCTCTAAGGGTTAAGAAGAAGGTGCCCCTCGCGCTGTCGTCGTTGCTCGCTCGGCCTCGGCTTCCGTTTGGGTCGATTTGGATTTGGCAAATGATGTCATTGATTGATAATTTATTTGGACAAAATTTATTTAATCAATTCTGTTAATCAGTTTCTTCTCTCTTATAAATTAATCATAGTGTTAGTTAAATAACAGAATCAATTTTGGCGCAACGAAATTTATTTAAAATTTATGTGCAACAGTAATAAAGAACTGATTTTTGAAAAGTCATTTTTTTTTTCAAAAAACACATCATTCTGAAAAATTTTTATATTTCTCAAAAGACACAACTTTTTGGAAAAACGGGTCTGAACAGATTTTCTAAACGTACATGTTTCTTGCTGAAATTGGCTATAAAAGAAAGTAATTCTTCGTTTTTTAAACACTGAAAAATTTTTCCTTCTCTTTGCATACATTTTCTCTCATAAACAAAAAGTGTTGAACGAGTCTGTGTGTGGCTTGTTACTATTCTTACGTTCGTTGAAGTTATTGAAGTTTGAGGTATCACTATATCTTTAACAGGTTAATTTGTTTTATCTTTGGAGAAATTAATCTGCAACCTCGGGTACAATGAGGGGATTAAATTTCTTAAGGAGACACAGTAGTTTCTGTGGACTCGGATTAAAAGTTTTTCTATATATTTCATGTTGTTTATGTTTCTTTTTTTTTACTTACCTTAAACATGGTATAACAATCTTAAGAAATTTAATATGTTTCTATATTTGAGGTTTTTGGAGATTAAAACCTTTATGGTTTTCTACTCTGTTAGAATTTTAAAAAATTCATTCGATTAACTATTAAAAGAACATAAAAACTTTATCTTTAAATCAGAAACAGACTAAGTAAGAATTTATTATTTACCGTTATTATTTCACTAGTAAAATTGTCTGCCATTTGTGACAGAAAAAATTACTAATTCAAGTCAAATTAATGCTTAAACAATGAGTGTTGCAACAACATTGGTTGCACACAACCTTTCAACTGTTTTGCTAACACCGACTGAGAAACCTGCAAAGTTTTCTGGAATCAACTTCAAGAGATGGCAGTAGAAAATGTTCTTCTATCTCACTACGTTGAGTCTGCAGAGGTACATTAATGAGAATGTTCCTGTTTTGTCAGATGAAACTCCGCCTGAAGAACGATTCTTGGTAACAGAAGCATGGACATATTCATTTTTTTTGTGTAAAAATTATATTTTGAGTGGCCTGCAAGATGATCTGTACAATGTGTATAGTAATTTGAAAACCTCAAACGAACTCTGGGATGCTTTAGAAAAGAAGTACAAAAATAGAGGATGCCAGAATGAAGAAGTTCATTGTGACAAAGTTTCTAGACTACAAGATGATAGAGAGTAAGACCGTCGTCACCTAAGTTCAAGAACTACAGGTCATAATCCATGATCTCCTTGCTGATAGTATAAACTTTTTAATGACTATGTTGAAAATGTAAAGTTTATTTTTAATATTCACATAATATTTCATGTAGGATTGATTGTGAATAATGTTTTTCAAGTGGCTACCATTATTGAGAAATTACCTCGATTGTGGAAGAACTTCAAAAACTACTTGAAACATAAATGCAAGGAGATGACTGTTGAAGATCTCATAATAAGGTTGAGAATCGAAGAGGATAACAAAACTGAGAAAAGAGTTCACGTGGTAATTCCTCAATATTTGGAGGAAATATTGTTGAAGAAGATCCCACAAAATTAAAGAAAAGAAAGAAAGCATCTGGTCCAAAAAGCAATCCCTTAAGAAGAAATTCAATGGAACTTGCTTCAATTGTGGAAAACGTGGTCATAAGACTACTGAATTTTGGGTCCCAAGAAGCACAAGAAGAAGAAGGATCAAGCAAATTTGTCTAAATCTAAAGAAGAAATGGACGATCTCTGTGCAATGCTTTCAGATTGTAACTTGGTTGGAAATCCAAGAGAATGGTGGATAGATTGTTGTGCCTTATGTCATGTTTGTGCCAACAAAGAATTATTTTCATCATATACTCCAGCACCTACAGATGAGAAGTTGTTATGTAAAACTCCGTTGTTGCAAAGGTGGAAGGATCTGGCAAGGTCCTATAAAAGATGACATCAGGCAAGGTGGTGACTTTCAACAGTGTCTCATATGTTTCAGAATTGCGCAAGAAGTAAGTTTCTATTCCAGTTCTAACTAAGAATGGATTCAAATGTGTATATGTTTCTGATAAAATAGTAGTGAGTAAGACTGAAATGTATGTAGGAAAATGTTACCTTATTTATGGCATGAATATTAGGGACATGTTAATAACAAAAACTTCAGAAAACTGATTAACTTAAATGTTTTGCCTAAATTTGAGTGCAGTAAATAAAAATGTCAAGTTTGCATTGAATCTAAGTATGCTTACCATCCTTATAAATATGTTGAAAGGAATTTAAATTCCTTAGAACTGATTCACACTGACGTTTGTGACATGGAGTCAACACCATCACGTGGTGGCATAACTTTTTATTGACGATTACACAAGATATTGTTATGTTTACTTGTTAAATGGTAAGGATGAAACGATAGATGCATTTAAGCAATATAAAAGTGAATTTGAAAATCGGTTGGATAGAAAAATCAAAATGATCAGAAGTGATAGAGGAAAAGAATATGATTGTCCATTTGCAGAAATATGTTTGGAAAATGGAATAATCCATCAAACTATTGTTCCTTACACTCCTCAATCTAATGGGATTGCAGAAAGGAAAATTCAATCTTTAAAGGAAATGATGAATGTCTTACTTAAAATTTAATGTTTCCCACAAAACTTGTGGGGCGAAGCTATCCCTACAGCAAATCGAATACTCAATAGGGTGTCTCACACGAAGACACATGTTATTCCATATGAGAAATGGAAGGGAAACCCAACTTGAAATATTTCAAAGTGTGGGGGTGTCTAACAAAGTACAAGTTCTTATGTGGATTTTGTATTCATTGGATATGCCACAAACAGTAAGGCATGTCGATTTTTGGTTCATTAGTCTGAACATCCAAATATTCATGATAATACAGTAATAGAATCAAAGAACGCTGAATTTTTTGAACATATCTATTCGTATAAACTAGACTTGAGTCATCTAGTGGGGGACCTAAACAACCCCAAGAATAACCAAAAGAGAATGAAACCAATGAAGAGAGCCCAAGGCGCAGTAAATGTCAAAGGACAGTTACTTCAATCATACGTGGGAGTTGGTTGATCTTCCTTCAGGGAACAAACCCTTGGGTACAAAATGGAACTTTTAAAGGAAGATGAAAGATGATGGAAATATTGACAAATATAAAGCAAGGCTTGTTTTCAAAGGCTTAAGACAAAAAGAAGGTCCTGATTATTTTGAAACATACTCACTGGAGACTAGGATTACATCAATTCGGATGTTAGTTGCGCTAGCTTTAATATACAGTCTTGAAATCCATCAAATGACTGTGAAAACCGCCTTCTTAAATGGAGAGATGAAGGAAGAAATTTACATGGAACAGCCTGAAGGTTTTGTAGTTCCTGTTAATGAAAAAGAAAGTGTGCAAACTTGTTACGTCACTTAATGGACTAAAACAAGCACCGAAACAATGGCATGCGAAGTTTTATCAAACCATGTTGTCAAATGGATTTAAGATCAATGAATGTGATAAATATGTTTACATTAAAGATACTCCTAATCAGCAAGTCATTGTATGCCTATATGTGGATGATATGCTCATAATGACAAAAGACATTACCAATATAAAATCTACTAAGCATATGCTCGCTAGTAAGTTTGATATGAAAGATCTAGGAGTTGCTGATGTGATATTGGGAATTAAGATTCTCAAAACTCCTAATGGTATTGCGTTGTCTCAAGCTCATTATATTCAAAAGGTACTTGAAAAGTTTAAATATTTGAATTTCAAAAGGGCAAAGACCCCAATTGATGTGAACCTTCATCGTGCAAAGAATAAAGGTGAAAGTCAGTCTCAATTGGATTATGCCTGAGTGTTGGGAAGTCTGATGTGTATCATGAATTGTATAAGACAAGACATAGCTTGCGCTATCAGTAAACTGAGTCGATGCACAAGTAATCCCAATCAAAATCATTGGTTGGCAATGAAGAGAGTTTTGGGATACTTAGATGAGACTCAAAATTATGCTTTGCATTACAACAAATATTTAGCAGTTCTTGAAGGATATAGTGATGCAAATTGGATTACTGGTCAACTGAAACAAAATCCACAACTGGATACGTTTTCACTATTGGTGGAAGAGCAATATCTTGGAAATCATCCAAACAAACTTGTATAGCTCGCTCTTCAGTGGAGTCTGAAGTCATCGCCATAGACAAGACAGGTGAAGAAGCTGAATGGCTCTGGAATTTCTTAGAAAATATTCTGTTTTGTCCCAACCCAATGGCCCCTATATGCATACACTGTAAAGTCAAGCTACAATAGGAAGGGCTGAAAGAGTTATGTATAATGCAAATCTCGTCACATAAGACGAAGACATAAATGTATATTAGACAACTACTCTCTAGTAGAATTATCGCAATTGGATATGTAATGTCAAAGAACAATGTGTTGGATAAACTTTCAAAATGCCTAACTAGAAAGGGAATTGAGAAATCATCGACAGGAAAGGGACTATGGCCGAGAACAAGTCATCGTGGCGGTAACTCTACCTACAAGACTGGAGATCCAAGATCTAGGTTCACGGAGATAAAACAAAGTCATTGATGACGGTTCAACATTGTCAAAAATTATTTTATGGTCCATTCTCATGATAAGACAATGTTCAGTAACCAGGATAAAGGCATAATGACTTTTTAATGGTTTCTAAGTTAGATACAGGGTCTATGAAATAGTGTATCTACGGGATAACACATTTAAAAACCACCTATGTGAGTGTGAAGTGTAAGCCACTTCAAGGAGAATCCGGTAAGGCCAGTTCTTAAAGCACTTACTAACCGAGATGTGTTCATGGATGAAACGAACAAAACAATGAGAACTAAGATAAGTTAAAAGGTTGATTATGTAACTTATGTTGTCTAACTATACACCAAAGATCGACGGTTCAAAGATATCAAATCTACCGATTGATCCATTATATTCGATATATGTTCACTACCAAAAGTTTAAAGGGAAACCTAATTATCCAGATGCAATTAACCCGTAAATACAAGACACAAAAGTTTTTCATGCATATGTTTTAACAATATCCATTCCCCATTGATGTGGTGGATGTTGGGTTTAGCAAAATGTGAATGGGAAAAGAGAAGAGAAAATGGAAAGTGAGGGAACCAACTTTGGTTGGAAAATGAAAAGTCATTTGCAAAGTGCAAATAAAATGTCATTTCTCACATATTGGTAGAAGAGAGGAATTTTTTGTCCTTATATTAGGAAACACTTCTTATACATCTTAAAAGGTTACAAAGAAGGTGCCCCCTCGCGTCGTCGTTATCGCTCCCTCGGCCTCGGCCTCACCTTCGGCTTCGGATTTGAATTTGGATTTGGCAAATGATTTGATTTATTGATAAATTTTTGGACAAAATTTATTTAATTAATTTCTTTTCTCTTATAAATTAATTCAGAATGTTAGTTAAATAAACGAATTTCTTTTGGAGCAATGAAATTTATTTGAAATTCTCGGGTAGTGGTAATAACGATCTAATTTTCGGAAAGTTGTTGTTTTTTCCCAAGAGGCACATCTTTCCAAAACGTTGTTATTTTTCCCAAAAGACATAACTTTCTGGAAAAACTTGTCTGAATAGATTTTTCTGAACAGACATGTTTCTTGCTAAAAACTATAAAAGGAAGTTATTTTTCGTTTTTCAAACACTTGAAATGTTTCATTCTCTCTATGTACATTTTCTCTCATAAACAAAAAGTGTCAATCGACTGAGTCTGTGTGTGGCTTGTTACTATTCATACGTTAGGTACCGCTACATCTTTAACATGTTATTCCATTTTATCTTGGGAGAAATTAATCTTCAACCTCGGGTACAGTGAGAGGTTTAAATATCTTAAGGAGACATAGTAGTTTTTGTGGACTCGGATTAAAAGTTTTTCAATCTATTCCATCTTGTTTTTGTTTCTATTTTTTTGACTAAACTTAATATAGGGAATAAGATGAGGCTCACCAATAAACTCTTGAGCTCAACTAGAATGAACGAAACACTGGATGTTGATCCCGGTTTCCTATATTTGCATCATTAAAAGACACAAGTAAAATGGCGTCATTATATTAAATGTACGAGTATGCAAGGGTAATTAAAAAACAAGACATAAGCTTAAAAGGAACTGAAAGAAATTACTTGGCTCAACTCAACTTAACTTAACTGAATTCAATATAAAGCAATAAAGTAAATGCAATATAAAGAAACTTTTAAAACATGAATATCAAATCTATATATTTAGAAATACAATCTCTCTGTGTGTATGGAAAAATACAATATAAACTCTGAATTCCATGTAGAAATACAAATCAACTCTATATATAAGAATATAAATACATCAATGGGACTTTTTCTTACCAAAAACCATCACGTAAGAGCTATTGTGATGATACAACATTTTGCCTCACATTGCTTGGGTCGTCCTATGCCATGCTGAGGGTATGATTACTGACTACTAAGTGGATCCACTAGTTTATGCTAAAAATCACTAAGGAATCATCTAAAAAGTATGATCCTTTTATAGTGATGGTGTCTTCATAGTTTATGGGGATTGAGAGTTGTTTGAACTCTCCCAAAATCGGTGCTCAATACTAATCCCAAAATATGATATCAACTCGTATGTTTAAAAGTATACTTCTTTCTATGATATGAGATAATTTGTCAAAAATTTATCTCAAAGGCTATCTTGGAAATCAAGGTTTCCTCTCTTTCTTAATTTTTAAAGCATTAAAAAACTAGCTTAAAATCTTTTTTGGATATCGAAGTTTCATTTCTTGTGTAAATGTAAAATATTTTACTCTTTGGGAATATATAGTCACGCTATACTCTTTGAAGAAATGAACTTCAATCTTTTACTCTTTGTTCTTTACTCTACTTGAACTTTAAGTCTTAAAACAAAGTTAAAACATTTGGAAAAGACTTTTGGAGAACTCTAAGAACATTTTTTGACTTAACTCTTACTTCTCTTGATTTTGATCATAAGTTTCCTTGAACTGAATTATGGATTCAAGGATCATGATCTTATGATACAGATGATTTCATATTGTTTAATCATACCTAAGAGTATATGAATCAACTAGTAAACATACGTACGTTTCAAAGGAACTAGTGTGGAAAGATTGGGAAAGAAGTAGAAGACCTAGCGTCCTTGACGCTCTGAGTTGCGCGGGGCGCCAGACGCAAAACTTCAGAGCTAAAGTTGGGGCCTGCTGGCTAGCGCAGCACTTCAGTTAACACTTTGGGGCGCGCTAATAGGCGCGGCGGCCCACCCCCATTCCCCAGATTTTTAACGAACTTCCTTGGTCGTTTTTCAACTTTTAACCCTCTAAACTCAATTGAGTATTTTCCCAAACACTTAGATTCGACTACTAATCAAATAATGCAAGAAAGTACCCAAAAGGATATCAAGTTTCATGAATTAAAATCAAGAACTCCTCAACAACTTCAACAATCAAGAACCCAATGGAAACTTCAAACAAATCCATAAAGAACTCAATTTCAATGCTTTCAAGAACATAATTTCGCTGAATATTATGATTGGAGTGTGGGTGAACAAACCCAACGCTATGTGATCTCACATACCTCGAGGGATCACTCCTTGATGAAATCTATGACTCTACACTGCTTTAAACCTCTCTTGAACCACTTTCACCTTCTCCATATCTTGATCAACTAAATCTAATCCTATAAACCCAGCTTTACCAATTTCAAAGTATCTAGTAGGGTATTCGAATATTCTTCCATAAAGTGCTTCATTAGGAGTCATTTGGATGCAAGAGTGGTAACTATTGTTGTAAGCAAATTCAATAAGAGGTATGTGATCATCCCCATTACCTTTGAAATCAATCACACAAGCCCACAACTTATGTTCTAAGGACTAAATAGTGCACTCTGCTTGCCCATCTGTCTACTGATGAAATGCAGTACTTTAGTTTACTTTTGATCCCAAGCCTTTCTGAAAATATTTATAGAACTGCACGGTAAATTGTTCTCCTTTGTCTGAAATAATCGGTACCGAAACCCCATTAAGTCTAACTACTTCTTTAATATACAACTTAGCATGATCTTCTATCGAATGGGTAGTCTTTACCAGCAAAAAGTAGGATGATTTTGTCATCTCTATCAACAATCACCCAAATAGAATCATTCTTCAGGCAAGACCTTGCTAAACTTGTGATGAAATTCATATTAATTATCTCTCACTTCCGTTTCGGAAGTTCTATATTTTGAGACGTACCATAGGGCCTTTGGTTCTCTAACTTAAATTTTTGGCAAGTTGGACACTTAGCAACAAACTCTGCAGTGCCCTTCTTCAGACTACTTTACCGATAAACTTCTCCCAAATCGCAATACAACTTTGTGAAACCCGGATGAATAGAATATCTTGTCTGTGAGATTCTTCCATGATCCTCTCTTGGAGTTCATCCACCCTTGGTACACACAACCAACCTTGATACCTCAATACACAATCTCCCTCTTGTTCAAAATCCATTACTTTTTTACTTATGAACATTTGCCTTCAATCAAGCAAAATGGGGTCGTGATCCTACCTTTCTTTCACTTCTGACACTAATGATAATTCAGCCACATTCATCACCACTACTCCTCCTTCTGTGGAATGCATCAGTAGAACTCCCAATCGTGCAAGTTTATGCACATCTCTTTCTATCTCTTTCTTACCTTACTCAAAATGGCGGTTTTACCCATACACAACCTATTCAAGGCATCACAATAACATTAGCCTTACTTGGGTGATAGAGAATACTAATGTCACAATTCTTGAGTAATTGTAACCACCTTATTTGTCTGAGATTAATCTCTTTTTGAGTAAACACATACTAAGGCTTTTATGATCGATGAACACATTCACAAGAACACCATAAAGATAATGGTGCAATATTTTCAAAGAAAATACGATGGACGCCAACTCTAGATCATGTATTGGGTAGTTCCTCTCATAATTTTCAACTCTGTGGAGGCATAAGTTATAACCTTGCCATTTTGCACTAAAAAACAACCCAAACCAACTCTATGCGCATCACAATATACAACAGTCTTGGGTACCTTCCGGTAAGGTTAACACTGGGGCAGTAGGCAACCTCTTTTCAATTCCTGAAAGGTTTTCTCACAAGCTTCAGACTATTGGAATTTAACTATTTTCTAAGTCAACTTGGTCAAAGAGGATGAAATAGACGAGAACCCCTCTACAAACCTTCTGTAATAGCCAGAAAAACCCAAGAAACTCCTAGTATCAGTTGGAGATGTGGGCATAGGCCAATTCTGTACTGTCTCTATTTTCTGAGTATCAATCCAAGAACCCCCCAATATCAGGCTTATGTTATGAGATTTGAGTTGTCATCTTGGTTAGTTGAATGTTATTTTAATACATTCTATGTTTATTTCATAAGTTCATCATTTGAGACTATTTTCTTGTGTTTAACTCTTCCGCTGAGTAGTACAAGTCAAGGCTTATATTGGGGTAAGCAATGTTCTCGAGTGTCAGTCCCACCCAGGGTAGGCCGGGGCATGATAGTGGGACAAGACCCAAGACTCTTCAAAAAAGCTACTAGTAGCAACTCATCAAATTAGAGTCCTTTGAAAGTAAGGACACCTCACTCGAAAGCTAATGACCGAATTAAATGATCTCAACACACTCATGTTGAGGTACCTAAGAACATGTATCTACGTCATTCAAAAATGTAGGTCGAATGACATCAGTACATTGAATGTACGAGTATGTAATATAGTTGAATAACAAATAACTAAATGAAAAGATTATTGTAGATATAGATATATACTGAACTGAATATAATGAACTAAAGAAGTGAAATTATTCAAACTTCATAAAAATACTTACTCATCTCATAACTCAACATATTTCGTGATAAACTAAAAACATACTTTTAACTTTATTTAGGAGATTTTATAACTAACAACCATCACTATGAGATACCTGATGATACTTCTTCTTGCTCACGCTGCCAGAATTCTCATATATCTTGTCGGGGTATAGAATACCTCAACTAAGTGGATCCACTAAGATTTGCTTGAAGGAACTTAGGATTCATCTAAGAAGTATGATCTTGTATACATGTTGCCATACATGATTTATGAGGAATGTGAGTTGTCTGAACTTATCCTCATATCGGTACTCAATACTACTCCCAATAATATATATACTCATGCCCAATGTTTCAAAACATACTCTTCCTATGGTTTGAGATAACTACTCAAAGTATCCTTTTAAAAGAGGTTACTTCTCTTAAAATATCTTTGAAACCATAACTCATTTAAAAATCAAAATTTCTCTTTTATCAATGTAAAATTTAATACCTTTGTATATACTTAGTTCCCTTATACTCTTACTCAATTCATACTTGATAACTCTTTCCCAAAAATATATCACCATCATATCTGATGTGATCATTGACGAATCAGAAAATCATATTGTATAAACATTGATGGCATAACTAGATACCATACATCTTAAACATTGATGGAATACTTGATTGTCATACTAATCATGTTTTAGAAAAACTGTTTCTCAAAACTCATCTTTACTTCCTCAAAAAACTCAGTTTAAAACTCAAGTGTTGGATCTAAAAGATTCTCAAGATTTATAACTCAATTCATAGGGTTCATGTGAAACTTTGGACAGAAATGACTCAACTCAGGGATCTTAATAGCAATATGAAAACTCAAAGCTTAGAACTTAACGATACTACTCATCTAAAAAAAATACTCAATTCATAAGGTTCATGCTTAAATTTAGACATGAACGAATCAACTCAAAAATATTAGTGCATAACATATTGTAATTCAATAATTAGGAATTTTATTCAAAAAGAATCAAAAACTTAAGAACTCAAAATCAACTTATCTCAAGAATACTCAAATCTAGGGATATAATCCTAAATTACTCTTTTACTCATTTGAAAGTAGATTTAGGGCCTGAGGACGAACTACTCCAAAACTATGATAGTCTTACATACCTGGAAGAAAAAGGTTCTTGAAAAATCTTGAAAAAAAACTTAATAAGAATCCTTAAAACCCTATCTTGAAGGTAAACAATCACGAAAACCATTCTTGAGATTCTTGAATTAGTTTCTTGAAATCTCTATGGCAAAGAATTGTGATTTTTATTAGTGATTCATGATTGTATGCAGGAATCTGAGTTGGAAAAAATTAAATTCTTGGAGAAAGACTTATCTTGCAGAAGAACCTTGAAAAGGATTGAAAGAATCTTGAATAGAATCTTCTACTTTGATTTAAAAAGAAAAAACAGGAAAGTTATAAAACATAAATTGTGGTAAGATTACTACTCACACTACTCATGTTGAAATACAAAACTTTTCAACTCAAGCAACCTATATGTCCTCCCTTCAATCAATATATAATCACATCATATCATTCTCGTGTTAAAATCCGTTTAAGCTAATTCATAATAAATTTAGAATACCTAATCAATGAGATGTCATAATTGATTCTAACTTTCTCGAACTATATTTACTTATACTTTGAGTAATTCAATTAGCCCATTATAATACCAACTTATGTGATCTTTATTCCATTCAAAGTTCTTTTTGAAATTATTCAAACTTTTTCTTTAAACAACCATAATTATCTTGTTGACCAATCTCTTTTCTTTGTTGTCTATCGAAATACAAAAATTTTATATTCCAATCATTAAATTCCCTCCCCCGTTCATCAAAATTTGACAAACTCTTCTATTTCTTAAATTCATGTTTGATAACTCTCAAACCAATTGTATAGCCATAGAATATACAAATCAAATCCATATACTAAATTTAGGGACTTACCTTTCTCTTCTACTTCTGTTATTTACTTATGAAACAAGGTTTTTGATTTTTTTCCCTTTCTTCATTAATTTACTGAAGAACAAGAAGAGCTCCTCATTATTATTTTCCTTTTACTTACTTCTGCAAAAATGGGGCTAAAGCCCACTCCCCCTCTTTTTTCTTTTAACTGAAATTAATAACTAAATTGCCCTAATTTCATAATAGGGTTTAATCATATAATATTACATTGATGAATTCGTTGCTACTTACCTCAATAGAGATAATGAGACAGCGAAGTAATGGTTCTAAAACACGAGGTTATTTTTTTCTGTTAACCTAAGTCTTTCTATTCTAACATAAATGCTTATTTAGCTGAGTGTCACGGACTAAGAGTGTTACTAGATCTCCGTGCGGCACTTGACAACTTAATCACGAATCTGTCACGATCTTGTAAGCTCAAGTAAGCCCTTTATGCTAAGATCGCTAAGAAAGATTTGGATGAAGGCTTTATATTGCTTGGAAGATTTCTTAAAACTTTGTTAGGTGATTTACAAATAAGAGTCCCTCTAATTATACTACTTCCTAGGGGTTAAAATTTCAATTTTAATTACTTACAAGTCCCTAAGTTATTTACGTTTTGGTCCCCTTTCTAGAGAATTCTAAATTTTCTAGGATTTTCCAATGCTTTCCTCGAAAATATCTAGTCTTTCTTCTAGAACTCTTCAAAGACTTCTTCAAAGATCTAGGGGCTGCTAGAGTTTTCTATAAACTTATCCAAAACTCTAGACTTTTCTGCCTCTATTCGGATGCAAAATCTTATTGATAATTGGTGGGATGTGACACTCTCTCCCACCTATTGATGTGATGACTACGTCGCATCGTCACTGCATTGGCGACCGAGTTTTGCCTTCTCGTATGCGCGACTAGTAGTCCGTTGACTCGATTAATGCCCTCGCGCAACTCCTTCAAGTGCTTCTTTATCTCTTCTAACCCGGCCTCACGATCTACCTCCTTCCTAGGAGGCAAGCGTTTCAGAATCTTCTTTGGCATCATGACATTGTTCCCTCTTGGAACCTTCTTCTTGCACTATAGCAAGGACTTCTTAGCACCATTGTCTTCTTTCAAACTTTTATTGATGTATAAAAATGTCGACTTCTCCTTCTTAGGATATTTCTTGAGCTGCATGCCTGTTAGTCGGACTTTCCTTTTTGTCTTCAGTGCCTTAACCATGGGAACCATGTATGTTCCTTCTTGCTCCATGACCAAAAGTGTTTGAGGTAAGGATCGATCACTGCCTGAAACTGCTGGAAGAACTCTTGCCCAAAAAATTTATCAAAGTGGTCTAAAAGAGCGATAGTGAAATTGATCTTACCTTGCCACTAGTTTAGCGTGATGCTTACTCCTTGCACGACTCTAGAAACTGGAGTCGGTGGTGCATTAATTGTCCTGAGTTGAATGTTACTTGTACTGTAACTCAGCTGCCAACCGTGTCACTGCCATCTTGATCATGATATTGACCTCTGCACCTGTGTCGACCATAGCACGAACGGGTCTTCCATTGATCGTGATGTCGACATGTCGCATACTATCGGCTTCCTTTGTTGTTTGGTGATAGCTTCACATAGTCCTATCAAGCCCAACTGCGTCGTCTCTACGCCTTTTCCTTGATCTTGTGCATCCTTCTCCTTCCGCTCTCGCACGATAGCACCAAGGCTCTTCAACTCAGGGCACCTTTCATATTCATGTGGTCCACCGCATATGTAGCAACCACCTCTTTTGGCAACCTCTGTCTTTCTCTCCGTGTCTCCATGACATCCAAACTTCTTGTCATAGTATTTATAGGTATCATGCTTCTTAGGATGTGGCTGCTACTCTTTGCCTTTGCCACAATCTCCCCCATCATGGTCATGACTACCTCTCCTCTCCTCTCCTTTGGCATTGTGAGGCTTTTCATGCTTCAAGTCCGTCAAAGCTTTGACCTGCGTGATGGCTTCATCGATAGTCTTAACATGTCGGCGTTCCAACTCCATCCTGGGCTAATTTTAAAGCCCATCCATGAAGTGGAACAACATATTTTCATCCATGAGGTTAGGAATTTGAAGCATGAGGGTGGTGAACTCCTTCCCATACGTGCGTATACTGCTCTTTTGCTTCAGCTCCTTAAGCTTACGCTTCGCCTCACACATGACGTTGTTAGGGAAGAACGCCTTGTTGAACTCCTCTTGGAATTGCTCCCTCGTTTTGTTGGTGAAACATCCCTTCCCTATTTCCGACTCTTTACATCTCCACCAAGCATCGCCATCTCTGAAACATACAACACATCAATGTTGATCTCACTCTCGTTGCTCTTCTGCCTGGTGCACTTGAAGTAATTCTCCAAATGCCACAGAAAATTCTCCATCTCTTGCGCGTCACTGACGCCTTTGAATATAGGTTTTTTAGGAGCCTCGACCTTGGCCTCCGTATCTTGGTCAAACGACAAAGATCCTCCAACTTCCACACCTTCCTTGAGATCTTTTATCTCGGCCTACATGGTCTCAATCATGCTCAACTCCTCCATGAAGCGACACTCCAAGCAAGTGATAACCTCCTTCATCTCAAACTCGGCCCTCTTACGTCCCTCCAACTCCTTACGGATGTTCTTGGTCTCCTCGAGGGTGAAGTCTTCAAGGGTTTTGAACTTGCCATCAGCCATGTTCAAACGCCGGCCTGATATCTCAACGACCTGCCTCATCCTTTCAACCTTGAAATCCACTCCTCCCCACCATCCAACCTGACGTTGGTGGTGCTAGTGGAATTTGTGTCTCCTCCTCTAGCCATTCCCTTTGTATAAACTTTTGCTCTGATAACACGTTGTCATGGACTTAGAGTCTTACTAGCTCCGTGCAACACTTGACAACTTACTCACGAATCTTTCACGATCTCGTAAGCTCAAGTAAGCCCTTTATGCGAAGATGTCTAAGAAAATAAAGACTTACAAATATTTTCAAATAAAGACTTACAAATATTTGGAAGAAGGTTTTATATTGCTTGGAAGATTGCTTAAAACTTTGTTGGATGGTTTACAAATGACAGCCCCTCTATTTATACTACTTCGTAGGGGCGAAACTGTAATAATTAAATTACTTACAAGTCCCTACGTTATTTACACTTTGGTCCCCTTTCTAGAGAATTTTACATTTCCTGGGATTTTCCAAAGCTTTCCTAGAAAATATCTAGTCTTTCTTCTAGAACTCTCCAAAGCCTTCTTAAAAGATCTAGGGGCTTGTAAAGTTTTCTATACACTTCTCCGAAATTCTAGACTTTTCCGCCTCAACCCGGATGCAAAATCTTACTGAGAATTGGCGGGACGTGACACGAGACTCTCCAAGACAAGTACTCCTGCATAGTAGCATAATAATAACAAAATATAAGGTGATCCAAGTCAAATGGATAAAAGATTCGCGTCCCAAAACTTGACGAAATCGAAATTATGAGAGATCAGCGAGATGAAGAGCTATGTTTGTTCCAAAACAATTTGTATGCAAAAATCTAAATCTCACTAAAGTGGGAGTTGGAAATTGCGACAGTGAGAAATGAGACCTGCAAAGTGAGAGGGTGAGAGAGAAGAGTAGAGTGATCTTAGAGAGTGAGAAAGAAATGGGGCTGCTAGCTTAGAGAGATAAATGGGTTTGTTTGAGTGAGCTTAGAGGGAAAATAAGCTAGAGTTTGGCCATAAACTTCCTAATATTTCTACGTGGGTGAAAATTTGGATGAAATTTCAGCATGTGTTTGATCATAGTATTTAGGAAACATATTTCACATTTTTAAGAAATATTTTTTTATGCAAAAGTTTTAAAAACTCTCAGTACTTCCACAACAAATTTATTCGATCTTCATTGTAACAAATTACAAGTAGTGTTCATGACACTAGAGCAATGTGGTAGTTCAAGTGAATGCAACAATTATCATTCCATATGTCTTAAAGAAGATAAAGTAGTTACCATGAACCGATTGTTCATCATTTTAATCAACAACCATATCATCACTTTCGTATTCACTGAATATTTCATCACTACTTTGGTGTTCATATAAAAATCTACTATAGAGGATGTTTTTTTCAATGATAAGAATCTGGTGTGGAATTTTAATTTTAAAAAGCTCCCGTATAATGAGATGTAGCCCAAATACTAATTTTTTCTAGTATCTGAAAATTTGTGTTATTTGTCAAATAAAGACAAATTCTATAAACAAATACTATTTGTTAAATGTTTTTCCAAATTTTACATGGAAAATCTTTGATCAAAAGAGTCCTGAATTAGTGGAGTTATTCAGTAATTGTAGGCATTTTAAAAAATAGTTGGGGTTTATGACCCCTTGCAACTTAATAAAAATTTGTTGGGCCTAAACAAACTCCTACATTTAATATAACTTTTGCAAGATTATAATAACTGTTACGATTCAAATTCACAAGTTGTGATTACACATATGTTCCCAATCAATGGATAAGTCAATTCACTAGTTTTACCAAAAATTCAATAAATAAGGAGAAAAGATAAAGGACAAGTAGAAAATCTCAAATGTTAAATCTTAATGAGTATGAAATGTGAAAAACTAAAATACATCAAAGAATTGGTGTCATAAGTATAAGAGTGTATATGAGTAAAGATAATTGGGATCTTATCAATTAATGGGGTGTAATGATAAACTCACTATACCAACCCTTTTTTTCTTACTAGACGTACCGAATAAAATATGTCAAGTAAAAAAAGTCACAAATTATTATGAATATTAGATAACCATTTTCGGTTCTGTTGTTTTTTGTGTGTGTGCGTGTTCGTTAGGATTTTTAATTATGGGTAATTTCTAATGCTACAATATGTAGATTGTAGAAAATCTTGTTATAATCTTTCACATATTAAATGTGAATCTGTAATATAAAGATTTCGAATCAAACGACTCCTTTGATTATCAAAAAAGGGCCTTAGACTTTCACAATTTAAGATCTTACCAAAATTAATTTGCATCTAGTTTCTATATAACATCTGCAAATCACTCTTATCCTTTTGATTTATTTTTTAAAAAATTACTGAAATACACATCTTATAATTTTCTTATATTTAATATTTCCTTCTATTTCTGAAACTTCTATAATCTTATATTTCTTCAATGCATTCAAGCTACATATTAATGTATCGGAATTAGTAATTAATATATCCGGGCTATATATTATGTATCTAATTTATTTTATAATGTATCTGAGCAACATATTATGTATCCGAGCTAGTTTTTAATGTATCCGAGCTACATATTATGTATCCGAGATAGTTTTTAATGTATCCGAGCTACATATTATGTACCAATTTATGTTATAATGTATCCGAGATACTCTTTAATGTATCTGAGCTACATATTATGTATCCACTTTATGTTATTTTTAAAGGGATTAATATAATTACAAACTAAAGAAAGATTTTAATTTCATGTTAAAACTATGTGATTCCTAAAACTTATCCTTTCTATGACCTAAGTTGACAGAAAACCTGTAATTTCTTGAGTTAAAGTACTCATAAACTTGAATTACTTTCTACGTAGATTTCCTGGCATTAATATAGAGTTTAAGTAAGAACTTATAAGAAAGTTACCCCGAAAAAGTAGGATATGACTTTTGGACATTATTAAAATGAAGAACTGCAGTACTACATAAAATAACTACTACTAGAAAAAACAACAAACAAATATTATTGTAATAATAACATATTATTGTATATTATTAGTGGAATAAGTGTGGTTGTATTATATTTATTGTTAGATGCAAATATCAATGATGGATATATAGTAAATTAATTAGCACAATAAGTTAGGTGGATGTATTATATTATTGTGACATTTAAATGGGAGTGCTAGCTTAGAGAGATAAATGGGTTTCTTTGAGTGATCTTATAGGGAAAATAAGATAGTGTTTTGCCATAGATTTGCTAATATTTTTACCAAATATTATTTAGATGAAATTTCACCATGTGTTTGATCATAATATTCGGAGAATATATTTGAACTTTATAAGAAATATTTTTTATATCCAAAAGTTTTAAAAACTATCGGTACTTCCACAAATAATTTTATTGGATCTTCGATGCAACAAATTACAGGTAGTGTTCATGACACTAGAGCAATGTGGTATTCGGAGTGAGTGCAACAATGATCATTATATGTATCGTAAAGTAGATAAAACACATGACTTTGTTACCATGAACCAATTGTTCATCATTTTAATCAACAAAGCAAATCATCACTTTCATATTCACTGAATATTTCATCACTGCTTTTCTGTTCATATAAAAATTATGTAATACAACGCAAATAAATCATAGAGGAAGTTTTTATAAATGATAAAAGTTTGGTGTAGATTTTTATTTTCAAAAGCTCTCAAATAATGAGATGTAGACCAAATACTTGTTTTTTCTAGTATCTGAGAATTTGGATTATTTTCCAAATAATGATAAATTCTATGGACAAACACTATTTGTTAATTTTTTCCCCAAATTTTAGTTGAAAATCTATGGTCAAACAAAACCTGAATTACTGGAGTTATTCATTAATTCGAGACATTTTTTTTAAAAGAAAATAGTTGGGGTTATGACCCCTTGCAACTTAATAAAAATTTGTGGGGTTTATAATAGCCCCTACATTTAATATAATTTTAGGGAGATTATAAGAACTATTACAATTCAAAAAATTCACAAGTTGTGATGACACCTATGTTCCCAATCAATAGGTAAGTCAATCCACTAATCTTACCAATTAAATTCAATAAATAAGGAGAAAAAATAAACTACAAGTAGAAAATCTCAAATGCTAAATCTTTCATGAGTATGAAATGTGGAAAACGAAAATATCATTCAAGAATTTGTGTCATAAATACAAGAGTGTTTATGAGAAAACATAATTCGAATCTCATCAATTAATGGAGTATAATGATAAACTCACAATACCAAACAATTTTTTCTTAATAGACGTATCAAATAAAAAATTGACAAGTAAAATGAGAAGCAAATTATTATGAATATTAAATAACATTTTAGGTTCACTTTTTTTTGTATGTGTGTACGTGTTCGTTAGGATTTTTAATTATGGGTTATTACTAATGCTACAATATGTAGATTGTAGAAAATCTTGTTATAATCTTTACAGATTAAATGTGAATCTATAATGTCAAGATTCCGAATCTAATGACTCCTTTGATTATTAAACAAGGGCCTTAGACTTTCACAATTTAAGATCTTACCAAATTAATTTGCATCTAGTTTCTTTATAACATCAGCAAATCACTCTTATCCTTTTGATTTATTTTAGCAAAAACTACTCAAATATATGTATTATATTTTCCTTATTTTTAATATTTTCTTCTATTTCTAAAAATCTCTAAACTCTCATAATTTTTTAATGTATCCGAGCTATATCTTAATGTATCGGAGCCAGTATTAATACATCAGGGCTATATATTATGTATTCAATTTTTTTCTAATGTATCCGAACTACATATTATATATCCGAGCTAGGTTTTAATGATTCTGAGCTACATATTATCTATCTAGTTTATGTTATAATGTATCCGAGCTACATATTATGTATCCAGTTTGTGTTACTTTTTAAGGAATTAATGTAATTACAAACTAAAGAGTGATAGATTGTAATTTTATATTAAAACTATGTGTATCGTAAAACGTATTCTTTTTATGACCTAAGTGGACAAAGAACCTGCAATTTCTTGAGTAAAAGTACTCATACACTTGAACTATTTTCTACTTAGATTTCCAGGCTTTAATATAGAGTTTAAGTAAAGAACTTATAAGAGAGTTACCCCTAAAATGTAGGACATGATTTCCTGACGATATTAAAATGAAAAACTGCACTGCTACATGAAAAATAACAACTAGTAGAAAAAACAACAAACAATACTATTGTAATAACATATTATTGTATATTAGTGCAATACGTTGGTTTATTATATTTATTGTTACATTTAAATATTAATGATGGATATATAGTAAATTAGCACAATAAGTTGGGTGGTTGTATTATATTATTGTGACATTTAAATATTGATTATGGTTATATAAATTTAATCATCATATAATCACATATATTTTTTAAGAAAATATATCAATATAATTAATCAATTTTTTAATTAAAAATATCAAGAATAAGATCTTATGTTTATATCATAATTATTGTCTTTAATTGCACATAAATAAGGCTTTTCTTGCAAAAGTGTTATATATACATATATTTGCAGTTTCTTTTTGCAAATTAAGGCTGTAAGCAAAAAATTAAGATTTGAATTCCTCAATGGCATGATTTTTCCCCATGAAGGGTGGTGAAGGTGTATATAGCTACACTAGAAACTCCTTATTAAAGGTAACATATAGTTTGTGGCTATATATTTTTCCATCAAGGATATTTTAAAATTATAAGGTTAATTCTTTTTGAAGGAAAAATGAGAAGAAAAAAAATAAAATTAAGACATTTATGAATTCCATTGAGTTTTTTTTATTTGAACGAACATCTCAAAATTCCAATTATTTCATTTTTAGATACATTAGATGAATTGCAAATCGGTCAAGACTCTCTAGTTTTGACCGTTTCTCTATAGTACCAATTGTTGTTTTATTATTAACCTCACGTTTTTGCTAATTTGAAAATAATAGAAGGATATCAAGATCAATTTTCAAATTAAACTGAAAAGTATGTCACAAAAATTGAGACACGTGAAGTAATTATTTTGAGCTATATTAGGTGTCCAAACTCGCCTATGTTACATAAATTTGTTCTGAACTTAGATAAAATGATGTGTCTAAATTAAATTCTTGTTAATTAATCACCTATAGACTTTAGTGAATTGAATTTTGTCAATTTAAAGAATTGAAGCAATTAATCATTCACCTACAATGGTGAATACTGCTCCATTGGAGATGAAATATGTGAAGACTGATAGAGAGAAAAGAATGTGTATTGCATTGATCAACTTGAACTTTAAAGCTTGCGATCTAATCTATTTATAGAACTAAACAGAAAAATGATAAATAAGCAATCTAACTAATTCATGAAAGTTACAGCTAATACACTAACAAACTTCTAACCAATTCTAACTAACTATAGTGACGTGGACTAACTAACAATTGGAATAACTAATTAATTGAAATGACTTATATGACTGATAAATATCTTAATAAATTGTTCATCGAAAAATTATATTACATATAAATGTCATCAAGTATTAAATATTTTTTGCAGTGGTACACAATTTTTAATTTTTTTAATTTTATTTGTAGAGAAACGCTACAGTGAATGCAAAAATTATGGTCAGAGAGGCAATTATTGAAAATTTTGATATACAAACCAAATCGTTTTTTATTGTAGACATGTGATGTTCAGTTGTACCAAACAATTTTTTGCAATGCAACCATTCTACAAGTCCTTAAATCTAATTTCAAGTTTTCTTCAACGATCATATCACGAATGATTTCAATATCTTATTCAAATCACTATATTCCAATCAGAAGCCATATTTTGCAGCTGCAATTCCGGGTTCTTTCTATGGATGATTGTTCCCCTCGTGCTCTCTTCATATCGTGTATTCTTGTCATGCGTTGCAATGGTTGTTTCAATTGCCAAAAGATATGCAGAATAAAAGAAGAATTCATTATGATGGTGCCTCTATCGAAGTATGGAATGCTTATGTTTCTCAATTTCACAAAGATGTGGAAGTATTCTCGATCTTTTGAACTACCTACTTCCTAGGAGGCAAGCGGAGGCTTCTTTGACATCACGACATTGTTCCCCTTGGAACATTCTTTGTGCACGGTGTCAAGGACTTCTTAGCGCCATTGTTTTTTCCTCGAACTTGCAATGGTGGTTGCGAATGTCGTCCCCTTTCTCTTATTGCTTTTCTCGAGCTGCACGGCCGTTAGTTGCACTTGTCCTTCCTTCTCAGGTGCCTTACCTAGGGGAACCATACATGTTTCTCCTTGCTCCATGAACAGAAATCGTTGGAGGTAAGGATTGATCACCGCGTGACACGCCTGGAAGAACTCCTTCCCTAGAATTGTATCAAAGAGATCTAAAGGAGCGACAGTGAAGTTGGTTTTACCTTGCCACTCGCCTAGCGTGATGCTTATCCCATGCGTGACTACACTCACGGGAGTCGGTGGTGCATTGACCGTACTAAGTTCGACGTTACTTGGACTGTAACGCAGCCCCAACCTTGTCGCTCTCGTATTGGTCATGATATTGACCTCTGCACCTGTGTCGACCATAGCACGAGTGGGTCTTCCATTGATCGTGATGTCGACATACTGCACCGCGCATATTCTCGGCTTCTCTGGTTGCTTGGTGATAGCTCCGCATATTCCTATTAAGCCAAACTGCGTCATCTCCGCACCTTGTTCTTGCTCTTGTGCTTCCTTTTCTTTTCGCTCTCGTAGGATAGAACCAAGGATCTTCAGTTCGGGGCACCTTGCATAGCCATGCGCCCACAACATATGTAGCAACCACCTCTTTTGGCAACCTCTGTCTTTCTCTCCGTGTTGCCATGACATCCAGACCTCTATCTATCGGAGTTATAGGTATCACGCTTCTTAGGATGTGGCCGATGCTCCTCGCCTTTGCCACGATCTCCAACCATTGTCATGACTACCTCTCATATCATATCCTTTGGCTCTGTCGGACTTCTCGTGCCTGAAGTCTATCAATGTTTTGGCCGGCGTGATGGATTCATCAATCGTCCTGACCTGTCGGCATTCCAACTCCGTCCTGGCCCAACTTTGCAGCCCATCCATGAAATGGAACAACATATCTTTATCCGTGAGGTTGGGAATCTGAAGCGTAAGGGTGGTGAACTCCTGCACATATGCGTTTATGCTGCCCATTTGCTTCAGTTCCCTAAACTTGCGCTTTGCCTCATAGATGACGTTGTTAGGGAAGAATGATTTCTTGAACTCCTCGCGAAATTGCTCCCATGTGTTGATGGTGCAACACCCCTTTCCTATTTCCGACTCTTTAAGCCTCCACCATAGCATGGCCATCTCCAAAATATACAACACAGATGTGTTGATCTTATTTTCGTCGTTAATTACTCGATTACACTTTAAGTAATTCTCCAAGTGACGTAGAAAGTTCTCCACCTCTTGAGTGTCACGGACGCCCTTGAATATAGATTGCTTGGGAGCCTCGACCCTGGCCTTCCTATCACAGTCAGGTGATGCCGATCCTCCAACCTCCACGCCTTCCTTGAGTGCTTTAACTTCGGCCATCAATGTCTCAATCGTGCTCATCACCTCCATGAGCCGACACTCCAAGGAAGTGATGATCTCCTTTGCGTTAACCACATCCATAAGCCGACACTCCAAGAAAGTGATGGCCTCTTTCATCTCTAACTCGTCCTGCTGGCGACTTTCCAACTCCTTATGTATGTTCTCAGTCACCTCAAGGGTGAAGTCCTCAAGGATCTTGAACTTGCTGTCAGTCACGTTCATGCGCCGACCTAAGATCTCGACGGCTTGTCTTGCCACTTCCACCCTTGCGACCCATTCCTATCCGGCGGTGACGTCTATTGCATCTTCGCCTATTTCTTCGTCACTTGCCTCGGTAGTCTATGGTGGATGAGATTTTAGCTCCTCGCTAGGTGTGAGCTCGGGCAGCACCTCCTCGTTAGCCTTTTGATGTTTCTTTCCCTTTCGGTTCTTCTTTCCACCATTCATACAGACGTTGGTGGTGCTAGCGTCGTTTACGTATCCTTCAGTAGTCATTCCCTTAGAATCGAACCTGCTCTGATACCACTTTGTCACAGACTTAGAGTATTTGGTAAGAATTCGTGCGGCACTTGATAAATTACTCACGAATCTTTCACGATCTTGTAAGCTAAAGTAAGCCTTTAATACTTAGATCGCTAAAGAGAATGTAAAGAAACACTTACAAAGAACTTTGGAAGAAGGGTTGTATTATAATTGGAAGACTTGCTTACAACTTTGCTTGGTTGGATTTTACAAATGAGAGGCCCTTCTATTTATACTACTTCCTAAGGGCCTAAGTGTAAATAAAAATTACTCTGCAAGTCCCTAAAGTATTTACACTTTAGTCCATATTCTAGAGAATTCTACACTCTCTAGAATATGCTAAACTCTTCCAAAAATATCTAAATTATTCTAGAGAATTCTAAGGAATTCTCTAGTCTTCTCCAAGAATATAGAAGGTTCTAGAGTTTTCTGCAAACCTCTTCGCAACTCTAGATCCTTCTTCCCCACATTTGGACGCCAAATCAGGCTGGAATAGTGGCAGAACGTCACATTACCACTCATTAAGAGCTTCCTACCATATATTGAGAAATATACACTAAATACGTGTCTTTTTGCTACTAGATACATTAAAATAGGGAGATAGGTGAGCAATATTTTGTTATGTATCTCAGATACATGTGAATCACACTCGATACATGTATATGTATTAATTTGTTGCATTTTGCATGTATTTGGTATCAATAGGAGAGTAGTGAGTGAGATGAGAGAGAGGAAAGTGAGATGTGAGTGAAAGTTGTTATGTATCCCAAATATACGTGAATCCACTACATGTATCCTTAGATACATATATCTAATGTCAAACCCATTGGTGACCCCTTAAAGTTGGCACCAAATTTCACATTGACACTTCAACTCTTCAACTGTGTTATGTTCATTTTAGACACCTCATGTAGGGTCCCGTTATATTCTTTTGACAGTTTTTTTTACAACAATTAAAGAGGTGAAGAAGAGTGTAACACACTCGTTGATGACGTGACAAATGACGAATTAAATGATTCCATATGTTATTTTAAGTTAAAACTATGCTAAAATCAATTTATTAAATAAAATAAAAATATTATTCTAAAAAATCGATTTAACCCCCCCCCCTTCCCTCCATGGTAGTTGTCTTCTCTACTATACCTAATAAATTTCTTAATTTCTCTTTAAAATTGTTTTAGATTCTTGTTTTCTTCTATCTTAGTGTTGTTTTGAGAGAAAAAGAGAGGAGGGGGAGGGAGACAAGGAGATAAAGAAAAATTATCAAATATGAGTAGTCATATCCATTTTTTCGGCGAAAAAGATAGAATCAAAAATCGTCGTTTTCATACGCTCTATATCTCTTCTGTGTTTTTTTCTTTTATATTACTATTTTTCTTTCTTTTTGGTGATTTTTTGTGCGAAGAGAATAAGGAGAGAATCGAATATGAAATATGGGTGTTCATATCCATATATCTGGCAGAAAAGGTAGAGGGAGGTGATGGTAAATTTAGAAAAGTAATATAATGAAGAAGAAAAAAATGAGTTAAAAACGGATTTGCATAAAGAAAATTGACCTCCATTGAAGGAGTTAAAGATTGAAAAAATGGTGGAAAGTGGTGACAGGAAAATTGGAGAGGAAGAAGAGAAAATTAAAAAAAATTGGCTAAATTAAGTCTTTCACGTGCTATTGTTGAGTTTATCGCACTCAAATTGACATGTTAGTAAAAAGTATCAAAATGACACAACGGAACCCTACATGAAGTGTCTAAATAAAGATATATATATATATATATATATATATATATAATGAAT
>NC_028646.1:54025002-54027529 GCF_001406875.1 Solanum pennellii | reverse complement strand
GTTGGGGTTATGATCCCTTGCACCTAAATAAAAATTTGTGGGGCCTAAACTAACCCTTACATTTCATATAATTTTAGGAGGATTATTATAACTCTTACCATTCAAATTCACAAGTCGTGATGGAACCTATGTTCCCAACCAATAGGTAAGTTAATCCACAAGTTTTATAAATTTAATTCAATAAATAAGGAGAAAAGATAAATGACAAGTAGAAAACCTCAAATGTTATATCTTTCATGAATATGAAATGGAAAACTAAAATACCATCCAAGAATTGGTGTCATAGGTATGAAAACGTTTATCAGTAAAAATAATCTGGATCTTATCAATTAATGGGGTATAGTGATAAACTCGCTATACCAAACAATTTTTTCTTAATAAATGTATCAAAAATAAATTTGAAAAGTAGAAACAGACACAAATCATTGTGAATATTAAATAACCATTTTAGGTTCACTATTTTTTTTCTCTGCAGGTGTTCGTTAGGATTTTAATTATGGGTAGTTACTAATGTTACAATATGTAGATTGTGGAAAATCTTGTTATAATCTTTCACATATTAAATGTGAATCTATAATATCAAGATTCCGAATAAAATGACTCCTTTGATTATTAAAAAAGGGCCTTAACCTTTTACAATTTATGATCTTACCTAATTAATTTGCATCTAGTTTCTATATAACATTTCCAAATAACTCTTATCCTTTTGATTTATTTTACCAAAATTACTGAAATACACATTTTATATTTCCTTTATTTTCAATATTCTCTTCTCTTTCTAAAATCCTCTAAAATATCATATTTCTTTAATGTATTTGAGCTACATATTAATGTATCCGAGCCAATATTTAATGTATCCGAGCTACATATTATGTATTCGGTTTATTTCATAATGTACCAGAACTAGTTTTTAATGTATCCAGGCTACATATTATGTATCCGAGCTAGTTATTAATGTATCTGGACTACATATTATGAATCCAATATATGTTATAATGTATCCAAGATACTCTTTAATGTATTCGAGCTACATATTATGGATCCGATTTGTGGTACTTTTTAAGGAAGTAATATAATTACAAACTAAAGAGGGATATATTATAATTTCATATTAAAACTATGTGATTCCTAAAATTTATCCATTCTATGACCTAAGTTGACAAAGAGCGTGCAATTTCTTGAATTAAAGTACTCATAAACTTGAATTATTTTCTACCTTGATTTTTTGGCATTAATATAGATTTTAAGTACAAAACTTATAAGAGAGCTACACCTAAGAAGCAGGACATGACTTTCTGACATAATTAAAATGAAAAACTACACTATTACATGAAAATAACTACTACTAGAAAAAAACAACTAACAGATACAATTGTAATAACATATTATGTATTGTATATTAGTGCAATAAGTGTGGTTGCATTATATTTATGGTTACGTTTAAATATTGATGATGGTTATATAGTAATTAGCACAATAAGTTGGGTGGTTGTATTATATTATTGTGACATTTAAATATTGATTATGAGTACATTATTTTAACTATCATGTAATCACATATATATTTTTAAGAAAATGTATCAATATAATTAAGAATTAATCTGTTAATTAAGCATATCAAGAATAAGATCTTATGCCTATCAAAATTGTTGTTTTTAATTGCTAATATATAAGGCTTTTCTTGCAAATTGTTATATACATATTTGCAGTTTCTTTTGGCAAATTAGGTCTGTAAGCAAAAAATTAAAAGATCTTAAATTCCTCAATGACATGATTTTCCCCCATGAAGGGTGGTGAAGGTGTGTATATAACTACACTTAAAACTCCTTATTACAGGTAATATATTGTTTGTGGCTATATATTTTTTCATTAAGGAGATCTTTAAAATGTTAAAGTTAAATTATTTCTTAATATATAACGGTATTGTTCTTTTTGGAGGAAAAATGAAGAAAAAAATAAAATTACATGAATTCCATTCAGTTTCTTATTTGAACGAACATCTCAAAATTCGAGTTATTTCATTTTTAGATACATTATATGATCTACAAACTGATTAAGACTCTCTATTATTACCCTCGCACTTCTACTTTGAACATAATAAAAGGGTATCAAGATCGATTTTCAAATTAAACAAAAAAGTATGTCACAAAAATTGAGACATGTGAAGTAATTATTTTGAGCTATATTAGGTGTCCAAACTCTCCTATGTTACATAAATTTGTGCTGAACTTAGGTAGAATGATGTGTCTAAATTAAATTCTTTCTAATTAATCATGTATAGACTTGAGTGAATTGAATTGCGTATCGAAAAATTACATATTACGTATAATTGTCCTCAAGTATTAATTACTTCTTGCAATGGTACACAACTTTATTTTTTTTATTTTAGTTGTAGAGAAATTCTGCAGATAACGCAAAAGTTATGGTCAGAAACAAATAAGAAACATAAAGCGATCTAACAATCATATAAAAATCTACTCAAGTAAATAGCATGAACAAAATACTCATCATGTATGATACATTCTAT
>NC_028646.1:53984813-54007313 GCF_001406875.1 Solanum pennellii | reverse complement strand
GAAAAAAGCACAAACGCAAAGAGGAGAACAAAACCTGCAGTATTGTTCTTTCACCAATGAAACCACAATTCATCTAGCTTGTGGAACATCTTTCTGATGATATGATATCAGGGAAGAAATCAGAGGAAGGATCACAGGTACAATCGATTACTATCAACAACTATTTTATTCGCAAAGACAACTAGTGTAAAAAACAGATAAATGATTGTGTCAAAAGCTAGTACCTTAATTATTTTTGTTGTCAAGTAAAACTGTTGTTACCAGTATTACCTTTGATTTGTGGTCCTGTCTACTAACTTGGTGTTCTATCCACGTCGCTCATAGTGATGTTTTACGGTTAGAAAATCTTCTAATAGAGTTAAAATGTATTTTTATATATCACTTATAATGTTGAGTTCAGAGATGAGGCATTATTTTATGATTTAACTCCTTTATTTCTTTACATTTACCTTGACATTCTTATATATTCCAGTCATTTCTTTCAGTTATTTGTTATTAAGTTATATTACATACTCGTACATTAAATTTACTGATGTGATTGGACTTGCATCTTTTAATGATGCGGATATAGGTTCTTAGAATCCTCAACAAGAGTCTGTTGATATCACTTTGTCTACTCGCCAGCTTTTGAGTAAGACCTCCTTGGTTTCAGAGGACTCAAGTTTTAAGAGTTGTTAGTATTAGTAACATTTTGAATAGTCATGGGTCTTGTCTCGATACTCGTGTATATATAGTAGAGGATTCATAGATAGACATTTTGTGAGAGCCTTTTAGTTTTCACATGTTCTATTTAAACTTCTGAGTCATACTTAGTATATCTAGCAAAGTTTTGAGATTTAGTATGCTGTTTTTTAAATGTTTCTTTCAGTTTGATGCTTGTGTATTATTGAGCTATTCTTCCGCTTGTATTCAGCCAAAATGAGGGTTCTCTTGGGTACCAACAATGGTTCTCTAGTGCCGACCACATCTAGGATATAGGTTCGGATCGTGACAACTGAATATAGCGATCTACTCTATAGTATAGTGGTAACGCGAACTCTAGTGAATTGTGAACTCAGTCGACAAAATTAAATCATGCGAGTTTTTTAAGTATAAGAAAAATAAGAGTAAAAGATAATAAAACAATTGTTTATAAAAAATGAGAGGAAATTTCTCTACTTATACCCAACAAAGGATACTAGAACGAATGATTCGTGTCCTACATATAAAATCACAACCTTTTGGAATATTCATAACTCTTTAAAACATTCATAACCACCCTTCAATATGAAAAAAAGTTGTTATTTAATATGAATAGATTCATACCATGAGGTTGATATCTGTAACCTTTTGGAATAAGATTGAAATCAATGGGCAAAAGTCTTTGAATCACATTCTAGGAACTGAGGATGTGAATCCATATGAAGTGTATGAGCGTAGGTCATGAACACAATTATTATATTAGAAGTATTAATAGTATCTTGTAACGAATGAACTTTCAGGAATATGCTAGAGTATGAATTGATATAACACTAAACCTCAATCTGAACACAACACTATCTGATTCTCGACACTTGACTTAGTTTCTCATCTTATCGTCTCCCCCTAAGATCTGAAGCTTAAAATTTGAAGCTATGAAGCTATTCCATCATCGTTTAACTAGCCTTCACGTGGAGGAATTAAGATTCCTTCTAGGGCTTCTTCCTGGGATGCTTCACTTAACCTCTTCCTGCTTCTTTAGAAGTCTATGTATAATACTTACCCAAATTGGCTTACAAGGCCTCGTAATCTAACTCTCAATAGATTGACTTCTCCTTCTTGGCCCATTAACATTGTCCTTATAAGTTCATATCTATCTAATGGAATTAGACTTGAACTATATTTAAGAGGTATATATATATAACTCCTTCAATCAAACCCTTAGTGATAATAATTAATGCTTAGACCAACCTATTCCACATTGATAACTCAAATATACTATCTAGACACACATAGAAAATCATAAAATTAATTAGAACCTCATTTTACTCTCGGGTACAACACTTGATGCTCTTACTAATTTAATGTAACACCTCAAATTATAGAAGGAAAATAAATTTTTTGGTTTGCGGGCTGTGTCTAAGGCTCACATGTACGGACCATAGAAGATTGTACGGGTCGTAGATACAAACCCTAGGAAAGGGAAAAATAATTTTCTAAAATCAAGTCCGAACATCCTTTGTAAGGTTCACCGGGATGGTCCGTTATCCTCTGTTCAAGTCCTAGCAAGGTAGGTCTCATAGACGAGTCCCATACTTACTGATATTTTGAAGTTTAAAGTTTGTTTCTATAGTTGGTAGCCACGGACCGCAGGGAGAATTACGAGACATAGAAATTCTGTGTCAAAGTATAGGTGACATTATGGTTCCAGTTTTGGTCGACGAATGACCAGTATGAATTGGAACCATAGGTCTAGTACGTCAGTTACTTTAAGTTGCTTTTACATCTTTTCCCTAATAGTTCTTAATCAAAATTATTTCAGTTTTCCTTCTAACCTAAGTACTATATAAATCTTTTAAGCCCCAAATTACGCACTTTCAATTAATTCTCCTAAATATTCCCTAAACCTAACCAAACACACCCTCCCCAAATTCTCTCAAGGCTAAGGAATGTAGGTATTCACCCATGAGGTCCTTCCTCCATGGGTCCCCAAGGTTTCCAGTTTCTCCCTTCAATTTCAATTGATTCAAGTGAGGGTTTAAATTCAGTTTCATCGGTTTCCTTTTGGTGATTGATTATGGTTAATTAAGTCTTTCAATGCATGATTCAATGTTACTACATGATATTTAGTTGAAATTTTGTTGACTCATGCCTATATTATAATTTTTCAATTATGAACCAATGATGCACTCATGAACCTTTGATTGATGAAATTATGAACATATGCATGTCTTTATGAAGTTATTATAAATGATTTAAGGATCATTTGAAAGGAAATTATCAATGTGTTGACACCCAAATTTTGACCCACATCGGTATAAATTAATTATCGAGCTTCGTGAGTTTTTCCAAATTATTAAGTTAATTAGTTTTATAAATTTTTGCGAAAATTAGATAATATATGTATTTTACATCGTCATGTATATAATTAGTATATTCCATGATTATTCAAAAAACCATTCAAAAAATATTTTAGATTTGGTAAGTATTCTATTAAATTAGTTTGGTTTAAATCGTTTTTTTTATTTATTTTATTATCACTATTTTACAATTTAAATGATTATATTACTAAATAAATAAGCTCGTTAATAAATTTATACCAAATTCGTTTTGTTCTAAATCAATTTGCTTATATTAATTTGACTCATTTTCCCTTTTGATTCAAATTTGGGCCCCTTCCCTTTTGTTTTTTTTTAGCCTATGTATTTTCCTAATTTACCTTCTAATTTACAGCCCAATCAATTCCCAGGCCCAAACGTCATCCCAATCCAACCCAATTCCCTTTTATAGCCTAAACCCATAACCCAACTCCCTAAAATTAAATCCAGCCCCCAGGCCCAAATTAATTCCCTTCCCTCCGGCCCAATCCAGTTAATCCCAATATTCCCAGCAGCCCAAACTAAGCCCAACACATTTAAATACCCCTCCCCTCTTCCATTTCAAATCTTCGGCCCATCTAATTCCCAATCACTTTCAATCCTCAACAGCCCACAAACTCCAGCCCATCTTTTAATCCAACCCAACTCCTACCCGGCCCAAAACCTTGACCCGTTCCCCGACCCAAACCCGTTTCACCCCCTTCTTCTTCCCCAAATACCCACACACCTCACGCGACCTCTCTCCCCCCCGCGCTTCCCAGTTCCCCGTCTCTCCCCACGCTCTCTCCCTCAAACCCCCACGCTCTCTCCCAAACCCCAGACTCGACCCCAGACTCCCAACGCCCACGCGGTCGCCTTCCTTCTTCCCCTTTTCCTCGCGACAAAACCCAGAAAAACAGAACCCCCAGACCCCCCGAAACGGAAACCCCCCTCCCCCCGCGTCTCTCCCCCACGCTCTCCTCCTCTCTTCCTCCTTCACGCGTTCCTCTCTCTCCCAACGTCTCTCTGGCAGCAGTACGTCTCCAGCTGCTGCGTAGCAGGTCGTACTTCCGTCCTTGCCATAGCGATATTACGCCACGTAGCTCGCAAGGACACCCACTCGATCTCGACCCTCCACCTCACCTCAATCCGTTGGAGATTTTAGCATCTAATCGGCATATTCGTGGGATTTTGGAGAAGGGATTCGATTTTGAATTCAAAATGGGCGGAAAATCGTGTCACCCCCCCCCCCAAAAAACAAAAACCCTAAAAATCTTCTATAAAAACCCCCCTCCCTCTTCAGATCATGGTTGGACGATTGTTCTGGGAAATTTTTTTGAGTTCCATCACAAAGGGTTGAGATAAAATTCGAGAGAGTATTCTGTTTCTTTTCTGTTTTGTTGTAGAAGGACGGTTGGGTTGGGAATTTTTTTTGAGAAACATCTCTTGGCTGCTCTGTTGTTCTTCTTCTGTTCTGTTTTGGAGAAGAGTTCTTTCTTTTTTTCTTTCGACGTTTTTCAGAAACACAATAGATAGAGATAAACCAAGGAGTTGAAACAAAATCGGAGAACCACTTTCTGTTCTAGTACGCATGACTGTAGCTTCTTTCGAGACGTCTTAGTGGTGGAAGTTCGTCCCGTCTGCTCGTCGTCGTCCCCGTTCGCCGCTTTCGAAGAGGTAATCCCCTACTCCATATTATTTCCTCGTCCCGTTGTTCTGTTTCGAAAGTAGATTTCCATTTTTGGTGTCTTTATGGATTCAAGCTGTTGTTTGTTGTTGCTTTAAATAAGGAGTTGTTGCACCTGGTGCTATCGTTTGAATTTGGAATGTGTCTCGTGTCGGTTCTGTTTTGTTTGTGTCTGCTCGTTCATGTTGCTCGCTGTTTTCATTTTTTTTACGAGTTCTTCGTCGGCGTAGATCATATTGTGTTAGTCGTGACTCTATTCTGTTTTGAAGAACCATCGCCTGATGACATGTAATGCTGTTAATCAATCTGCTGGTCTTTTCTGTTTTGTTTTGGACCAAAATGTGTTGAGGTATTAGAAATGTCGACTACACGTGTTTGGTCTTGTGTGTTTTGGCAATGGTCCGATGCTTATGTTTATGATTATGTCAATGTTTATAAAGCTGGGAGAAGTAGTCGTGGCTTGCTTTTGGAGTACGTTACCATGCCTTAATCTTACCTTGCATTCGCTATCGGTATTCCTTCTTAAAATTGGTGGGAGGCGGGTTGTTTTTTTTTTTTTTTGGAGCTTAATAGCCTGGCTATGTAATATTAGCTTGTTCTGATGTTTGGGTGTGAATTTTGCCAAAAAAATTATAATAATAAAAATGAAAGAAGCAAGTAAGAAAAATCATATTTGAGTCAGAATCTTTGTTTGCTTGATGTTTGCTACTGTACCGTTTGCACCTTTTAGTAGTGGATTCATTGCATATCTTTGTTGTATACTGTTACCACAAATTAACAATAATCACAGTGATATATATAAATGAGTTGGTCATAAGTGGTAAATAACAATATTTTTTATATATTCTTTGCTTCTTTGTTATGCGAGATTCTGCTTGTTTTCATACTGCCTTTATTTTTTTGTTGCATGTGAAATTACTTTCGAGCCCTCGGGACTCCATTTTTCTCTATGCCGTCGAAAGAGCCATAAAGGCTCAAAAGTCTTTCATTCGAGTCAACCCAGACAGGCAAGCGTAGAAAGTCAAGTGTCGTGAAGACTGAAGAAGTTTAAAGAAGACGGACTAGAAGACTTTACTTCATTTATTATTCTGTATTTTATTTTGTAATGGGCATAAGCCCTTGTTGTTTTATTACTTTCCTATTTATTTTTGTATGCTTAGTCTAGGACAGGTACAAAGGAAAAGGGGGTGAAAAACCCAAAGACAGGTGGGTCCAATATTCGGTCAAGGCGAACAGAACCGAAATTGGACCCAAATCTCTCTCTCTCTCTCTCCTTTACTCTTTGTTTACGTGCTTTTACTAAATTGCCCTTAGTATAGGGTAAGAATAACTCCAAACCCCGCCGAATACCTTTCATTTTATCGAACTTAAAAAATTAAAACTGAATCTTAAAAACAATAAATTTCAAATTTTGCAAGTTTGTTTAGAGTAAAAGTTTAAAGGGTTTAACTAAGACAAAATCTCAAAACGATAGATTGTTTAAAATTCATGACTTGTTTAGATTAAACTTTAAAGAAGTTCAACTTTGGAACAGTTTCGCAAAATTGCAAGATAACAATAAATATTGCAAAATTCGTAAAAGTTTGTCTAGATAAAACATTAATAAGTTCTATTTCAAGATTGCAAAAGGTTAAAACAAAAATAGTCAAATAAGTTAATCGCCGGAAAGTTTGTAAGTTAGCGGAGTGTCTTAGGTGCCTTAAACCTTCCTAAGACACTAATAAGAATCCCGAACCCCCTAAAACATTTTCAAAATAAATTTTTCTGTTTAAGTTGTTTTGGAAATAAGTTTTCTTGATTTTTCTTAAAAAATTAAGTGGCGACTCCTAAAAGTCAAAAATACCCTTAAATCAAACAAACTCTTCCGAAATTATTTTTTCGATAAAACAGAAATGGCGACTCCGCTGGGGAGTATTTGGAGGATTCTAACCCTAAGGTTAACTTGTTTGACTATTTGCAATAACTGTTTATTTGCTTACTTTAGTTTTCAAAATATTTCATTCATGGCATATTTCCGATATATATGTATAGTATATTAAAGGACGGTTTGCGGAACCGCAGCCGGACTTTTTTATACTCACCTTTTTTTGAAATTAGCGGCAATTTATTGGTTCGTTAGGTGTCCAATGGTTGTCGCGAGTTTCAGCCCAAATTGTCCGTTTTGGTTCCCGGTCCTTTCAAAGCCACTCCTAGTCAACTAGCGTAGAGCTGAACCAAATTCTGAAATAGCGCATATGCCTAAGATGACCCAACACCCATGGCGTGTTGGGCCCATTAGAAGACCACCTTGAGTCCAAAACGGCCCACGACCTAAATGGACGTTCATGCTTATATGTTTAAATTTGAAGGATATATACGGTGTTCGAAAGATATTTCAAAATGACGTATACATCCTCAAATCGCTAGGCCCACCCTTGGCAGAAAAGGGTCACATATCTGTTTAGATCGTAATATTTGTTTATAACTGCTCTTACGTGAATGTGTTGTTTTATTTGGAGATATTCTAGCTCACTCTTCTTCAAATATTTTTAGAACCCATAAGCATAAATATCAAGTCACTATCAAAAGTGCGTCCAAATACTCTTCGAGTCTTCAGTTTCCGAAAAAAAAAATGAACTTCATTTTTCTTTAGTACTACTCTCATATCCGAAAAAGATGCATCATTTCAAATCAAAAGAATTTTGAGAAATTTTATCTTTTTCGACTCTTACAAGGAAATTAGAGTTACATCTCAATCAAAAATCAAAGTACGGTAATGAAAGATACCATAAACTTTGTCTCGACGCAAGTCGACATTTTATTTCACTAATCCCAAAGTCAAGTAGATAAATTCCTGTCTATTTAGTCATTTCTCTATGTTTGTGAGCCAGTTTATCCCCGAATAAAGCAACTCTTATGTGTTTACGCTATATGTGATATCTTGTATTATTTACCACCTTCAGGCACTAACATACTGGTCTTTTGAGTTTTTTCATTGACAGGTATTTAAAACTGATCTGTGTTGGTAAGTTGGTTGATCATCCGTATTTCACAAGGTCTAAGACCCCTAAAGATTCCTTCGCCGATCAAAATTTACAAAAAAGACAGCAATGGGGGGATAACAATGATGAGATTGACATGAATGATGTTGCCGTGGCTCAACCCGCCGCCACTGATAAAAATGAATTGATTATGCAGTTGATGCAACAAATCGCCGAAATGAGGGTCGAAATGCAAAGAATGCGAGATTTGCCTAATTCAATTTCATCCTTCAACCCTCCAAGAGACGGAAGACCTCCACTCCACTTTCCTCCACCAAGCGCGGAACAGGTTCAGAACCTTCTCTCTAACCCCGCTCAAAATCCTCCAACCATTGACTCAAGTACCCCCAATCCCCGTCACGCCACCACGTCGTGTAAAGCACCACATCATCCTCAAAATACTAACCTTCAAATCCTCCATCTCCCTCAAAACCAAAGTACGAACAATGCTCAAATCTTCTCCCACCTTCAAAACCAAAATGCCGATCCTCAAACTTTCCCCCAAAATTATCAAGCCACTCAAAATACCCAGAATCCCTCCATTGTTCCACCCATACCTCAGAAGACTACTTTCCAAATCCCAATTCCAAATGAACCTTATGCCAACTGTTCCGAGCTTGATCACTATAAGGAACAGGAGAGAGAGTGGAGGTCAAAAGAAGAGGTAGTCAAGGTGAATATGAAAGAAGAGGTCAGGAAAGCCATAAAGGAGCTGCACTATATTTCCGAAGTCGATGGATTGAGCTATAAGGATTTGTGCATCCATCCGAATCTCGACCTCCCAGAAGGGTTCAAAGTGCCAAAGTTTGTCACTTTTAATGGAACAGGAAATCCTCTAGCACATCTGAAAGTTTATTGTGATCAACTCGTGGGAGTTGGCAAAAACGAAGCATTGTTGATGCGTCTCTTCGGTCGAAGTCTAAGTGGAGAAGCTCTGGAGTGGCTTACATCACAGGAGCTGAAACAATGGAAAAGTTGGAATGCACTCGCAAAGGATTTCACGGAAAGATTCAGACATAACGTAGAAGATGCCCCAGATCGCTACTACTTGGAGAAGATCAAACAAAAGTCTACAAAAAATTATCGAGAGTACGCTTTTCGTTGGAGAAAAGAGGCCGCAAGAGTTCAACCTCCAATGTCCGAACGTGAGTTCACTGAAATGTTCATTCGTACTCAAGAGCCTGAGTACTATGAAAGAATGTTGTGTATGATGGGACAAAAGTTTGTCGAGATTGTCAAAGTGGGAGAAGCTTTGGAAGAGGGTTTCAAGACTGGAAAGCTCACCAAATTTACCGCATTGCGATCTAGTGGAAAATCTGCCAGAATTACTGATATGGATAAATCGAAAGGAAAAGTGGAGGAGGTAAGTATGATCGCGGCTACCCGTATAAGGCCAGCTTCTCAAAGGGAATATCAAAACCATAATGTCAATCAGAAAAAATTTGCTCGCCCAAAATTTAGGAAGGCTCCTAAAGTATTTACACCATTAAGGGAATCTCAAACTCAACTTTATGAAAGGTTGAAGGCAATGGGTATGCTCCATCCTATAGAAGGAAGACCAGCCAACCCTTTGGGAAAATTTTACAGAGCTGACCACAGGTGTGCTTACCATTCAGGAGCCGTTGGACATGACACAGAGAATTGTTCAACTCTGAAGCACAAGATACAAAACATGATCAACAACAACTTGATCAATATTGAGGAAACCACCTGAATGGATGACATATTGGATGCTCAAGAGTGAGTACAAAACATTTCTGAACTGAGTCATTTGAAGATATTCATCATCAAAGGTCGAGAAGAAGAATGCCCAACATTGCCAAATTTTGCATATGAAGTTTTGTTACCTTTCTTTTGAAAATGCATCGCACATTTCTTGTTTGAACTACGTTCGACCTGATTTCTCAAGAATGAGATACGTAGGCGGCCTATGTCGGCCTCGGTCGTTTCATTATCAAAACTTCCTATTTTTGGTTAACCCTTGAGTGGGGAACTACGTTCGACCTGAATTCTCAAGAATGAGATACGTAGGCGGCCTACGTCGGCCTCGGTCGTTTCATTATCAAAACTTCCTATTTTGGTTAATCCCTGAGAGGGGAACTACGTTTGACCTGATTCCTGCTCCAATGGGATACGTAGGCGCCACAGCGGCTCGGTCATATATACCCAGTAAGATTTCCATTTCCCTTCATAATGGAAACTGGGACAGAATTTTTGAGAGGATCTCAAAAATTCATTTAAAGTTGGACTTCTTTAACATGTCAAAACAGAAGACCAAAATTCGACGGAGTAGCCTTGGATGGATCTCAAAAATTACGACAATCCAGTTTGCAACTGGGACAGAATTTTTGAGATGATCTCAAAAATTCCACAAATGTCATTTGTTACTTATTGCGGTAAATTGGGAAAAATTTTGAGGAGGGGCCCCCAAATTCCAAAATGAGCAACCTCAGTGTTAACAGAGCAAGTTATGAGAGTTCTTATATATTGTAGACCGGGACAAATTTTGAGGAGTGTCCTCAAAAATTCCATCAAATATGTCATATAAAGGACAGGCGAGCGTATAAGCCAACTGCAAGAAGGAGCATGGAGACAAGACCAACACAAATCAGTCTTTCAAACTAAGAATTTTTCTTTGAATGCAGGAACATAGAAGTCACGAAAATGGCTATATAAAGCTGTCAAGAATGACAAAGGGCGTCACTTGCACCCATCGTGGACTCATCAACGAAACATAGAAGATCTTCAGTCTCATTTTATCTCTATCGCTTTATATTGCCTCAAGTGATACACAAGTTTCTTTCTATCTTGCAGGAATATTGAGGCCGAACACTGATAGATTCTTCCAAAGTTGCAAGAAACAAGGTGCAGGAGGATTGCTAGTTATGAGTCATGATCAGAGTTACCGTTGGACTCATCATAGCCTAATCTGGATAAGCCGAATGACTCAATCTAGTTCTTCAATTTTACTTTTATTCTTTACTTCATCATCGATACTAATGTTTGGTGTCGAGCTTTGCAGGTGATTGTATTGAAAGTCAAAGTCGTATATTAAAGCGACATCAAATTTTGAACGCGATCAAAGTGACACTAATTTAGAAGTGTTGCAAGGGAATTTGCCGAGTCCATCACATCAGAAAGATGATGATGACCAATATCTCCTTGACAGTCAAAATTATCGAATTGTTACAAGTTTTCATAAATGTTTAGAAATGACTGCGACAAACTCAAATTCTGGTGAGTTTGTCAAGGAAGACGAGAGTGTCTATTTTCTTGTGAACGAATTAAGTCATTCACCTCGATATTCTTTCTTTTAAAGAACAGAATCATAGTAGCGACGTGCATAAACGTCAATTTAGTTTTTTTTAGTACGTTTGTCGCGTAGCAATTTCGGCGTACTTTGTTTCTTGAATATATTAGAGTCATAATTCTAATTTGTTGGGTATCCACCCCATAAGTGGATTATGTGTTTTGATTGGCAAATCAAAGACTTTAGCATATAGTTTGTTGGGCGATCCACCCCATAAGTGGTTCGTATATATGCTTTTCCATTTCAGGTTTCTATTTTTGAATCAGATGGAATATTATCGAGCCATCCACCTCGTTACAGTTGGACTATTATCGAGCTATCCACCTCGTTACAGTTGGAATATTATCGAGCATCCACCTCGTTACAGTTGGATTATCATCGAGCCATCCACCTCGTTACAGTTGGATAATTATTGAGCTAGCTAGCTCGTTACAGGGAACTCCAAAGAGGAGAAAACTATCCCCAAAATCTGTAATTTTACTGAGAGCAGGAAGCATTTTATATCGCTTATGTCGGAAACTTGTGAATGTGTTTGTTTATTTCAAGCCATTCCCCAACAATATGAAATTTACAAAAGCGTCTAGCCAGATTCAAAGGTGAATCAAACAGGAATCTCAGCAAAGATTTCACGATTTCTGTAGAGGACGCTATTTGCATTGCGTTATCAAAGCAAGATAATTATTGTTGATTAAGACAATGCATTACCTCAGAAGAGGTTGTTATGCTATTATTATTTTATCATTATCGATCAAGTCGATATATTATTTGGAGATCGTCTTGCCGTTATTATCCACGGAGGCGATATAAATATTCATGCATCGCGGAATTCATACACTGAAGAATCATGCATCGCTGAAATCATGCATCGCGGAAGTCATATACTGCTGAAAAATCATGCATCGCGGAAATCATGCATCGCGAAATTCATACACTGAAAATCATGCATGCGGAAAATCATGCATTGCGAGTCAACATTTATGCACGACGAGAAGATTTCATGCCTCGTCAGAATTTATACATCGCGAGAAGATTTTATGCCTCGTTGAAATTTGCACATCGCGAGAAGACTCTATGCCTCGCTGAAAGTTATGCATTGCGAGAAGATTTCATACCTCGCAGGAATTTATGTATCGGGGGAAGATATGCATGCCCCGCAAGAGGACATACACGGATAAAGAAAGGGAAATTGAGTATCCCAAGAACAACATTTATCCATCGGCCTCCACTGCATCTTTTATTTTTGATAAAAAATAAACATCAAGAAGAGCATCGAAGATGACAACAAAAGAAACATCAATATCGCATCAGCATTTATTTATTTATTTCGACATCAAGTATGAGTACATTGAAGATTATATTGCAAAATACAAGGCATAAGCTTTATTTGCTGGACGTCAGACCGATCGAGTCAACGTCGAATATTGAGGAGAACAAGGAGGTGTCGACATGGTAAAAAGATACTATCTCCCATCCTAATTGCATTTTTAAGCTGACAAGTTTTATCTCAGTCTTTGTCGAGAGCATCCAAAAGGATGAATTCTCCAAAAAGCCACAGGTGCGGACGACATCAAAAAGGATGCAGCACAACGTGGAACTTTTTCTTGGCAGCGAACTGGGACACAGTCCAAAGAGGAGTGACAAACTCTTAGGACACGAGCAGAGGAGCGACTTCCACCACAATCGAACCACCCCTGTCGGAGCATGCGGGTTTTTCTTTAGTCCTGTCAGTTTCAGTCTCGCATCCGGAAGTTTCGATCTATCGGAAGCAAGTTTCCAATCTGAGTGATGATACACCAAGAGCTTTGAAAGTTATGTTCGTGCAAGTTCTTACCTATGGTGTGAAGAGCTCCACATTCATGGATAAGAGGTTACAAGCCTCCTTTTCATACTCATTAATTTGTCACTTGTCCAAAACCAAAGGTTATCTAGCATAATAGGTTTCCTTTTCCATCGATTGAGTCGAACTACACACAGCCTGATTCCGAAGGTTTAAGGATATGTAGGCGGATTCAATGTCGAAAACTCGGCTGTATTCCAACATTCGCTCTCGAATTCTATTCTCGAGCATTTCGATACCTTCATAATTCGGTATCGAGATGACTTTGATTCTTTCAAATCGTGCGGTAAATCATGCTTATCGAACTACAAGTGGCCTGAATTCTCATATAGCCTGAGATATGTAGGAAACTCATTCGCATGGGTTCGGCCATAATTCCTAGACCCTTTATCGAATCCTTCCTTTTGAAATGAATGGAGTTGGTCAAAATTGGTCTGGTCAATTTCATTTTCCTCGAGCTGCTTGCTTCAACCCGAGTAAAATGAGGGACAGTTGTTGACACCCAAATTTTGACCCACATCGGTATAAATTAATTATCGAGCTTCGTGAGTTTTTCCAAATTATTAAGTTAATTAGTTTTATAAATTTTTGCGAAAATTAGATAATATATGTATTTTACATCGTCATGTATATAATTAGTATATTCCATGATTATTCAAAAAACCATCTCAAAAAATATTTTAGATTTGGTAAGTATTCTATTAAATTAGTTTGGTTTAAATCGTTTTTTTTTTATTTTATTATCACTATTTTACAATTTAAATGATTATATTACTAAATAAATAAGCTCGTTAATAAATTTATACCAAATTCGTTTTGTTCTAAATCAATTTGCTTATATTAATTTGACTCATTTTCCCTTTTGATTCAAATTTGGGCCCCTTCCCTTTTGTTTTTTTTTAGCCTATGTATTTTCCTAATTTACCTTCTAATTTACAGCCCAATCAATTCCCAGGCCCAAACGTCATCCCAATCCAACCCAATTCCCTTTTATAGCCTAAACCCATAACCCAACTCCCTAAAATTAAATCCAGCCCCCAGGCCAAAATTAATTCCCTTCCCTCCGGCCCAATCCAGTTAATCCCAATATTCCCAGCAGCCCAAACTAAGCCCAACACATTTAAATACCCCTCCCCTCTTCCATTTCAAATCTTCGGCCCATCTAATTCCCAATCACTTTCAATACTCAACAGCCCACAAACTCCAGCCCATCTTTTAATCCAACCCAACTCCTACCCGGCCCAAAACCTTGACCCGTTCCCCGACCCAAACCCGTTTCACCCCCTTCTTCTTCCCCAAATACCCACACACCTCACGCGACCTCTCCCCCCCCGCGCTTCCCAGTTCCCCGTCTCTCCCCACGCTCTCTCCCTCAAACCCCCACGCTCTCTCCCAAACCCCAGACTCGACCCCAGACTCCCAACGCCCACGCGGTCGCCTTCCTTCTTCCCCTTTTCCTCGCGACAAAACCCAGAAAAACAGAACCCCCAGACCCCCCGAAACGGAAACCCCCCTCCCCCCGCGTCTCTCCCCCACGCTCTCCTCCTCTCTTCCTCCTTCACGCGTTCCTCTCTCTCCCAACGTCTCTCTGGCAGCAGTACGTCTCCAGCTGCTGCGTAGCAGGTCGTACTTCCGTCCTTGCCATAGCGAGATTACGCCACGTAGCTCGCAAGGACACCCACTCGATCTCGACCCTCCACCTCACCTCAATCCGTTGGAGATTTTAGCATCTAATCGGCATATTCGTGGGATTTTGGAGAAGGGATTCGATTTTGAATTCAAAATGGGCGGAAAATCGTGTCACCCCCTCCCCCAAAAAACCAAAACCCTAAAAATCTTCTATAAAAACCCCCTCCCTCTTCAGATAATGGTTGGACGATTGTTCTGGGAAATTTTTTTGAGTTCCATCACAAAGGGTTGAGATAAAATTCGAGAGAGTATTCTGTTTCTTTTCTGTTTTGTTGTAGAAGGACGGTTGGGTTGGGAATTTTTTTTGAGAAACATCTCTTGGCTGCTCTGTTGTTCTTCTTCTGTTCTGTTTTGGAGAAGAGTTCTTTCTTTTTTTCTTTCGACGTTTTTCAGAAACACAATAGATAGAGATAAACCAAGGAGTTGAAACAAAATCGGAGAACCACTTTCTGTTCTAGTACGCATGACTGTAGCTTCTTTCGAGACGTCTTAGTGGTGGAAGTTCGTCCCGTCTGCTCGTCGTCGTCCCCGTTCGCCGCTTTCGAAGAGGTAATCCCCTACTCCATATTATTTCCTCGTCCCGTTGTTCTGTTTCGAAAGTAGATTTCCATTTTTGGTGTCTTTATGGATTCAAGCTGTTGTTTGTTGTTGCTTTAAATAAGGAGTTGTTGCACCTGGTGCTATCGTTTGAATTTGGAATGTGTCTCGTGTCGGTTCTGTTTTGTTTGTGTCTGCTCGTTCATGTTGCTCGCTGTTTTCATTTTTTTTACGAGTTCTTCGTCGGCGTAGATCATATTGTGTTAGTCGTGACTCTATTCTGTTTTGAAGAACCATCGCCTGATGACATGTAATGCTGTTAATCAATCTGCTGGTCTTTTCTGTTTTGTTTTGGACCAAAATGTGTTGAGGTATTAGAAATGTCGACTACACGTGTTTGGTCTTGTGTGTTTTGGCAATGGTCCGATGCTTATGTTTATGATTATGTCAATGTTTATAAAGCTGGGAGAAGTAGTCGTGGCTTGCTTTTGGAGTACGTTACCATGCCTTAATCTTACCTTGCATTCGCTATCGGTATTCCTTCTTAAAATTGGTGGGAGGCGGGTTGTTTTTTTTTTTGGAGCTTAATAGCCTGGCTATGTAATATTAGCTTGTTCTGATGTTTGGGTGTGAATTTTGCCAAAAAAATTATAATAATAAAAATGAAAGAAGCAAGTAAGAAAAATCATATTTGAGTCAGAATCTTTGTTTGCTTGATGTTTGCTACTGTACCGTTTGCACCTTTTAGTAGTGGATTCATTGCATATCTTTGTTGTATACTGTTACCACAAATTAACAATAATCACAGTGATATATATAAATGAGTTGGTCATAAGTGGTAAATAACAATATTTTTTATATATTCTTTGCTTCTTTGTTATGCGAGATTCTGCTTGTTTTCATACTGCCTTTATTTTTTTGTTGCATGTGAAATTACTTTCGAGCCCTCGGGACTCCATTTTTCTCTATGCCGTCGAAAGAGCCATAAAGGCTCAAAAGTCTTTCATTCGAGTCAACCCAGACAGGCAAGCGTAGAAAGTCAAGTGTCGTGAAGACTGAAGAAGTTTAAAGAAGACGGACTAGAAGACTTTACTTCATTTATTATTCTGTATTTTATTTTGTAATGGGCATAAGCCCTTGTTGTTTTATTACTTTCCTATTTATTTTTGTATGCTTAGTCTAGGACAGGTACAAAGGAAAAGGGGGTGAAAAACCCAAAGACATGTGGGTCCAATATTCGGCCAAGGCGAACAGAACCGAAATTGGACCCAAATCTCTCTCTCTCTCTCTCCTTTACTCTTTGTTTACGTGCTTTTACTAAATTGCCCTTAGTCTAGGGTAAGAATAACTCCAAACCCCGCCGAATACCTTTCATTTTATCTAACTTAAAAAATTAAAACTGAATCTTAAAAACAATAAATTTCAAATTTTGCAAGTTTGTTTAGAGTAAAAGTTTAAAGGGTTTAACTAAGACAAAATCTCAAAACGACAGATTGTTTAAAATTCATGACTTGTTTAGATTAAACTTTAAAGAAGTTCAACTTTGGAACAGTTTCGCAAAATTGCAAGATAACAATAAATATTGCAAAATTCGTAAAAGTTTGTCTAGATAAAACTTTAATAAGTTCTATTTCAAGATTGCAAAAGGTTAAAACAAAAATAGTCAAATAAGTTAATCGCCGGAAAGTCGTAAGTTAGCGGAGTGTCTTAGGTGCCTTACACCTTCCTAAGACACTAATAAGAATCCCGAACCCCCTAAAACATTTTCAAAATAATTTTTTCTGTTTAAGTTGTTTTGGAAATAAGTTTTCTTGATTTTTCTTAAAAAATTAAGTGGCGACTCCTAAAAGTCAAAAATACCCTTAAATCAAACAAACTCTTCCGAAATTATTTTTTCGATAAAACACAATGTTATTATGAAAGGTTTTCTCAGATGATATTATCATCATGCTTGTGAAAGGTATTTCTCACATATAAATTCTCAATGGTGAAATATTTCTCATTTGTGTTTGAATTATGTTTAAGGAATATATTCTATGTTTTAATTTTGAAAGATGTGAATTGGTATTGATCATTGTCTTTCCTATTTTTAACTATATTTGACTTTAATTTATTCTGTTGGAACTTAGACTTGCACCGAGAGCGCTTTGAGGTGGAGGCTCAAATAGGATATTCTCTAGTCCCAAACTACGTGTCCCCATAGGATTGTCTTAAATGACCTAGGATACACTTTAGCAAATAATAATATTCACGGATTCTACCGACAAGTAAATTCCCCTTCATTCGGTTTGAGGGATATACTAGATTCCATGATACAACTCTCGTTGTCTTAATGTCGGATAAAATAAAGATCCCACAAAATGACAATATTATCTTCATAGATTTTCATATGTCCTTTATTTCAAATGCTTTGACTATATCTTATGATATGCATGTTTTACTTCCTTTTGTTTAAAATGTCCAAATATTAACCATGTCTACATTATTTGAACCATCTATTCTATCATGTTCAAGTTTATGCATATTGCTCCATGATTAGTGCGTGGAGGCACTAATGCATATTTATGCCACCATTATTTCATGAATGTAGGGTCCGATGTTCCTAACTTGCACGCATGTGTCTAGATATCTATTGGATTCTTTTACATATTGGTGAGTCCTCATGTTCCAAGGACCGATACACTTTATAGGTTTAATTTATGTCATTTCATTTTAGACTTTGTATGTGATGTATGAGTTAAGTTTGAATCACTTTCCTTATGATCTGTTATATGACTTTAGACTTATGCTAGACTTCCGCTTTGTCAAACTCTTTTGATGTACAAAATGTTATAATTTAAAGTCTTTACTTCTATTGTCTTGTATGATGTATGCTAAATGACTTGTTTAGGGCCTCTCGGAGTCTTATATTCCATGTTATGCCTAGGGTGTAATTTGGGTCGTGACAAACTTATTATTCAGAGCACAAGGTTTAGAAAGGTCCTAGGATGTCTCATAAGCTATGTCTTGTTAAGTCTTGTTCATGAGTGTAAAGCATGCTACATTTACGAATAGGAAGTTATTAGATGTTTAGTTCATCATTTTTAAGTCGTACGATACATAGTAGCTCTATATGTCTCTCTCTCTTAATCCTTATCTGATCTTTTTCAAAATATGGCCCCTCAAAGAGAATATGTTAGGAGGAATGCAAATGAGAATATGGAATGAGAAGCTCCTGAAGTTTTGGACCTTTGGCCGAACAAGTGACTACTGCAAAGTTTTGAGCTGCTTTTCAAGTGTTGGCTCAAGCCATGACGGAACAAACCAATAGGGAGGTTGTGATCCTTATGAACCCAGATATCGGTATGGTGTCAACTAGAGTGAGAGACTTCACTAAAATGAATCCCCAATGATTCATGGTCCATGCTAGAGAAATACAGTCTAGTGTTCATTGATTAAATATACGAGGTTTTGATGATCATGGATGTGCCCGTGGAAAAGGCAGAATTGGTTGCTTACCAACTTAGGGCAGAATTGGTTCAACTTAAGGGAGGTGATCAAGAAGGAAGAAAGGGTCGTTGATGCGGGTCCTCTTGATTAGAAAAAAGTTTAAGGGTGCTTTCCTTGATAGGATCTTTCCCCTTGATATGAGGGATGAAAAGGTACTTGAATTCATCAACCTCCGTCAAGAAAATAAGAGTGTGAAGAAGTATAGTTTGAAGTTCACACAATTTTGTAAATATGCTCTTTTTATTGTTGCTGACTTGAGGGCAAGGATGAGTAAGTTTGTCTAGGGTGTGTCTGAAATGGTTGGTGGTTCAGGAATGTCGTACCATCATGCTCATTCAAAAATGGATATCTCACGTCTAAGATTCATGCTCAACAAATCAAAGAGGATAAGCTTAAGGAAAGGTCTAAGGAAGCAAAGAGGGCAAAGATCAGTGATAGTGACTTTTCACATTTAACGTCCGATGGACATGATCTTTCTAGGTTCCGCAAAGGTTTTCTGGTCAAGGTTCCTCCAAGGCTCTGACTCCTAAATTGAAAAAAGAGTGTCTAACCCTAAACCTCAAGGAGGAAATGGGGGTGGAAACATATCCTCAATTATATTCCCTCACGCCAAAAGTGTGGTAAGAGACTTTTGAGTAAATGGTTGATGGGTAAGGATAATTGATTTTGTTGTTGTAAATGTGGTCACTGCTTGAGAGATTCTCCATATATAATTTACAAGGGAAAGGATGGTAGACAAGCTCCGCCTAGTGGTTCGGATTCAAGTGCTCCAAAGCAAAACCGATTCTATAGAATTCCAATCTAGGACTCTAAACTTTGGTTCACCCCAATTTTAATCGAATTCCAAAACCAACTATATAAACTTGTCAAACATGACTTGAGAGAACTTTTGAGAGGGGTAAAATGGGAATTTGATGAAAATTTTCAAAAATGACCTTATGGATCATTGCATTATCCATCACAAAAAAATCATATTCATCCTCAGTTATAAGGTAAAAGACAATACCTAGGAATGAATCCAAACATGGGTCGGCAGAAGATCAAAGTTGCCAAAGTAGAAGTCAAGAATCACCTCCAAGTCACATTCTCTAAACGTCGTTCAAGAATTTTCAGGAAAGCCAGTGAAGTGTGCACACTATGTGGGGTTGAAATTTCCATAATAGTGTTCTCCCCTGCAAGAAAAGCTTACTCCTTTGGCAATGCTAATGTTGAGTCCATTATCGACAGTTTTCTTTTGCGAAATCCTTATTGAATCTCAAATCAACTTCATCTTGATACTCATAAACATTTCAATGTCTGTGAGCTCAACTTGATCCTCACTAAAATTCTTGATGAAGTTGAAGTTGAGAGGAAAAAGATTGAAACATTTGATCGCATAAGGAAAGACTTGTGAAAGCCAATATTGGTGGGAAGCCCCTATAGGTGAACTTGCCTATTATGAGCTTGAGCAATTAAAAAATTATTTGGAAGACATAAAAAGAATGTCATAACCCATGCAAGCATGATTATGGTTGAGAAAAATGTAAGAATTTTCTATACAACAAACCTGTTGATGCTTCAGATTACTTCTGGTTATGATCATCATGTATTCTTTTAGTTATTTTTTCCTCATCGTATGGTTAAATTAATTAATCTAGCCAGAATCTCTTTGCTTGTCTTATTTAACAATATATGTTTCATTATTAAAAGCGACATTAATATAATGTGACCTTCTTCCATTTCTATCATATTATTATTTAAGAAGACATATTTAAATCATATACAATGGCAATATAATGTTTTCCAAATAATTAGTTCAACTTATTCATACGCAATTGCATATAGTTATTGTTTAGGTTAATAGAAGTTCTCTAATTACCCAATTAGTTAATAAATGAAATTTGCTAAAACTTTTGTGCAGTTCTTACACATGCTTCAAGCAGATTGTGTGACATTAGTCTTGAGATACCCCAAGCAGAAGGTGAAGTTTACTGTGAATATAACATGCAAATAATGTAATTGGATGTGCTAGGTTTCCCATTTTCCTCAAAACTAGGTAATTTGTTCGATTTGAAATAAAACAAATAGCAAACACCAACAAAAATAAAGTAAAGTTTAGTAAGATAAAACTCAAACCTATTCAATTTACGTTGTGTTCTTAAGAATATTATTCTCCTAAATGTATCCGAGATAATGAAATATATCCTCATAGATTTGAACAATTTACTCATTAGTATAGTGGTGATAAAAACTTCACCGAACAGTAAATTCACTTGACAACACTAAATCATACGAGTTTTTTTAAGTGCAAGAAAAAGAAGAGCAGAAGATCAGAAAATAAGAGAAAAATTATCTATTTAAAGGAAAGTAGAACAAATAATTCTTGTGTTTTATCAAAAAAAAATCGCTAGACTTAGAAAAGTTATAATCCTTTTAAAAAACTCATAACCACCCTTTTAATATGAAAATATGCTATTCAAATTGTTTTCCTGAAAAAAACTTTATTTCTCACTTGCACTTTTTGATATCAAACACTAATCACCTCATAAAGCTTAGCAATGATTCTTTTGTGAGGCGTATCCAGAATTTCGAAATAATAGATGCACTATTACAAAAAAGTTGATCTAATATATAAATTTTATCGGTTTGACATTTAGGTTGTTACTATAAAAAACGTTCAAATTTTATACATATAATTAAATAATAAGTAATAGTTATATTTAAATTCATGCATCAACGACCAAGATATTAATACAATAATATATTCATGTATCTCGACTTAATGCAAGATCTTAAATGCGGGTGATGAAGAGTCTAATAACCTTTATAATTTGTAAGATAAGTGGAGGGTAATGAAGCGTTTATCAAAGACACTCGCACAACATTATTTGTTTTCCTTCTTTCATCTGAATTGTGATCACTTGCATTCTGTATTAGGTTAGTCTACATAATTTGTAAAATGTTCATTACCAACTTGTAATTTGTAAGAATTCTTATTAATTCATTTATTTGTATTCTTTAAAATTTCATGCATATTAATATTATTTTTTTTAAAAAAAATATGTAAATTATTATAGTTACAAGATGAATGTTCTCAAATATAAAGTTGGAAGTGAACTTTTATTTTTCATATCTCTATTTTTTGAGTTGTTAAATATAATTTCGTAATTGATTACTATATTTTTATATTCTTCATTTCTTCTATCTTTAGGATATCAATAAAATCAAGTTAATTACAATTCATATTTATAATTAATTTTTTTTAGGATAAGCATGTTAAATCCCGCAGAATATATTCACAACTAGACCCGTAAAAGAATAAATCTTTGATAAAGGTTTATAGTTACGTCTTTTTCTTTGTTTGATAATCATCTATCTTTCAAAAACAACATAGTTGTACTTTTTCTTTTTATATGTTATCTAAAATGTTTATAAAATCCATGTACTTAACTATTATAGAGATGTACAAAAATTAGTGAACAAGTAAATATAAAATAAAAAATAATGTAAAGTCAAAATTAGTGCAAATGTTACATTGAGTTTCATTGTATTAGAATTCATATTTAATTTTTTATATACATATCCTTTAATATATAGTTCAAGAAATATAGTGTAACGACATGTTTAGTCGTTTTGAGCAGCAGATTTTATTTCTGGAAAAACTGGCTGAGTCGACGGATCCCACGACGAACCGTCATGGGCACGACGGACCGTCGTGGGGGTCTCGTTCCAAAACACATAGAATTCTGAAATTTGGGTACTGAAATCGACTCTCTGAACTTCGCAACGAAATGGCAGGACGGACTATCGCAGGCATGACGGGCCATCACAGAACTTTTACTAAAATCAAGTCTCTGAGCTTTGTGACGGACCTGCAGGACGGACCGTCACAGTCGTGACGGACCGTCACAGGCTCC
>NC_028646.1:53977308-53978380 GCF_001406875.1 Solanum pennellii | reverse complement strand
AGGGTGAGCTATTGCTTCTAGCTTGGACTGGATCTTCCTCTTCATGTCTTGATGCCTTGAGATTCCGGCATGGACTAGCTTTTTACTTATTTTAGTTTCTTAGATACTCTTAGATTAGTAATTTGAGGATAGATGTTCGTGTGGTGATGACTTCCAGGTTTTGGGAATAATAAGTATTGAGTTTTTATAAGTTATTTAATCGATTTTCATTAATGAGTTTTAAGTCTTTCGCATTATATTTTGTTATTGATGGTTGAAATGTTGGGGATTAGATTGGTTGGTTCGCTCACACAGTGGGATAAGTGTGGGTGCCAGTCGCGGCCCATTTTGGGTCGTGACATATAGTGTATCTGTATTTTTAACATAGTCATGCTTCTTTTTTTTTTCTATTTAATTTTTTAGGAATAAGACATAAGTATCACTCTAGAGTCTAGACTACAACAAAAATCCCAAAGACACACCTAAACTTAACTAAGATCCTAATAATTCAATGAACTCATTTTTTCTGTATTTTTGTAAACCTTTTCTGCTGATGTGGCCCCTTCAACCATCCAAGTTGGTTGTGTTTGTACACACTCGCCCGCCATGTGTAAATATTATTTTTTTATTTTGTTAATTAAAAAATTTCTTATTTTTTTTAAATTCTAATTCTTTTAAAGAAAAGTAAGTTTTTTTTTTTCAAAAATATTCTTATTTTTTGTGTATTTAGATTAAGTAAATACACAATTTTTTTATTTTGTATCAAACTATATTTTTTATCTTATGTTCACTGTTTTTTCTTTTATTTTTTATATTGAGTTTATTTTTTTTCGTTTTGATTTGATTTAAAATGTCTTGTCTTAAAATAAGTTAATTTTGAACGGATAGTGAAGAAAATCAAATAAAACATAAAAATATTAAAACATTAAAATTAAAGGACACTTTTAAAATTATTTTGTTAAAAAATAATGCACATAATTTATTAAAAATAATTAAAAGCGAAAACACAATAAATTAATTAAAAAAATTAAAGTGAAAAGAAATTAAAATAAATATTTTACAAAGAAAGAAATAAAAATATTATATATATATA
>NC_028646.1:53952580-53977219 GCF_001406875.1 Solanum pennellii | reverse complement strand
GTGTGTGTGTGTGTGTGTGTGTGTGTGTGTGTGTGTGTGTGTGTGTGTACCTTATTCAGACTCAAATTCGAGACCTCTGGTTATGGATAAAAGTATTCCATTCATCCCGTCACATCCTTAGTTTTTGTCCCTTCGGGGACATCCGATAAAATTGGAACGATACAGAGAAGATTAGCATGTGTATATATATATATATATAAAAGTTTTATCATCAATAAATATGTGTACTAACTAATTATAAAGTTACCAATCATAAAATGACATGTGTCAAATTTGTGTTCTCATCACTTGCCTTCAAGAGAGTGTGCAGTGTTTGTGGTGTATTTATTTCATTTTGAATTAGTTTGGGGGGTGGGGGATGGGGGTGGGGCTAATAGGTCTCTAGTTAAGTTTAGATGTGTCTCCGAGATTTCAATCATAGTCTAGAGGGTACTTATGCATTATCTTTTTTTTTTATGGTTTTATTTTTTATAATATATATATGATACATTTTGTCTATAACAATATTCCCGAAAAGTCACATCCTATAAAAAAAAGTCACAACCTTTCAAAAAAGTCGCAAGTCTTGAAAAAGTCACAACTCTTCATTTTCTATTCACTGTTTTCAAAACTCAACGACGCATATGATTTCCTTAAACAACAAAAATTAAATACTAGTTGGTAGAAAGGACAACGAATCAAAAGGTAATAATGGTAACAATAGTTTTAATTGACAACAAAAATAAGTTACTAGTTGTTGACACAATCTGCGTTTTGGACACTACTTATCCTTGCGAATAAAATCATGGTTGATCGTTATCGTTTGTACCTGATGAATCTTCCTCTGATTTCTTCCCTGATATCATATCATCGGAAGGATGTCCCACAAGCTGGATGAATTGTGGTTTTGTTGGTGAAAGAACAACGGTGTAGCTTTTATTCTCCACTTTGCGTTTGTGTTTTTTTCCAATCTTATGTGCCTCCATGACTATTTCAGAGAAGGTACCAATTTGGCATGTGTCACACCAAAATGGGAACTCTTGCTTTTCATGAGTTGTATGCTTTCTCAAGTCATTTGCACTGTCATCTATCAACAAGGATGCTGGATCATTATCGTTTATAGCTGATGATTCTTCCTCTAATTTCTCCCCGGATATGAGATCATCGCAAGGACGTTCCATAGGCTGCATAAGTTTTGGTTTCTTTGGGAGAAGACCAATACTGCAGTTTTTGTCGTCCTTGTGTTCTCTTATAGCAGCCACCTTGCGTTTGTGTTTTTTTCCTTGGAAGTGGTCATTCAGACCATCTTGACTTGTAGTACATACCTGACAAAGTTCACAATTCCACTCCGTAACATTTTTTACTGGAGCACTGCTTAATGAAGGCTTATCAACAACCTTTTCAATTAGAGTTATGACTTTTCGTTTTGCTCCAGAGAAAATAGTGTCATGCTTATCCTGTAACAATGCCAAAATAAGCACTTCTCTGAAATGTAAACAACTCGTATATGGATTAAATGAATCTACATTTGTTTTGATTAAGGAAACATATTTTGGAATACACTTTCGTGATTTAGCTCAACATTCACTCAGTTGTATAAGAATGAATGTTGTTGCCATTGATAATGTCTAGGAAACAGGTGTATAAACAGATATACTTTCAGCACAAAAAAATACACTAGAGAAAATCTTCTAATGCGGGGCAACAATAAGAACACTAACCAGCAAGATTACGCTAAGGCCAGGGGGCTGTTCTTGGGAAATCTCCACCTCTGGACTTCGATTCAATATTGAATTTGTTGATTCCCCGGCACGGTACCGAAAAGGGACCTCTGAGATCATATCCTCAAAGGCCTCAGCTTGGTTCTTCAATCTATCTCCTCCACACGTTGCTCCTTCTCTTTCCATCAGAAATTACACGAGACTTATTGAAATGCAAGAAGAAGAAGACTAGAATATCAGAATATATATGAAAAATGAGGGAAATCACTATTTATAGCAAACAAGTGTGATCTAATTCATGTTTTTTCCTAAAAGAACATCATTTTTCATAATATTTATTAAACCGCATGTTTTCTCTAATTGATGTTTTTTTTAAAAAAAAAAGAACTATATTTTTCAATAACCCCTTTTAAATTACATGTTTTCTCTAATCAATTTTTTTCCCAAAAAGAACTTCATTTTTAATTAACAACTTTAAACGACATGTTTTCTCTAATTGATGTTTTTTTCCAAAAAAGAACATTTCTCATTAACACCATTTAAACGGCATGTTGATGTTTTTTCCTAAAAAAGAACTTCATTTTTAATTAACACCTTTTAAACGGCATATTTTCTCTAATTAATGTTTTCTCCAAAAAAGAACAATTCTCATTAATTTAAACGGTATGTTTATGGTTTTTTCCTAAAAAAGAACTTTATTTTTCATCAACTCCTTTCAAATTACATGTTTTCTCTTATTGGTGTTTTTTCCTTAAAAGAACTTCATTTCTCATTAACACCTTCTAAATGACATGTTTTCTCTAATTGATATTTTTTCTTAAAAAGACTTTCATTTTTCACTAATATATGATTTTAAACGACATGTTTTCTTTAATTGATGTTTTTTATTAAAAAAGAACTTCATTTTTCATCAACACCTATTAAATTACATGTTTTCTCTAATTGACGTTTTTTCCTAAAAAGAACTTTATTCATATTTTCTCTAATTGATGTTTTTCCGTATAAAAGAACTTTATTTTTCATTAACACCTTTTAAATTACATGTTTTCTCTAATTGATATAGTTTTTCTAAAAAAAACTTCATTTTTCATTAACACCTTTTAAATTACATGTTTTCTCTATTTGTTGTTTTTTTCTTAAAAAGAACTTCATTTCTTATTAACACCTTTTAAATTACATTTTTTCTCTAATTTATTTTTGCTAAAAAATGAACTTCATTTTTCAGTAATACCTTTTAAATACATGTTTTCTCCGATTGATGTTTTTTCTTCCTAAAAAAAATACATTTCTCATTAACACTTTTTAAATTTTTTTTATATTTTATTTAAATGATGTTTTTTCCTAAAAAAAATTCTTTTTGTTTTTTAATGAGAACCAAAATCATAATTTCATTAATAACTAAAGAAAAGTACTTTTTGGAAAGCGTCCTTATTTTTATTATTAATATATGGAAAATGATCCCAAGAAGAAAAGTACAAACAAGGAGGGCTAGACCTAAAAAAGAACTTCATTTCTCATTAGAACCTTTTAAATTGCATGTCTTCTCTTTCTTTAATTGATTTTTTTTTTGCTAAAAAGAACTTTATTTCTCATGTATGTTATAAACGAACAAAAAGTGGACGACTATATTAATAAACTAAAGGAAGAACAATAGAGAAAATTTGGAGATAAAGAGAGAGAGATTGTTGTTATTACTGTGTGTCTTCTGTAAATACAATTTGATGAGTATTTATAGGCAAACCACATGTGGAAATTTGTAACAAATTCACTCCAAGCACACTTTTGCATGAGTTTATCTGTTCCAAGCATGCTAACTCCACACTTAAGCACATGACATCCATAATTTCACAACACTCCCCCTTGGATGTTCATGTAAAAGAAAAGTTGAAGGAATAAAAATGCACATAAACATTTATAATACACATTACTTGCTGCCTCATTAAAAATATTTCTAGGAAAACTCAGTGGGACAAAACCTAGATTAAAGGAAAAAAGAGTGCAACGCGTATTTTACTCCTCTGATGAAGACCATGATTTAGATTGTTAAGTTTTCGTATTCCAATCTTGTGTACCATCTTCTCAAAAGTGGAGGCTGGTAAAGATTTATTTAATAAATCTGCCGTATTATCACTCGAGCGGATTTGTTGTATATCAACATCACTGTTCTTCTGAAGATCATGATTGAAGAATAATTTTGGTGAAATATGTTTCATTCTATCCCCTTTTATTAAGCCTCACTTAATTGAGCCATGCAAGCAACATTGTCTTCAAAGTGTACTGTGGGTATCTTGACATCACACTTCAATCCACATCTTTCTTTGAAGAGGTAGGGGCAATAGATTGCTTCTTAGATCTCCATGATATAGCAGTATCTTAGTGTGTGAACATATAGCCTGTTTCAGATCGAGCTTTATGTGGGTCAGATAAATAACCTGCATCTGCATGACCAACAAGATTAGCATTATCTTTGTTAGTGTAAAACAGACCCAAATCACTAGTCCCCTTTAGATATCGTAATACATGTTTAACTCCATTCCAATGACTCTGTTTAGGGGAAGAACTATATCTTGCTAACAAATTAACAGAAAATTCTATGCCAGGTCTCTTAGCATTAGCAAGACACATAAGTGCACCAATTGCACTAAGATAGGGTACTTCAGGACCAAGGGGTTCTTCATTCTCTTCTTGAGGTCGGAATGGATCTTTACTCACTTCAAGTGATCAAACAAGCATTGGAGTACTTAATGAATTTATTTTGTCCATGTAAATCGTTTCAAAATTTTCTCAGTATAGGCAGATTGATGGATGAAGACCCCATCTGCTAAATTTACAAAGTTTTGTGTTTCCAAGGTCTTTAATCTCAAATTCTTTCTTTAGATATTCAATTGCCTTTTGGACCTCTTATGGAGTTCCAATGACATTAATGTCATCAACATAAGTAGCAAGAATAACAAATCCCGATGTTGTTTTCTTAATAAAAATACAAGGACAAATGACATCGTTTATATAATATTTTTTTATCAAGTACTCAGTGAGGCCATTGTACCACATGCGCCCTGATTGTTTCAAGCCATATAATGACTTTTGTAATATGATTGAACACATTTCCCGAGATTTTGAATTATATGCTTCACGTATTTTAAGTCCTTCAGAACTTTCGTATAAATTTCATTATCAAGTGAACCGTAAAGGTAAGCTATAACCACATCCACAAGATGAATTTCAAGATTTTCATATACAGTTAAACCGATCAGATATTGAAAAGTTATTACATCCATAACTGGTGAATATTTTTCTTCATAGTCGATACCAGGTCATTGAGATAATCCTTGTGCAACAAGGCGTGCCTTGTATCTTACAATCTCATTTATCTCATTTCTTTTTTGTACAAAGACCAATTTATAGCCAACAAATTTAATATCACTAGAGGTTTGTGTTTAGCAAGTGAATTCAATTCTGATTGAATTTCCTCTTGTCATTTTGGTCAATCACATCTTCGTCAACATTCTTCAACAGATTTAGGCTCAAGATCCTCACTGTCTTGCATAAGATTGTGTGCAACATCATATGCGAAAACATAATCTACTATGATTTTTGATCGATCTAAATTTACTCGTCACCAGTAGAACTTATTGAAAGTTCTTTATTTACTTGAGTCTCGGGTTCACGATATCTTCAGATATCTTAGAATTAATTGAATTTTAAGTCTCTTTGTGAGGTTCTTTTGTAGTGTCATTTTTCATACTTCATTTTCTAGGATTTTTATCCTTTGAACCCAATGGTCTACCAAGCTTCAGGCATATTTGTGATTAAAAAGCCGTGAAAGTTGTAGATGATCCTTTTGGGACGTCAATTTGTATAGGCACATTTACTGCAGGAATATGTGACTTTGTTATCCTTTTCAAAATTAGTAAATGAGTCTGGCATTTGATTTGCTATGCTTTGGAAATGGATGATCTTCTGGACCTCTTGTTCACACAGGGGAGCATGGATTAAAATTAGATAATGATGAAATTTTCCATGCAATTTCACTTTTAAGTTTCTTTCCCCCCCTAATTACAGAGAATTTGTTTGATCAACTCGACAATCTGCAAATCTTGCAGTGAATAAATCTCCTGTTAATGGCTCAAGATAAAGAATTAGGGAGGGTGAATCAAACCCGACATATATGCCTAACCTTCTTTGGGGACCCATCGTAGTGCGCTGAGGTGGTGCTATTGGCGCATATACAACACATCCATAAATTCGTAGATGAGCAAAATTTGGTTCATAACCATATACTAATTGTGACAGAGATTATTTATTATAATGAGTCGGTCTGAGACGAACAAGTGATGCTACATGTAAGATAGTATGACCCCAAACAATAGTGGGCAACTCAGATTTCATAAGTAGAGGTCTTGCTATCAATTGTAAGCGCTTAATAAATGACTCAGCAAGGCCATTTTGTGTATGAACATGAGCTACAAGATGTTCGACTTTTATCCCTACTGATAAACAATAAGCATCAAAAGTTTGGGATGTGAATTCTCCAGCATTATCAAGGCGAATGCCTTAATGAGATAATCTGGAAATTGCACTGTTAATCGTATCATTTGTGTCAAAAATTTTACAAACACCAGGTTGCGAGATGATAAAAGCACACATGATGCTATCTTGAAGATGCGTCTATTAGGACCATCAAATATCTAAACAACTCACTAGATGGGTGAATAGGTCCATATTTGTCCCCATGTATACATTCTAAAAATTGAAGGGATTCAATGTTAATCTTCTGATGACCCAGTAATCAATTTGCCTTGACAGCCAGCAGGACATGAAAACTCATCACACGTAAGAATCTTTAAGTTTTTTAATGGATATCCATTTGATTTTTCAATGATTCGTCTCATCATTATTAATCCAGGATGACCTATTCAGTCATGCCAAATCACAAAAGTTTTCAAGTCAGTAAACTTCTTATTTAAGATAGAGTGTGCTTCAATTGCACTTATTTTTGCATAATATAAACCAGAAGATAAAGTTTATAATTTCTCTAACCCGTATTTCTGGTCAGAGACAACCTTGGTAATACCAAGTTATTCAACATTCATTTCATTTATTATATCAACATGATATCCATTTAGGCGAATATCTTTAAAACTTAATAGGTTTCTTGGGGGTTTAGAAGAGAACAATGCATCTTTTATAACAAGTTTTGTCCCCTTAGGCATAAATATAGTAGTTCTTCCGGAGCCATCTATTAAGTTCTAATTACTAAAAATTGTAGTAACATTTGCTTTCCTTCTAAGTAAGTAGGAGAAGTATTTCTCATCTTTGAATATGGCGTGTGTTTTTCCAGTATCAATTACACAAATATATTCATTATTGATCATTGATCCAAACAAAATTTAAGAGGCATCCATATACTCTTCAAGATAAAAGATATAAACGAAGTAAACATTATAATATTATTACTAAACAAAAACATTAGATGATCTATTTTCCTTCGGGATTCTCAAAGAAATCTGCTACATCTAGATGTCTGGGTTCAACATTATGTTCAGAGATAAAGTTGGCTTATGCGTTAGTTTTCACCTCCTTCAGCGAAGCTTGATATAACTCAATTAGGTGCCTTGGCGTATGACATGTATGTGACCAATGCCTTTTTCCACCACATCGATACCATTTGTTGTCTGAATTTTTCTTCTATACCACTTCATGCTTTTAATCCCTCTTTTTACACTGCTGGTGCTGAAGGTTATTATTTACTGCAAGACGATCCCCATGATTAAATTTTATTCCTCGACCAAGACCACGACCATGGCTGGGGCCACGACCTTTTCCACACCTAGATTGGTGAAAATTTATCGTAGTTACTTCAGGAAATGACATAGAACCAGTAGGTTGACTTTCATGGTTTTTCATGAGTAAGTCGTTATATTGTTCAGCAACAAGGAGATGTGAAATTACATCTGAATATCCATCTCTCAATACTACTGCTGCAGTAGCATACTCGAGCCAGGGAAAGTGGAAAATGTTTTCTCCAGCATATCATGGTCAGTTATATTTTCTCCGCAATTTTAATTGTGAGAAAATTTTAAACATGGTGGAGTTATACTCATTGATATATTTTTAAAATCTTGAAGTCTCAAATGGATCCAGTAATAACGTGCCTGTGGAAGGACGAGCAATTTCAGGTGGTCATATCTATCTTTTAAATTGTTCCACAAAACCAGAGGATCTTTAACAGTGAAATATTCCATTTTCAAACCCTCATCAAGGTGATGATGGAGAAATATCATTGCCTTAGCACGATTTTGATTAGATGCTTTATTATTTTATTTAATGGTGTATGCTAGACCCATCGCATCAAGATGAATTTCTGCATCGAGTACCCATGATAGATAACCTTTCCCGATATATCTAAGGTAAGAAATTCATGTTTAAAAAGATTAGACATTATTTAAAAAAGGAAAATTTAAAACTTCAAGGCTTTTAAAGTATTTACTTGAACTGACAGAGACTCGTGCTGATAACGTGTTATAAAAGAACTAAAAGTGGCCAACTATATTAATAAAATAAAGGAAGAACAACAGAGAAAATATGTGCATGAAGAGAGAGAGATTGTTGTTATTACTGTGTATCTTATGTAAATACATTTGATTAGTATTTATGGGCAAGCCACATGTGGAAATTTTTGGCAATTTATGGCAAATGCATTCCAAGATCACTTACATGCGTTAATCCGTTCCAAGCATTCTAACTCCACACTTAAGCACATGACATCTACAATTTCATAACAATTTAGACCTTTTTAAAAATTCAACAATATCACATCATAAAGCTTAGTAGTGATTCTTAGGGCTGGACATAAAATATCAAAAATTGAATTATCTGACAAAAGTTTTTGATAATCTAGTATTAATAATACGGTATTTGGTATGACATTCATGTAATGATTGGGTTCCATCGTTATAGAAAATTCAACGGAGAAATTTTTGGGGTCGGAAAATTTTTCGTAGTGACTTGAAATTTTCTAGCCTAATATAGATTTGGATAAAAAAATTTTTAGCCTAATATAGATTTGGATAAAATCGGTGTAATTGAAGTCTAGGAAAATATGGTAACAATTGTGTGAGTTAATTATGAATTTGATCACATGAATAGATAGATAAGTCGTTAAAAAAGGCGTACGACTTTACGAAATTAAATTCGAGTGAGTAGAATTCCGCAATTGATCTTAGTTTGAACGGGTAGTTTCTGAGTGTCGTCAGTTGAATGTGTGTTGTGAAATGTGTCTCGCATATATATTAATTTTTAATACTGATTCTGTGAAAGCCGCTAAGGTGGGATTTTTTCCGCTAAAGCAGGGCGTGTAACTAATTAGATATAGGCTTAAGAAAACCCAAAATTGTTAAAATTCTTATGAAAATATAAGGAGAAGGGAACTAGAGTTCAAAATTGATGATTGGGTTTTCTTAGCATTAGTAACCTCTCCTTGGGGTTGCACATCCAGTGCATTGGGTAACTCTTGTTCCTCAACATTTCTTCTGGTAGATCGTCCTCTTACTGATCTTCGTGGAGGCATGATGATCTGAAACACGCGCAAGCACGAATTAGTAAGGGACTTTTTAGAGATAAACTCTAATGCAAGAAAAGAATGTGAAAAGGTGAGATGTTCCTAAATGTTGTAGCCTCCTAATCATAGATGTGGCATACTTCACACTGATTAATAAGATTCGACAGACACAACTATATAGAATCCCTAGGACTCTTGAACTCTGTACTCTAATACAAAGTTTTTCACGTCTCGAGCCTACACCTTGGGCAGGACTGGCACTCGGTGACCATTGCTGGCTTCGAGGGAACCCTTGGTCTGACTTACTTAACTCAGTAGAAGACTTAACTCAACTTAATATGAACAGTAAGAACATTCTCAAGGGAAAATAATCAAAATAAAATGATGCAGCCAAAATGGCACTTTAATATCAAAGTTAAAACAACTGTAATTTAGGACAAAAGAGACATCAGCTGAACAATCTAACTAACTATATGTCTATGAAACCTCTAATAACTGAGATGGATGTTGGAACAGACTCCACAACATCCTAATGAACTAAACTAGAAAGCAATAAAATGGATCCTCCGTAAAGCAAAGAAGCTCACCAACTGACTGTGGAGTGCTCTATTAGATCAACGAAGCTATGGATGTCGATCCTCGTTACCTGCGTCTGCATCATGATATGATGCAGGCCAACTGACATCAGTACATTGAATGTACGCATATGTGAGTTGGAAATCTAAACAACACTTTAAGCTTGAAAATGAGTAATAAGAACACTTACCTTGTCTCTACTTAACTCATGATCTACTACCTCTTATTCAATATACGCAGTTTAAAAGTAATTGCAATATAAAGAAATGCTGACTGAAAATATGCTGTAAACTTTGAATGTATACAAGTATACAAATAATATCTTATATGTATATAGAAATACAAATAACTGATGTATATGAAACTACAATACTTATATGGGAGCTTCTCTAACCAACAACCATCACTTAAGAGCTATAGAGATGATACATCGTTACTCGCCCACGCTGCGCGACCATCCTAACCTTGCCAGGGTATAGGATCTAAACTGCCAAATGGATCCACGAGTAAACTGTGAAAAATATTCATCTAAAAAGTATGACCCTTTTCTACCCATGATGGCTACATGGTTTTCATGGAGACTTGAGTTAATCTGAAACTTGCATCCCTACATCGGTGCTCAATACTTCTCCCAAAAATATAATGACTCTTACGTTTTTAAAACATACTAATTCTATGGTTTGATACTAGTGCTCAAAACATAGCTTTTATAGCTCACTTGGAAATCATAGTTTCCCTGCTTCATTTCATAAAACTTACCTCTGTCTGAAAACTAGCGCGAAGGCTCTTTACTTGTTTAAATGTGAAAACATTTGTAACTCATAGCGATTACTTAGTCCCCTTATAAATTTTGAGAATGAACTCAACTCTAAACTCTTACTTAACCTATAACTTGAGCCGTAGAACAAATTTTAATAGTTTTGTTAAAGACTCTTGGAAACTTTAGGAACTCACTTTGACTTTCTTCTTAACTTTTAGACTTTGTATCATAACTTCTTTGACTTTGATCTTAACTTTCCTTGAATTGGATTATGGATTCAAGGATCATGATCTCATATTTATTGATGATTTAATGATGTTTAGATGTACTTTAGTGTGTTGCAATCAACTAGGAATGATATATACATCACTTAGGAACTAGTACGAAAATATGGGGGAGAAATGAGAACTCCAGGTGACCCTGGCGCTCTGAGAGGTGCGGAGTGCCAGAGCCTCACGGACAGAGTCTGTCCTTAGGCTCTTAGGCTAGGGCCGCGCGCCAGAGCCTGACGGACAGAGTTTGTCCTCAGGCGCTCTGGTAGGTGCGGCGCCCCAGGGCCTGTTAGATGAGTTTCAGACTTTTCTTCTCCGATTTTCAAGTCTAAGCCTACCAAAATTCCATGGATCCTTACCCAAACACTTGGGATCACTAAATAATTCATTACCCAATAGTTTATACTCATAAAACATCCCGAAAACACGAATCAATTAAACTAGAACATGCTAAAGCCCATTCAATCATGAATTCGATAATTGTTCATCAAAATATCAAATTTCATCATCCAATCTACTCTAAATTGCTGAATCGAATCAAATAGGTGTGTGAGTAGAAGAACCCAACACAAAAAGATCTCATATACCTTAAAGGGATTACCCTAGACGAAATCCACCTAACAATTCTTGAAGAATTCTTGATCTTTCTCTTCTCTTCTCTTTTTCTCCAGAACCCTTAGCATTCTCAACTTTGTTAAAACTTAATTTGGACTTAGTTTTACCCTTAATAAATCCCTAAAAATGAGTTAGGAAATACTAGGGTGAAAAGACTATTTTACCTTTAGTAAAATCTCGATTGGACTTTCCTCTGCCGAACAAACCCAACTTCTGGAAGACACATCTCCCTCATACGATGTTGAAAATTTGCAAACTTTACACCGTTGAAAAGATCTTCCCAAGGGATTTCTAACCATATAAATAACTCACTCTAACTCCGCCTAAGATGGGAGTTATGGTCGTTTAATGACCAAAACTCACTTCTAAAATCTGGAAATTTTCCAAATTTCCCTATTTACTTCCAAAAATGATAATTCTTGGTTTCTTAGCTTATTCTTAGTTATCTCAAATAATGAGATGTTGCACTTCTATTGCAAGTAAATATTGGTTTTCAAGTCCTTGATCATCAGATTCTTCACCAGATGAATTCCCCGTTACCGCAAAAGCCTATTTCATAGATAAAATAACCTCTTGATTGCTTATTCTATGATTTTAAGGAATGTGTTGATTGTTCCTGATCTCTTTTTCCTTTTCTGGTTTGTTCCTTTCGTATTCCAGAGTCCACAAGGAATTAAACTTGATGAAATGATCTATGGTTTTGCATTTGTCGCAAAATTGTTCTTTGATGTCTTTGTCCGTCATCTTCTGAGGATATCTCAAATGATCTAGGCTTCTGCATTTGTTGGAACCTTCGTTATTACATAAATATTCTCTTGCTAGGAATCATCATTTTCTGTTTCTTTGAGGAATAGGTTCTTATTTTTCCTTTTGTCACTTATTTTCTTTTCTTGATTATTTTTAAGCTCATAGGTTATGAAATTTCCAAAAATCTCATCCATCATCATAGTTTCTAGGTCACACGCTTCAGTAATTGCTTCAACTTTGCTTTCCAATGTCACAGGGCCAAGGTAGAATCTCTGTCATACTAACGAAAAGGCAGAATCTATTAATGTTATCGTATCAAACATCTCTAATAGAAAACGTTAATGACATAAATCCAGCACAAAAATATGTAACCAATCATGTAAACCAAAATTATTTTTTTATTTGAGTTATGCGAACTTCACTTTTTAAAAAAGGTTGAATTATCTATATAATAGTTTATGATTTCTACACATATAACTGTGTGCACTTCTGATTTTTCATTTTCATCTATTTATTTTTGACAAAATAATAATATGTGTCATGACCTAAAATGGATTAATGATACTCAAATTATCCCACCTAGACAAAGTCAGCCTAAAACCCAATGCGGAAGTAAAGCGAGAATAAAAGTCAAATACTATAAAATAATGTGGAAATGCTTAATTAACTTAAATATACCCTCCAAACTTGATTGTCACATTCACAAATCTCTAATGTATTACAATAGATTTGAAAGAAATAAACAATTACAATAGATTTGAAAGAGATAAACAAGTCTCAAATGATGTTGTCACTAGAGTAGAGAAAGATAATAAGTAGGATTAAAGAGGTCTGCTCAAGTGACAATCAGCTACGCAGAAAATCTCCATAGGAAGCCTCGGACAAGAAAATAAAAGAGAATATCATGAAGATCCGAGCACATAACTTACACAAATGTAGGTACGACTTGTTAGGATTTTGCCCTAAATTTCTTTCCTTATTTGAAGTTTATTTTTTCCTAAAAGAAAAGAAAAAGCATTATCAGAAAAATTATAACTCTTCGTGAAATAAAAATATAATATTCTTCCATATTTGATTCATTCTTTTGTTAGATAAAAAGTTTGAAGATCTATAAATTGAAAATCCGTATTCTCATAATAACAACAATAGCATCCCTAATGTAGACCTTTAAGAGTTTAGTTTATGGGGAGATTCTTCTTTCTATACTTTTAATGTTTTTTTAATTTATTTTTAAATATGTAGGCCAAGTTGTCAAATCAAATACTAATATTTTGATTTTTTAGGATAAGTTTTCGTCATTTGAATTATCAACCATATGATATGAAATTGTAATCTTCCGCATGACTCCCCAATAACTTTTCTATGACATTTCGTAAACCAAAATAGCTAGGGTTAAACATTGAAACTAAAAATAGTTAATTTTTGAAAGAATAGGAGAAATCTGAAAATTTTCCCAAGTGTAAAAGTAAATTTTTGGTCATTTTCAAATGACAGCAACTTCTAGCTCGGGATGATTTAGAGTCAGTTATTTAGATTATTGGACAGACCTTGGAGAGATATTACCAACGCCACCGAGTTTACGCATCTTTGATGTCGTATGAGGGAGAAATGCCTATCAGAAGTTGGGATGTTTGATTGAGGAAAGGTCCCATCCGGGTATTAGTAAGGGTAAAGTGGTCTTTTCACACTACTATTTCCTAATTTGTTTTAAGGGTGTATTAGGGGGGTATAAAAGTAAGCCTTAATTCAGTTTTAGAAATGTTGAATACGCTTAGGGCTTGGGAGAAAAGAGAAGAGAAGAAGGAGAAAGGAGAAAAAGGCCAATAATTCACCAAGAACGCCAAGACCTTCAAGTGGAACTCGTCGGGGGTGACCCCTATCGAGGTATGTGGGATCCTTCGTGTTGGATTATTCACCCACACGTCAATTTGTGCAGTTTAGTAATTCATGAGTTGATTTAATGCTAGAAGTTAAGTTCTTGAAGAAAAGTCTTGAACTTATTGATAAAATTGTTGGATACAATTGTTGGTAGAATTCTTTTTTCTCCAGGTTATTTTGAGTTAAATTAGGTGGTTATTGGGAGTACCAATAGTCCCAGAATTTTAGTGAAAGAACTAGGCAGGTTTAGAGATAAAAAACGAGTTGAAAAATTCATGAAACATACCTGGTTAAGGGAAAGCGTGCCCACCAAAATTTGGCCGCAGTTAACTAAGGCCTGGCGCGGCGCGCCACTAGTGCGCCAGAATCAAGCCTCAGTCAATTGAGGCTAGCGCGTCACGCGACCAATACGCCTAACCCGACGTTTTTTGTTCAATTTTTGTAGTTAGTCCTCTTATGTCCTTCCAAGATACATTAACACCTTCCAGTGATTCTAATTACTTCGAATATTTCTTAACACCTAGAAATCACTAAAGAACTAAAGTCACAACCTTGAATCCATAATGCATTCAAGGAAAGATAAGATCAAAGTCAAGAAGTTGAGAAGTCAAGTCTAAAGCTATGAAGTAGGTTAAAGTAAAGTTTCTTAAAATTTCCAAGAGTCTATTTAAACATTTTAACTTCGTTTAAAGGCTCAAGTTTAGAGTTAAAGAAAGAGTTAAGGTTGAAGTCTTTCTTTCAAAAGATATAAGGGAACTAAGTATTCCCTAAGGAGTTGAGTAAGATCAAAAGTTTCAAGTCGAGTAAAGGGTAAAGAGTTGAGTTCATTTCTCAAAAGATACAGGGGAACTAAGTATCCCCTAGAAAGTCTATAAATGTTTCCACATTAAGTTAATAGGAAATTAAGATTTTCCAATAGAGTTTTGAACAAGAAAAAAGAAAACAGATTCCAAGAGGGCTTTTTAAAGCTAAAAAGGGTTGAGCAAATTATCTCAACCTAGACGAAGGAGGTTAATTTACAAGAATTAGCTAAAGTATATTTTGGTATTAGTATTGAGCACTGATGTGGGGATGAGATTTCATATTAACTCAGGTCTCCATGTAAACCATGTAGCCATCATGGGTATTAACGAGTCATACTTTTTAGATGATCACGTAAGTTTCGGAAGTGGATTCACTAGGTTGAGGATGTTCTATGCGATGACAAAATATAAGACAGTTCTGGCAGCGTGGGCGAGACGTTGTATCACCACTTAGGCTCATAGTGTTGGTTGTCGGTTTGAGTAACTACCACAGAACTATATTACTTTCATATATAAGTAAAGTTGAGTTTGCTATTGCATTTTTTTATGAACTAAGTTGTTTTACTATTTTACAAGATTTATAGATGTCAAATGTGTTTTAAATTGCTTTATATACATTTGCTGAGTTAATTACTTCTTAAGTTGAGTAGAGACGAGGTAAGTTCATCTTATTCTCATAAAGCTTAAGTTGTTGTCAGTTTTCCAACTGGAATACTCGTACATTCAATGTACAGATGCCAGTTGGACTGCATCATCTTATGATGTAGACACAAGTAACCAAGATAAAAACCTAGCGCCTCGTTGATCCAGTTTAGCATTCGGAGTCAGTGGTGAGCCTCCTTGCTTCAGGAGGTCCCTTTATTTATTTCAGTATTTTCTTTATAGAATGGTGAGGGGTTTGTCCCAACATTCATCCTAGTTATTATAGAGTCTTCATAGATAGATAGTCAGATAGTCAGTTTGAGTCTCTTCCTTGAATTGCAGATGTTTTGCTATGAGAACTTAAGTGTCATTTTGGCAAGACTATTATGTTTCAAATATTTCTTTTAAGAATGTTTTTATTTCATAATTGAGTTAAGTTAAGTCTTCCACTGAGTTAAGTAAGTCAGACCAAGGGTTTTCTCATGACCAATAATGGTCATTGGGTGTCGGCCACGTCCAGGATGTAGGTTCGGGGCGTGACATTTTCAACCCAACAAGTGGTATCAGAGCACATGGTCTAATGATCCCATGATCCAATGGTTCATCGAGTTTGAATATGCATTCAAGTGGTTTCAAACCAATTTGCAACAAATTTAATATAATGAAGATTTATTCCCACTACATTTGGAGAAGAAGTTTTAAACCATATTTTTAACATTCCTGCTGCAACAATTTTAGCCTTGCATATCTATTCTTATTTTTTTCTTTACTTTCGTTTTAATGTTGATTTCTTCAATAATTTATCATTTCGTGAATAATTCATTCACCAGAGATTCTTCATTTATGTGATAATGACAAGTAATCAATTCATATTGGAATATTGCTAATATTTTTAGGAATCTATTTTTCCATTATTTTTAATGTATGGATATTAGTAAAAAATAATTTGCAAGTTTAATACAATTATTATGTATGACATCACGAAACGCGGATAAATTACCTAGTTTTAAAAATAAAAATAAATATTTTAAAACCTTTTTTAATACATATAGTATAAGCCTTATTTTTAACCATGGAAAGCACTAGTGATGAAGACTACGTGAAGAATAAGATTATCATGCGTGTGAAGACGGTGGATCAAGTTTTGTGAAGAAAATCCAGCAGAAATGGGAGATTTGTTAGGGTTTTGCCCCGATTTTCTTACCTTTTTTTAAGTTTATTTTTCCTTAAGGAAAAGACAATATAGTACCATAAATGTATTTATTTTTCTGGAAAGAAAAATATAACATTCTTTGAGAAAAATTTAATAGATCAATACGCTGAAGATTTCTAATCTCATAAAGAACAATAGTATCCACAATATAGTCATTTAGAGACTTTTGTTCATGGCGAGATTCTCTCTGCATTTTTAATGTTTTTTTAATATGTAAACCAATTGGACAAATTCCATATAATGAATTTTTTAGTGTAAGTTTTCATCAACTTATTTATCAACCATATGATATGCAATTGTAAGCTTTCGCATAACTCCATAATCATTTTCAAACCCAACACTCAGCAAGTGAAGTCTTAAACACAAGTTAAGAATATAGAATATGGGTACTCCTACCACCCTATGAAATCCTCCACAACTAAAACCTTGATCCAATTATACCAACAAAATACAATGGACTAATCCAATTTTATACTCACTTTCTTAGTAAAATCCTTAATTTCCTTCACACAAGTATATTCCTTGGACTTCTTTTTACTTATAATCTTGTCATTTCGATATCAATCTAATTATTTGGATCTTATGATGAAATTACCAATCCTAATTGAATACGTGAAATACACTTCACAACCTAAACACATTAATACCTTAACAAAGATCCACCACTATAGTTATCTTTTAAAACCATTTTAACCCAAGTTTTTGTAGTAACAAACTAGTTGGTTCTTAAATATGAATGGAACATCGAATATTATTTTATGACCGTATGGTACAAGTATTCCATAGCTAGTTAGTATTTATACTTGAAAACTGGCGTATCGGTCATAAATAATAATTGTATTGAACTTGCCAATAATTATTTTCCTAATTTCCATACATTAAAAATAATGGAAAAATAAGTTCTTAAAAAATATTAGCAACGTTCCAACATGAATTTAATTATTTGTCGCTATCGCATAACTCAAGAACCTCTACTGAATGAATTAATCATTAAATAATAAATCATTGGTTCTTTAATCAACATTAAAAGGATAATAAAGAAGTAAATAAGAATATATATACGAAGGCATTTTCTAATAAAAAGAAACATTTAAGTTGCATAGTGATATATGTCTTAGGAGAAAATTCAAAAATGTTAACATATTTAAAAAGAAAATCACACTCGAACATGAAAGCAATTAAAACTTTTGAATTTTGCATTATTAATTTCTTCAATTGATAAGTGAGAAATTTTATATCTACGTAAAAATAGATAATATGTTAGGTTATATAATTTTTTTTCTAATATACGTACATTGAAAATAATGAAAAAAGAGGTTCTTAAAAGATATGAGCAATGTTCTTCCAACATGAATTTAATTATTTGTCGTTATCATAACTCAAGAACCTTTACTGAATGAATTAATCACTGAATAACAAATCATTGGTTCTTTAATCAATATTCAAAGGAAAATAAAGAAGAAAATAAGAATATATACACAAGGACATTTCCTAATTTAAAGAAACATTTAAGTTGCATAAATTATACAATTGTGATATATGTCTTAGGAGAAAATTCAAAAATGTTAACATATTTAAAAAGGAAACCACGCTCGAACATGAAAGCAATTAAAACTTTTGATCTTGCAAAATTAATTTCTTCGATTGATAAGTGAGAAATTTCATGTCTATGTAAAAATAAATAATATGTAAGGTTAAATATAGTGATTTTAAATTATAGAATTAAATATCGAATATCAATTTGGAACTGAGTACAATAATAATTTTCTGCGCAATGAATATACGTACAATATGTGTACATGTTATATCCAACCGGAGACAATAACTTTGAAAAAACATAAACAATAGAGCTTAAAATATGCACTCAAAAACAACAATTAATAGCATCAACATAAAATAATGAGTGTAAAGAGACATACCAGGATATTTAAAAATAGAATGAAATAGAAAGAAAAAAATCGTGTCCACTTAATGCACAATATCCCCTTTAAGAAAACTATTCCCCTCCAATATAAGAGGTTTAAAGAATTGCATCCTCGCAGGATGGAACTATTCACAAACTTATTGATGCAAAAACAACGGTGTTAGTAATTTTCTCAACATGAGCAAAGTACACGAGTATATTAAATTTTGCGCATGTAGAAGAAGAAGATCAGAATTTTTGTTGTTTAAAATGCGAGGAAATCCCACTATTTATAGGCAACAAAAGGTAGTGTGAACAAATTCTTATTGTGCCTTATCAGAAAGGTTCCAACTATTTGAAAAGTTACAACCCTTCTGAAAGTTCACAACATTCCATAAAAGTCACAACTTTTAATAAGTCACAACTTTTCATTAAAGTCACAACTTTTCATTAAAGTCACAACTTTTGATAAAAGTGGCAACTCTTCATTAAAGTCATAACTTTTATTAAAATTACAATTTTTTATAGAAGTCGCAACTCTTCATTAAAGTCGCAACTTTTCATTAAAGTCAGATCTTTTCATAAAAGTTACAATTTTTTATAAAAGTCGCAACTCTTCATTAAAGTCGCAACTTTTCATTATGAAAGAGAAAGGTTTGTTTTGAAAATAAATAAATTTAAACGGAATCTTGCTTTTGGTGGAGCCACGTAGGCTGGCCTATGGTTCTCTTTATATAAATATATGACCATTAGGCAAAAAGTTAAATTACCCTTTTATTTCTACATTAAATTAAATTTTTACATACTTTGGGTAAGTGAGATGAAAACTCTCTTCTTCCTTTCATTGTCATTTCACTTAATTATGTTATGTAAGTTGATCATCGAAAAGGTGCTATATTTATCTTTTTGTCAATAAATTTATTCCGTTTGCTTTATAAGAGCTCAATTTTTCATGTTTCATATCATACCTAGCTAGATACAATCTTTGGAAGAAAATTATTTTAGATAATAATGATGGTCATATCCAAGTATTATGTGGATTACCTAATTTTTTTATTGCATTCACCTAAGTACCAGCACAAAGTGTACCAAAAAAAAGCATCCACGTTAGTGATGTTTACGTGCCCTTTTTTACATTTAGAGTCAGAGTTCCTTGATACGCCACATATCATCAGATGCTACATTATCTTCATTAATTTTACATACTTCAACATATCTTATTTTCCAAACAAATAACTGAAAGTTATATGAACAGAATTAGTCGTCATCCTTTATTTGTATAGAAAAAACTTATTTTTAGATATTTTAGTCTAGAAGACTATATTTGAAATCCTTCTTTTCGATTATTTTTGGATGCAAAAGTAAGTTTCATAGAGAAACATATTAAATACAAGCTTTATCGTATTTATAAAAATATATTGTGATAAATATTTTTATCGACATGAGATCAGACTTGCATAAATTTAGATCGTAATAGAAGATAAACGTGCAACACACGTTTCAAGAACTAGTTTAGGTATAAATAGAGAACCTTTCTCTAACTTTTTAATATAATTTTTTTGAAACCTTCTATTGTTCTTTTGGCACTTTAAAAAAACTCATGTGATTTAACGTTGTCGAGTGAGTTCACTGTTCACTGGAGCTTGTGTTACCACTATTCTGCAGGAATGTATTTCGTTATCTCGAGTACATTGAAGACAATATAATTTCCGAAAAAACATTCCGTAAATTCACAATCAACTTCACCTTTTGACTTACGGTATGTCTAAAGTAATGTCACTCAATCTGCTTAAAGCATGAAGAAAAAGTGCACAAGAATTTTAGCAAATTCCACTTATTTACCAATTGGGTAGTTACAGATTTTTTTTAATTACTTAAAAAATAGGTGCATGCATTGCCTATAAATAAGTGAAATTAATTAACTGAAAAACTCTTTATATTATCGTTGTTGGAATTAATGTATCAATGTTTAGTCTTCCAAAATTATCTCTTATTTTTCAATAAGTCTCTTGAGAATTTTGTAGTACATGTATCTAGTAAATTGTGATACATGTATTTAGTTATTTGTGAAAGACTTTTTATTTTCTATTTTGAGTAGTATAAATAGTGATGTAGTTGATTATTGTAATCATCTCAAGTTGCCTTAAATATCCTATAATAAACTTGAGCATTCTCTAAAGATACTATTTTCCTTCCATATTTACTACAAATTGGTATCAAGAGCAAATTTCGTTTTCAATCGGGGGTTAGGTGAAGAAAAAAAAATGGCATCCAAAACAAATGAAGGTGCTAATTCTTCAATTGTTCTTACTCCATTTTTTGATGGAACTGATTTTGAATACTGGAAGATAAGAATGAGAACACATTTGAAAGCTGAAGTTTTGTGGACTGTTATTGCAAATGACTTTGAAGAGCCAGACAACGATGGTGATCATACAACAACAGAGATGACAAATCTTGAGGCTAAGTATCCTCAAGATGCAAAAGCCTTGAGAAAAATCCACATGGGAGTCTCAAGAGCATAATTTGCAAAAATTGCTACTTGTGAGACTGCAAAAGAAGCTTGAGATTCTCTGGAAATTGAGGTGTATGGTGATGAAAAGGTATGCACTATAAATCTTCAAACTCCTAGAAGAGAGTTTCAAAATTTGAAAATGATAGAATTTGAAAAAATTGATGAATATTGCACAAGAGTCATGAATATTGTTAATGAAATGAGAAATCATGGTGATACATTTTCTGACCAACAAGTTGTGGAAAAGATTCTAATTAGTGCCACAGAAAAGTATGAGTACATTGTTGCTATCACTGAGGAAACGAAAGATCTTTCTAAGCTTTCTATCAAAGAGATAGTTGGATCATTTCATACGCACGAGAAGCAAAGATTTTTTTTGTGAAAATCAACCCAAAGAGATGGCTTTCTAGTCTAAAACAAATGAGAATTCTCAAAATTTCTCAAAAAAATCAACAAAAGAAGAATTACAAGCCAAAAAAGAAGCATGATCATGATGGTTCTTCCAAGAAGGTTGAAGAGAAAGGTGAGAAAAACTCTAGTCTTTTTTGTAAAGTTTGCAAAAAGAGTAATCACAATGCAAAAAAATATTGGCATAAAGGCAAGCCCCAATGTATCTTTTGTAAAAAGTTTGGCCACGTTGAAAAGGATTGTTGGCACAAGAAACGGGAGCAAGCAAATTTTTGTGAAAAAAGGAGGAAGAAAACCTTTTCTTTGCTTCTAAATCTGATGCTTCAACAAAAAGCAATGAATGGTATGTTGGTAGTGGTTGTAGTAATCACATGACTGGAGATGAAAAGGTTTTCCTCTCAATTAACAATAGCATCACTACTAAAGTGAGAATGGGGAATGGAGCCTTAGTTGATGCGAAAGGTAAAGGTACTATTTCGATCAACATGAAAGGAAGCGGTAAGCAAATTCATGATGTTCTTTATGTTACTGACTTGGAAGAAAATTTGCTTAGTGTTGGTCAACTCATAGAAAATTTCGCACAAAAGATTTTGTCACTTGAATTTTCATAATTTGAAGCTTCTCAAGCAAAAGGACATGGTGCAAGGCCTTCCTGAGATACATACTGAGGTGGATCCATGTGAAAGTTGTACAACGGGAAAGCAAAATAGGAAGTATTTTCCAAAAGGGGTGTCTTGGAGAGGAACTAATCCGTACCGACATTAATTAACTGAAAAAATCTTTATATTATCGTTGTTGAAATTAATGCATCAATGTTTAGTCTTCCAAAATTGTCTCTTAGTTTTTCAAGAAGTCTCTTTTGAATTTCGTAGTACATGTATCTAGTAAATTGTGATTCATTTATTTAGTTAATTGTTAAAGATTTTTTGTTTTCTATTTTGAGTAGTATAAATAGTGATGTAGTTGATGATTGTAACCATCTCAAGTGGCCTTAAGTAGCCTATAATAAACTTGAGTATTCTCTAAAGATACTATTTTCCTTCCATATTTCCTACAATTGTTGTGTATGTTTTAAATTGGTGATCTTAAATAGAAAAATGATAGAAATCAAGAAGGTAACACAATATTTATGTCATTTTAATAATGTAACGTATATATTAAATAACACAACCAAGGAGATTATGTGTTATATTATTTTAACGAAAAGATGAGGAAAAAGAATTCAAAGAACCCATGATGATCAAAACCAAAAGTATGGTTACTAAAACAGGCTTGAAGTCATAATTACTAAAAATCCCATCATCATTCTCAGCTAATAAAGATGAATAATTACTATTCTTACATAAGTCATCACCTATAGGGACTTCCCACAAATATTTGGTAAAATGTTTCACGCTTTTTCTTCTAAACTTCAACTTCATCAAGAATTTGAGTGAGTTGCAAGTTCAGCTCACAAACATTTACATGTTAATTATGTGGCTAAAAAATATGATGTGTTGTACATTGGATGAGGATTTCGCGAAAGAAACCTATCATTAATGGACTCAACATTAGCATAGCCAAAGGAACAAGCTTTTTTTTGAATGGGAGAAAATTATAATGTCAATTTCAACTGCGCATAGCTTACATAGTGCAGTAGCTTTCTTGAAAAGTCCTGAATAACATTTAGAGAATGAAACTTGGAGGTAATTCTTGACGTCTATTTTGGAAAATTTGATCTTCTGCCAACCCATGTTTGGATTCTTAGACAGAAACTTTAATTTTGATTAGTGGCAATACATTCAGCAGCTTTAGCCTTCATTTTTGTAGTTTCAACGTGATTTTTGGACAGATTTTCTGGCAATACTTCATCGTTTATCTCTGTTCTTTTGAAGTCAGGATATATGTTATTGTACATCAATGCCTAGTGTAGTCAATAGTTGACTCCCCTTTTGTTGTCCTTTGAAATGACATTCATCAACCCCTATTATAGGTCGACATCCCGCAAAAAATCCCTATTAGCAACTTCCAAAACATATATAAAGTCTAAAAAACTTTTTCTACCATCAACCATTGTTATTTAATTTTCATCTAGCTTCAAATACACGTGTCTCTAAATTACTCCTCCTTAGCTAAGCAAAGTAATCCCATAACATATCAAACTCTCTTCTTTAGTTCTTGTAGTTAGATCTAATGTCTTCATCTTTGTCATATAAGCTTGGGTTCAAGTAATATCATAATTATGAGTTCTAATCACTTGAGTTTGGAATTCTTTTACTCCCCAATTTGGATTTATTCTAAATTCTTCAACGTACTTCTTAGCTAAAACTCAAGAGTCAACAGTCTTGTTATCTCTTTGTTTTCCACAACAATGCTCAATACCTATCGTCTTGGTTCTTTGAAAGGTTCATCGTGATTAAACTTTGATGCATACATGAATCATTTGCAACATGACACATTGGTAATTACCTTCGACCTTGTACTTTCATTCTTCTTAAACTTGATGTCTTTTTTTGTGACACAACATGTAACATAATTACTCCCTTCATTTCATTGCTATTGACGAAAATAATATTAAGCGTAAACTTAAATTTTGGATCCTCCAAATATCTAGTTGGAGTAAAAACAATAGATTTTTTAGCATCTTCATCATCACAATCTCCATGCAAACTCATTAAATCCTCATATGATGTAGCACAATCATTTTCTTGATTGTCATTGGGAAACATAGCCAACTTGTTTGAGACAACTAACCTCCAAAAATTTTTAACTTGATTTTCTCTATTTCTCCCATTCAAGCCAACCCATTTTATATTAGAGTCATATCATCTTCTTCAAAGGAATAATCAGAGTCACTAAATGAATTACGTTCTTCACACATGGAATCAACTCATCACTTTGATCCATTATATTCACATCTACCAAATCTTCTCGGCCATGTTGTGGTTACCCTCAGAATTAGCTATATGATAGTTCCATTGGTCCTCTTTCTCATGCTCAACAAATATTTCAACTTCTCTATTGTCAGACATTTCATAGACAGGGTTATATATATATATATATATAT